>NC_053415.1:8510833-8847500 GCF_016859285.1 Xiphias gladius | reverse complement strand
CCTTGTCTAGACATGCAGTGATAAGGACAGAAAGAGGATGGTGGCATTTGAAAGACTGATGAAAGTGGAACTGGAAATATCTGACAAATCTGTGTGAGTGTGTGCGTGTGTGCACGCGTGTCTGTGTGTGTATGTGTGTGAGTGTGTGTGTGTGTGTGGTTGGGTTTTCTGGACCTCACTGTGTAGATACTCAAAAGTTAAGAAACCAACGAGAAATGCATGAAACAAAAATGGATGACTATTAAAAATATCCAACTGCCATATTAAAAAGCAGCATGCTACTTTAACGGGAGATACAAAAATAAAAAGTTTTATTTAATGATGTAAGCCAACAACAGAAACTATGAAAAACTTTATATTTTTTGAAATACTGACAAAAAAAACATATATAAAAAGGGAAATGTATACCTGCATTGCTATTAAGCCAAAAGTTGTGTTCCTTTCCCTTTTTTTATTTTTCTTTTTTGGTTCATTTAAAAAAAAAAAATTCGTAGTCTCAGCAAATATTACTTTACACGATGTAAATGCATAGTTAGCTTTCTCTACACACACTTAGAATGAGGCTAAAACTTTGTTCCTTCCAACTACTCTTGACTGCACAGTGCAAACACAAATCAGTAGTATTTACACTTAACTCTGCACAGTTTAATCACAAATTTAATTTCACTTTGCGGCTGCTGCTACTTACAAAAGCATTAAATGATGATGATGAATATCTCACTCCCCAAAGACAACTGTATGAAAACAGAACAGATTGGTGTGAGACGTGTGCCAAGGCTGAAAGAGTTAAAAGTGTATTCTGGACACAGTGTGTTTATATCTATAGTATGACTCTATATACTATTCATGTGCCATAAAAAAACAAGATGGATGATTCCACTTACTGTAAACTAAATTACAAAGAGCTAAGGAGTAGTGAGTATTAATCAAATGTTTCCTGTTGATCAGAACAGATGAGGAAAAGTACTTGGAGTTGGCCATAGAGGGCATTAATCAAAGTCAAATAAGTCAGTTTTCTTTTGGAAAAAAAAAAAAACATATATATGAGGGTGTTTATATTATTTTTTTGGTTGTCACTGGTTCACCATTTGAGTCTTTAGCTGCCTTTGTCAGATGATACAAGTTTAGTGAGCCATTAGGTTGTGTGTATAAGAGAGAAAGAGTGTCACAAATGTTAAAGTGGTCTCTTTCTCTGCCAAAGCAATCAAAAATGAATGACACCCTCACATCTCTCTCCACCTCAAGTCTTTTAAAAGTTGTAGTTTGTGTGTTTTCAGCGTTAAGCCGGAGTGGTCCTCTTTTTAATAATCACAAATGATGCTTTTAATGGTTGTCACTGTGTTTGTGCCGGGAATACGAAGAGGAGTTGGAATCACATCCGTTTAAACGTTTGTGAGTCGTTTATCAGTAAAAGTTTCAGGAGAAGTGACAGTATTTTTTCAGTGATGTTCAGATGTTGAGTCAGTGAAGAAACTATGTACAAGTGTAAAACATTTGCAAAAATTTCAACTGAAGGCTAATATGTTTTTTTTTTCATTCAATATTGTTCTTAATGACTATGATATCCTCTTGTCGCAGTCCTATATTTGATGGTGAAGGCCTCTCAACCGAAGGCTGCGTATGTTAAAAACAACAAATGTTTCATGATACATGGATGTGTATCATATTGTGATTGTGTTGTACATGTCAATGGGTAGCCAAATGACATGGCTGAACAGCATTAACGGAGGAGGATATTTTGTACTTGTGTATTTGTCTGTATTTTGAATTGATCTGAAAAGCTAAACAGAGGATTATTGATATCCATGTCTCACACATCAGGCCTTTATTCACACAAGCATTAACACTTGTAACGCATTGTGTCTCGATCATGTTGATGTCACTCCCACATAAAATATGCACAGCGACACATATACTCAAAGCTAAAAGATAACACACAGACACACGTGAGTCTGCGTTGGTAGTCATTTCAGCCTACTTCCTGTCAGGCTGCTGAGGCATTCACTAGGCTTAAATGGCCTTCAAACCCATTTGTTTTCAACAGAGTCAAGTCACTTGAAATCCAGAAGCAGAGCCACATGGATTTCAGGAACTACACATGATTTGATTGAATATGATGTCTTAAACATGACAAAAAAAATACACTTCTCTTCTATCTCTGTACCGTCAATGAGATTTGTGCTCAGTGCAGTTCTGTCAATGGCAGAAAAAAACACAAAAATTCAAAAGAAAAAAAAAAAAATTAAAAAAATCTGACTTCTACCGACAGGGTGTTTTGTTAGTCTGTTTTTGGTTTTTATATTAATTGTACAGTTCAATCTTGGGTGAAGGGTGAAACAAAAAAAACGTAAAAGATAAAGACATTCTGGGGATATTTTTCTCTGTATATGTTGTACCTGTTACTGCTGGTACTGTATCTGGTATTCTGGCTCTGTCTAAATCACTGGAAGTCTGTAGTTCTTCACATTGTAGTATCCTGAAAAGGCATTTCTCTGTTTTTCTCAATGATGGCAGCAAAGTTTGTCTTATTTAAATGGATTCTACCACTTTTTGTTCTTATTGATATTATACTAGTGTAATAGAAATTAATTGACAAAAAAGAACTGAAAATATGTTGATGCAAAGGCAAACTGAAATAAACATTGATTGATGTACACAGTTGAGAGCTCAGTTCCACTGGTCCTTAAACAGAATCAGCTAATGATGTTTTGCTTGTATAACAGTGCAAAGCGGTGTTTCATGTGTGGGGCTCTTTACTTTCTTGTTTCAGTATCTCCGCATCAACAACCATTTGGACCAGCAGCGCCCAGAAAGGGAAGCTTTCTCACATCAAGCAGACACAGTTGAAAGCGCAGCATGGCTTTATTGCCATCGTTACAGTAAATGTTAATTTTACCCTTTCAGTGTAACCAACCTGATTCATCACTGGCAGAAGCCTACAGTCAGCAAATTATCTCACATGAAAAATGCATTTCTCCAAAATATAATTACCATGATAATGAATCTCTTTTTCCGACATTTCACATATCATTTCACAAGTGTATAGGTATCCAAAAAAAAACTTGTTTTGCACCCCCCCGGTTGGTTCAAAGCCAGATGCTGTATGAGTGTGTCTTCTTTTAACACAAGAAGCGTCACTGTTTATATCACTGTCCTGTTGTAAATTGTGAATTTTAAGACAAGTAAAATCCATTGCAGCTGTAAATTCTTCCACATTCACTAATCACTTATCAAGCTCTGTGGTGAAATGTAAGTTTATTTCAAATGTAACTATATATAGTATATTTACTCAAGTACTGTACTTATGTATAATTCATTGGGGAATACTGTACTTTTTACTTACACAATTTTCAGCTATAGTTACTAGTTACTTTACAAATTAAGATTTTACCTACAAGTTAAATACTATCTAATGTTAGATTAAATTACGAAACAATATATAAAACTCTTTTACTTTTGTAATATTCAATGCAGGACACCTACCTGTAATGGAGTAGTTTTACAATGTGGTATTGCTACTTTTACTTAAGTATCTAAATACTACATCCACCATTGACGATATCGTAAAACAGGGAAAAAGGGAAGGTACATTTTTTACATTTCCAAGCGTCCACTTTATCAAAACAGATACTGTTTAATAAGCCACATTCACAATCCAATTCTATTCACTTATCATCATGCTCAGCATGTATCCAAGAGTTTAACTTCCGGATGTTCGTGCAATCAGATTTTCGCTCAGGAGTCCATGGCTCACTGAGCCAATCCAATCCAGAGTAGGTGGAGGGGCGACCAATCGGATCGCTGCATTGCGCGTTCTTCTCCCGCCCCCTTTTTCATTAAGCAGATACTTTACTGAACTGTACAAGAATTTGGAAGGAGCTAACGGTAAGCGCGCTGTCGTTCAACACATATTAAAATAACACAATGTTAGCCAGATATAAACCACTGGCAATGCCACCGCAGAGTCGTGTTATTCCACATGGAAACGGAACAAACTAACGTTGAAACGTTACCCACAGACTCCTATTCATCTTGTCGCGATTTTGATATTTATTTTTAAAGCAACAATGGCAACTTTGGGCAGTGAACCTCTTTAAGAAGGAGAGCAGCGGCTGACGTTAAAGCAGAGTCGACGCTGGACAGTTATGCCTCCTCGACTGTTTTCGTGGTTGCTGCTGCCCTGCTGTCTGGATGTGTTCAGACATGAACTCTCAGGGGCTCAGGCGGCCTCGGTACTCAGTGCTGCAAAAACTTTGGTATGGGGACCTGGACTGGAGGCAAACATTGTGCTTCCAGCACGATTTTTCTACATACAGGCGGTGGACAGCTCGGGGAAAAAGTGAGTAACTTAGGCCTGCTATGGCGGCTTTGCTTTAGCTACAAGGTTTTTTCCTTCGCGACCACCTGTAAAATTTAATTGGCAAACAGTGCTGCTTTCAAGTGCTCCACGTAGCATCCTAATTTGGAGACATTAAGGTTGTATAGTTGGTTTTGAGCAAAGTAAATAATGTATTTTTATACAAATGAGGAAAAATTCTATAACTTGTTTTATTTGAGTAATCAGGTGGCTGTGCTTGAGCCAGAGGACATGAGATTTGTCTATTAATTTAATAAAACGCTACAGTATGTGCTGAAGAGTAAAGACGGTATCTGTCGTTCCTAAAAAAAAATCTCCAATTAGCAAAGATTCACCGGCATTAACGTTAATTTTGTCAATATTTTGTCTTAAATATTAGATTTTCTAAGAAAATGGCATGTGGGGTAGATTCTGTCAAGCTTGAATCCCCACGTCTGGTTTTCCCATTAAGAAATGAATGTACTCAAATGTAGCACAACACCCAACTTTTCTAATGTAATTTCTACAAAGTAGGTTTTAGTATTTCTCCTTTTGGGGCCTGTGTTGTTGTTTTTGAGATGTCCTAGTTCCAAAAATCGCAGACGAGTGAAAACATAAAGTCCTTCCTATTTTGATGAGGCAGGACATTGTTACTGTATCTCTACTACCGTCTCAAGATGGTGTGATGATTACAAAGAAAAGACAACATAGTAAATCTTTCAACCACGTGTGGTGTAGTATGAAAGTTGAAATGTTACACTAGTCAGTAGCGGGAGAGCAGACATGAAAGTTTACGCCCCCGGCAGAAAGATGTTAGAGATCCTCCAATGACCTCTCTCATCAAAAAGCTCCCATGGGTCCAATGGAGGTATCCAACTCAATGGGTGTCACTTTCACACATGCCTTGGGTCTAAAGATAGATATCAGTTTCTCAGTTCCATTCATGGCCACTACAAAAAACTACATTATTGTTGTCTGCTGGTACTGAAGAGACACAAAAATAGCATGATACTAAGAAGCCATGAAATTATACCAGCGACGTATCTTGTGACTAATTACAGTGTACTCACACTGTATTAGAACTATAATATGTTTTTTAATTTTTTAAAACAATCACTCTGAAATCAAACTGACGTTAAAGTGCAGATATTCAGCGTTAAGGTTGTTTTAGGGTGTTTACATCCATATTAAGTGAACAGCACAACAATGATCCTAAACTTCTAGACAAGGCAACTATAACAGTGGAATTTTCTTGACTAGCAAAGTACATATGTAAACACCTTCAAGCTTATTCCAATGTGTTGGAGTATAGAGCCGGTACAAATGTGTCATTGTCCTACTACTTTCTGACTGTATTGTTTATGAGTTAGTGGTGAGATCAAACATATAGATGAACTTTTCCTGCAGATACTGTACTTAGCCTTATCTTTGATTCCCTAGCAACTAAAATTCGCATTCCATTAAAGCAAGTACACGTTCTCTGTATCCGTCAATTAAATGCTTGTGCTGTTTACATAATGGTCATTGTTATTTTAACTGACCATTTCTGGAAGTAAAAATAACACTTATGCCATTTTCAGATTAGCATCAGAATAAATGCACAGTATTATGGTTTTAGAGTTTTAAATATGTAACTATGTTCAGATCTTCAAATTTCAAAAGCTTAATCAGTATTCGTACTAATGCTAGTTCAAAAAATGGAGACCTTTTGAAAGGAATACCACAAGATATAAAAAGTATATAGTGTTTGGTGTTGGAAAATCTTTTTCATGAGCCAACAAAATTTGTTTTGTAGATGGAGAACAGGGACTTATATCTCGTGTTTTTTAAAATTAAAAATAAGTCATACAGTGTTACACTTGTGCCACTGTATGACTTCCGTACCAGCATGCCAGTAATCTCCAGCTTTGTTCTCTCTTAACAGGAGCACGTTCTCACTATTCTTTCCCTTTTACAGTTTAACAGTATCACCTGGTGAGAATACCTTTGAAGTGAAGATCGTGTCTCCAGTGGAGCAATTCACCAGGATTTGGATCCAGGTCCTGGATCGTAAGGATGGGTCATTCCTGGTTCGTTACAGAATGTACGCCACCTACACAGACCTTCACATCCACATTCTGCTCAAGAACAAGCATGTCGCCAAATCGCCATTCATTCTCAAAGGTAGAACACAACCCAAGTCGCCTACAAAATATGTTTTAGCGTGAAATTTGTATTTTTCTGGAACTAGTAGCTCACAAAGAAGACACGTGTTCATGGCAGGGGCAAGAGAAAGATCTCAATGATGTTTTCTCTGTTTGTCCTCTACAGGTCCAGTGTACCATGAGGGCTGTGACTGTCCACAGCCCAGTGGTTCTGTATGGGAGGCCCTCATGCACTGCCCTCAGTCTTTCCCCCAGATAAACAGGGACCTGTCCCTTTACACTAGTGTCGACCCAGATCGTAACGCTTGGGAAATCCCTGAGCGCTTTGGACAGCGGCAAAGCCTCTGCCATTATACCGTCAAAGACAACAAGGTACACCATACCTATGACACCAGAGCCACCAAAAACAGAAGAAATAAGCAGTAAGATAGGCAGTAAATATAAAAATCACCATGTTAGAAACATTTAACATGCAGTTATCGTGCAGCTAATGATATGACAGGTCACAACCCTAAGAGCAAGTGATTAAATATTTCTCACTGTAAATACGGCTCAAGAAAGGCTGATACATCAGGGTTGGGGGTGAGGGGATGCCATGAAAAAACTCCTGATCTAGGGAGCAGTCGCCTGGTGCAGAACACCAGGGGAGTGGTGGATATTTTATTTTTAGCAAACAGCCAGTATCAGTCTGATGTAAGAGCAAACTATTGGTTAAGCCAAGCTTAAGCTGTCTCCACAATTCCTTGATATTAACACATAAGTAATTTTACAAAAAAAAAAAATGTTTGTCTTTTTAAATACAATCATAACCAAAGGGTAGTATAACAATAAAGGGCAGCATTTTTTTGGACTGAATAGTAAGTAGGACCATATAATAATGTAAAATCGGCCAGGAGAGCCTGAAGCTAAGGGACACGGCTGTAAGACCAGTGTATTAGCCAAGTGTTCAAGGGCACAGTCTTCTCAAAATACCACTGTGGACATCAATCCAGGTTGCTGTAATAATGATATGTCTAAAGCCCTATTCGCACAGTGCTAGCATTATTTGGGAACATGCAGTAATTTATCACTTGACAATGATTTACAATCCCATTGTAATTTTATACATTTTGTTTTCAGGCAGGTTGAGTGTCCCCTTACAAAATTAGTTCAGTGCAAAACACAAAACTTAGTAGTGGTACACACACAAATTTTAGTAGTTGTAAATTGTAGATTAACAATTTACAAATTGGAAATATAGTAATTTTTGTAACTGTTTTTTTTTTCTCTATATATCTAATTGGGAATTTAGTCCTGTAATAAGCATTGAAGTTTATTCTTGACCTTGCACATACAGTACTAGTCTGACAAAACAGCTTTGTCTGAACCTCATCAGCAGATGAAGTTTGCTCAACTGTTATGCTGATGGATCTGTTGACGTACAAGTAGCTGTTGTTTCATCCATGGCACTTTCAAGACTTTTCATTCGTATTAGCTTAAAGTTAAGTGTTAAAGTCTATTCTTGAGAACTCTTGTGATGTTTTTATGAACTTATATCTTTTTATTCCCTTTAGGTGTATGTAAAAACTTTTGGAGAACATGTAGGTTTCAGGATCTTTATGGATGCCATCCTCCTCTCACTCAGCAGGAAGGTAAGCGCTTCCTAAACTACCTGTGTAATACAAAAATATTTTAACATTTGTATGTGATGCTTTTTAAGGATTCAAAGTCTTGAATAATAGAAAAAATGTTTTATACATTTGCAAGTAGGAGTAGGAGCACTGGCTCTTCTATTATGTGATATTATTTTCTTAGTAATATTATTTTTTAATGGATAGCGCGTTCCTTCTAAAGAACACTGCAGGGGAACTTGTGTCATTTTCTTTCTCTGTGGTGTTGTGTGTCCAGGTGCAGCTCCCTGATATGGAGTTTTTTGTCAACCTGGGTGACTGGCCGTTGGAAAAGAGGAAACCCACTGACAAGATTCATCCTATCTTTTCTTGGTGTGGCTCTAACAATACCAGAGATATTGTCATGCCCACTTATGACCTGACTGAGTCTGTCCTTGAGACCATGGGAAGGTAAGGCTCTGGTATCCATAACACAAAATGTTCCGCAATTTTGGATTAAGCTAAAAGATGTATTAACTCTTAAGACTCTGGACTAAACATTACTGATTTTGCACAGGAGTTAGCAATATAATTCAACAAAAGTGTACAGAGTGTTTGTCGTATTCAGTAAGTAATTTATGAAGCTCAACTTGGGCCCCCTCCATCACCACCTGTAAGTACAGTGAGCCACCATTTAATAAATAGTCCACAAAAAACATCAGTCACATCTGGGCACTCCACCAAAAATCAAGTATCAAGTAACCACTGCCTGAAGGCTTGAATAGTGGCTCCAAAAAAAGGAGCTTGTTCCTTCATGCATCAGGGAAACTGCAGTCAGCTGGGATTCATTAAACTCACAGTGAATTCTGATGTTTGGTAAGTTTGGTTCAGGGCAATCCAGTATAAATATCAGTTTAGTTTAATTTGTACACTGATTGGATTTGAAACTTAATTTAAAACAAAAAGCAAACTTTGAGTCCTTTAGATACAAGGTTTTACCTTGTAATTTCAAAGTGTGCCCAGCTTTCCTTAGCAGATGACACTGGAGACAAGCAGGCCTGTGTAGAGCCTGTACCCTGACACTGTCACAGTGCAGACAGAATAATGGAACTGAAATACATCTGTGCCAGGATGCTCATTATTTTCTCATGTCTTTCTGCATGTATAAGTTTATACCTCATCCATTTTTATGCAGTGTGAGCTGATTTGTCAATGACAATAAGAAGATTTTAGCCAGCAAATGTTTTATTTTAACTCTAGACTGAGCCAGCTTTTAGCCCTGTAGAAACTCTCTCCCCTTGTAATGAATGATCCTCACTCACCAGGTGTATCCCAGTGCACCTTTGTCTGATTCATAACATCCGATTCTTGTAAGACGCTATTATCTACCTATATGAGAACACAACTTTGAAGTTACTGATGCTGAGATTATTAACTTCAAGAACTGCACCAGGTTTGACATTGATCATTGTGTCCATCCAATAAACAGAGTAAGCCTAGACATGATGTCCGTTCAGGCCAACTCAGGGCCACCGTGGCCAGAGAAGAATGCCACTGCCTTCTGGAGGGGGAGGGACAGTCGTCAGGAGCGACTGGAGCTGGTCAAGCTTTCGAGGGCTCATCCCAACATGATAGATGCAGCTTTTACCAACTTCTTCTTCTTCAAACATGACGAGAGCCTCTATGGGCCGCTGGTCAAACACGTCTCTTTCTTTGACTTTTTCAAGGTAAGCGCCTATTATAGCAGGCTTCTGATGTATTGTCTTAGATAAAAAAATATGTAATGTGTTCTTCAGACACCTTAAAGTAAGTAATACAATCTAATGATTAAAATTTTCCAGTTTTGCCAGGCCCGAAGAGGAATTAACACCTAACTCTGCAGTTCTTTTCAGCTGTAAACCAATTATTTTACAACTATAGGAAGATATTTCCAGCAAACATGCTCAGAAAAGCAAAGTGGACCCAATCTGCACAAAAAGTCAGAAGGCTTACGTAAACTAGTGTATAAGAGGAAAGTATCTAACAGGCTAAAGACCCAGACATTTTTCTCTGGAGATGATGGACCAAACCAGTGCTAAAAGTCCAATGAATACTGGTTGCCAGAACATACACATCCAGCGAGATGTACATGTAGCTCTGTGTCTGCTGGATGTGAATTACACATAGGCCTTCACTGAAATGTCCAACATATTTTCACGTTTAATAAGTAAAACTTCTCTCATTTTATACTAACTAGCGCTGATTTTGAAGAAAGTTGGTTAATCTTTATTTCTACTCCATGTCCACCACCAGTACAAGTACCAAATAAACATTGACGGCACCGTGGCAGCGTATCGACTGCCTTACCTGTTGGCAGGAGACAGTGTGGTCTTAAAGCAGGATTCTGGCTACTACGAGCATTTCTACAATGAGCTTCGACCGTGGGAGCACTACATTCCAATAAGAGCGGACCTGGGAGACCTGCTGGAAAAGATCCAGTGGGCTCGTGACCATGATGAAGAGGTGCTGATGATGATTATGGATGCTGTGCATTATGTTTGGTTGTAAATGCCATGATATCTGGTATAATTCCATTCAGTGGGTCCTTATTGGCCCCTTTAAAAATAAAGATGTATACCTTTTGAAATATTTTAGTATGGAGTCATTTTATTGGAGAAGTTTTATTTTGCTTCTGTTGCTGTGACCAAAAAAAAAAAAAACCCATGTCACTATGATTGTTTTTATCTTTCAGGCAAGGACAATTGCACTGGCAGGTCAGCAGTTTGCCCGCACTCATCTTATGGGGGACAGCATATTTTGTTACTACTACAAACTTTTCCAGGTAAAATTACTGCAGTTGCAGAGTTACATCAGTTGATATATTGAAAAAGTCAAGATACTACAAAAAGTAGTATCAGCAGTACTATAAGAAAATATTACCTGGCTCTGTCATCATACAGTCATACAGGGCACAGAGTATTATACATTGGCACCGTATCACATTACTTGTGTTATTCTGGATAAAATTGTTTCAGCATCATTCAGAAATGTGTTTTAATATCATAGTTGTTATCAGGATGCACTACCCCTGCCTGTCATGGTTCTCTCTGTAAGTTCAATGTTCTTCTTGTAGGAGTATGCCAAACTCCAGGTCACAGAGCCTACAGTCCGTAAGGGCATGGAGCTTGTAGAGCAGCCCACTGATGACTTGTTCCCGTGTTCCTGCCACAGGACGAAAGTAAGGGTCTCCACTAAGTTTCCCTTGAATCAAAGTGACGTTGGTACTTCTTGCCCTCACCTGAGCTTACAGTATTAGACAAGTAGCCAGGATAACACCTGCAGAGTCCAGACCCACACACTGCTAAAATGGAAAGCAGCCTTGTCTAACACTATATATCAACTGATACCATTGCCCAGGTATAGATAGAGTACAGCTTAAGTTTTATTGCTGTTCTAAATATGTACTCCACATTGTTAGAGCCAATGTAAACATCATGACATGCTAAAACACTAGCGCAACCTGTAAACAAAGAGAAAGATGGCTCTTGGTTTTTTTTGGTTTTTTTTTACCTCTTCTTCCTAAAATAATCAAAGTTGAAAATAAAAATTACACTATATTAAAGACCCTGCACACCCGCAGGGGTGTTTTCAAGTACTCTACCTGATTAGATGTCTAGACAGGGTAAAGTTGGGCATTAAGTGACATAACCAAATTCTATGTTCAATGTACTGAATGGTGCAAATTGAAATCTAAAAGGTTCAAGTCCTTTCTTTATATTAAAGTTTGGTGTTTTTTTTGTTCATTTATGTAGACAGTGAGATTGGAATTTGTTAATTAAAGACAATATTCATGTTTGAATGGGTGCAAGTTTAGACTAAACAGCTGTAAAAACATATACTGCTCTTGTGGGATTTTTATGTATTTTTGTATATAACCTCTCCGATAATTTTGTTTTGAAAGCTGGCACATTTATAGTGCCACCACTCCTGATTCTAACATCAGTCTTTTTGTTTGCTTTTCAGGCTAAAGATGAACTTTGATTGACCTGTCACCCAGTTACAGAGCAGTCCTTTACATCTGATATATCGTCAAATAATTTGTCCAAGTTTGGATTGTATGACTGATATGAATATCACCTTATCTCATTTTTGAAATAAATAATTCTTTTTGTATGTTGTAAGTGATTCCTTTTTTTCTGCTGTAATATTATACACTCACACACAGACAGTCAAACCCACACTGAAAGCATATATACTAATCCTAAATGTATAAAAACAGGAGATATTTCAGATTTGAATCTGGTTTTGGATCTGGATTTAAGATGCATTCAGTAAGCACTTGGCCTGCTGAATTGTGCTCGAGCACGGCTCCACTGGGGTAGAGTTGTCTGGTAAAGCTGCGATGACCTCTCCCCAACGCTAGATGTCCCTCGTCTGTAGTCGTGTAGTGCTCGTTATCAGAGAAGAAACGTCTCGTAATGGACGAGTTCACCGAGGTAAGTATCACACAGTCGAACCTGTAACGTTCACGATACGAGCGCGGGATGACACCAACCCGAGCCGATGGGTTCTGGCTGCTGTACTCTGCTGTTGAATTTCGGCGGGAAACGGCGTCGCTGTTAATAAACGACGTCCATTTCCCAGACTAAGCTGTAAAACGTTGCTCACGGGCTGTAGAGGATGGCGCAAAGCAACTGCTCTGTCACTCGCAGGACCCAGTGAAGGTGCCGTTCGGGACCAGGCGTCTGGATGCCGCCGTGTGCGCCCCAGCCTCCGCGAGAGACGTGCACACCGCCGTCGTACTCACGCACGGGGCCGGCGGAGACATGAACTTCAAACACCTGACTTCTCTGGCCCGCGCCTTGGCTTCACGCGGCTTCCTGTGTCTCCGTTTCACGTGCAAAGGCTTAAACTTGGGATACAGAGTGAGGGCTTACCGTGCTGTGTGGGTAAGCCTTTTCCATTCACGCAAGACAGAGCGGCCGCTGTTTTAAATCACGTCTGTGGTGCTGCAACATTGTGATTCAGCACCAACAAGCTGCTCTTTCCTCCTAGGACTACTTGAAATCCCTACAGAGGTTTACCCTCAAGCACATTTTCGTTGGAGGTGAGCAGCTACAGCCTTAATGTATATCACATGACATAAAGCCATGGTTATGCAGACCACTCATTACTTTGCAGTTGGAAGAGTGGTTTCTTTGTGTGCATGACTTTGCATCACAGTAGATACTGTAGTAACAGTACAGTAGTAAGATACAGTCGTAACTGCATCCTTAAGTTTCATGCATATTAATCAATTAGTTAATGAGACACATCAATGAAATTGATAGCATCCATATCATTTTCTGCTTGGGGCTCAATTCACAACATCAGATATTGCACACAAAAATCTGTAATGTGCATTTAAAGTGTCGACCACAACATCAAATACGGTACTGTGTCGCTCAGTGAGTGGGCTCTCTTGTCCCCGAAACGTGCGTGTCCACAGGCCGGTCGATGGGATGTCGTGCTGCTGCAGCTCTAGCCAGGCAGCTGAGCGATCAAACGGAGGGCTCCGTGCAGGGTGTCATCTGCCTGTCTTTCCCGCTGCACCCTCCGGGACAGACACACGCCCATCGCCAGCGGAGCGGAGATCTCAGGGGGCTGCCCGAGCACATGCCTGTGCTCTTTGTGTCGGGAACTGAGGACAACATGTGTGACAAGGTGAAGGTGGTTGGGGGAAATTTATACTGGGCTGACTGCAGTTTAATACATGGAGTGGCAGGATTTAAACATTTTATTAGCATGTGTATGTGTATGTGTGTGTAACTAGAGAACTTTTTTCTATTCCCAAATACTCAGTTGTAATATATGCTAAATGCTCAGATTATTTATAATATTATATTTTCAAATCTTGCTTTCCCTATGTCCCAGAAAGTTGTTTGTGTTCCTGCTTTGCACACTCAAGTAACACATTTCTCTTCACCTCAGTCACGCACTGTACATGCTGTAATTGTCAATTGTATGTGTTTTTGGAGTTTGCTCCACTATTTTATATTTCTTTGTTTGTTTTTTTAGTTTTATATTAAACTTGCAGATAGCCTGTATCGCTGCGTACTGCAAAATCCAGTCCTCTACTATTTTGTATAGCATTGGCAAAACCCTGCCATTTTAGATGTGCTCTATTCTGATTGATCCATTGTCTCAGCTTGTGCAATGTGTGACTTTTTCTTCGGATGGCATGTGCCTCAACATTGACTTTGCTTTCTTTCTTTGCTTAGGTCCTTTTTGACAGGATGGTAACAGAATTGAAAGCTCAAGCTGAGGTTTTCTGGCTAAAAGGAGGCAGCCATGGGCTGGCAGTGAGGGGAAGGTCGGAAGAGTCTGTGTTGGATGAAGTGAACCTACAAGTCATTACCTGGATGATTAAACAGGGAGCATAGATTGATGAATGTATAAGTATTGTTTTCTTTGTTTTGTTTAGTTCTATTTGTTGAATAAAGCGTATTTTTACACAATACGGTCAAATTGTGTTGTCTTTTTTCAGAAAGTTAATAGAGACGTTCTTTAAAGCTAAAAAAAAAAAAAAAAAAATTTAATGTCTAACAAAACACCTTTTTAACACATTTAACATCCGGACCCTGTAGCTGGCTATGTTTTTTCTTGCAGCTTATAGGTGCTTTAGTTACCATAGTAACTGAGCTCAGGGTGAACCCCGGCTCGTTTGTGAGATCGAAACAAGAGTGCCTGGCTGCAGACAAAATGGCAGACTCTGCAAGAGGCACCCCCCACAGCTGCCAGGATGTCACATCACCCCAGCAGCAGAAGTTTGTCTTCTTGTTTTTTTTGTTTTTTGCTTTTTTGAAACAGCACACGGTTTTAAACAAAACAGACAAAGTTTATTCATTAGAAGTATATTTTAAAAGTCAATCGACTCTCTTAAAGGCTTTATACAATATTTTAGATTAAGTTTATAATTGGTACAGATTTTTAAAAATGGGCCAATATAAAATTAATACAATAAGTCTTTAAAAAGTTGCCAATCCTTTTAAGTGTTTTATGTAACGTTTAATTTATGCCTAACTGGATGACCTTTCAGCTACTGATGAAAGACAGTGACCTTTAGCACTTCTATTGCATCCTCTTGTCAAAATCAAAACGAACCCAGCTGTTATGTGAAAATAAACAGATATCCCTTATGCTTGGGGTCAAAATCACCCCAGCAATTTAAACCTACACAGAAATTAGTGTAATTGAAAGTCTTACTTAAGTTTACCATTGAGAAAAATCAGCAAGGATGAGCAAGTTCAGAATCGGAATGCTATTATTGACAAAGTACTGTATATTATTGCACACAAGGAATTTAGCTTGGTGGTTACATGCGTACATTTAAAGACAGAAAGACTAAAACCCAATGTGAGCCACTAAAAAACATACGTTAATAGGTGAGTGATGAAGGTGTCCTAGGCAGTCTACCTCTAATTTCTCACAGAGCTAAGAGCTGTTTTAGTCTTTGTGAATTACAAAGCCAAGACTGCTTAAGATCAAACACTCAGGAATCTCAAAGGAAGGATTGACACGCTGCTATTTTTCTCTTAGTCTTTTGGCTCAGCCAGTTAGGAGCTACTATTAGACTTAGGATACATACTTTACCTTGGCTGGTATGTACAAAACTTCAGAGAAACTGCCTCAAGGTTGGTCCCAGATTTTGACTTATGAGTCAAAAAAGGCTTTTGTAAAAAGGAGGGACTGAGAAGTTTTGCATAAAGCTCAAAGTAACTTTTAGCACAGTTCAAATCTCATTGTTCACTTAATTCAGTGCAATGATGTAAAATAACAACTGCAGTCAAGTTTTCCCACAGTGCCCTCTGTGAAATCAAAATTACTATCAATCATTTGTTCACCATTTAATTACGCTGTCACTACTTCACTATCATGAAGTATGCATGTTTGTCTGTTGAGATATAGGCACAGGCTCTTTATTGACTGTAACAAAGCTAAAGACTTTAATATGTTAAAAGTAATAGAATTAGTTGTTTGAGTTGTTTTCGCATTCAGTCTGATCTGTGTGCCTCTTTCTGGACAGTCTTGATTTCTGAGCAAAGAGGTGGTGAAAGCTTCTTGTGTGTGTGTGTGTGTGTGTGTGTGTGTGTGTGTGTGTGTGTGTGTGTGTGTGTGTGTGTGTGTGTGTGTGTGTGAGGCACATGGTGACAACCCCCTCTGTGCAGGTCGGGGTCGGGACGCTCGTCATCCTCTTGACTGGTAACTGAAGAGGGTGGTGTTGGGGGTGGAGGGGCGTGGAGGCTGTAATGGTACCCGCTGGGTCTCCAGACTATGTTTGGTGCATGGAAGGATCAAGGCTGCTGAGAGTGGATCAGTGCTCTGTTGTAGTGCTGGGTCTTCCTGAGCTGATTAGTTGGTTGACAGCCCCTCTCAGCTGCTCCATGAGTGCTGAAGACACAGAGTGAGTCCTGCCCTGTCAAATAGTCAAACAAGTAATGAATCGTTTTGAACACTGTAATTCAACCTTTGCTTTGTAGGTAGCTATTTTGTTGAATGTGGCCTCTGATAATGGTATTCTATTGTAAGTATTGTTTTGTGGTGATCCAACCTTCTCATCTGGTCCGGAGCAAACATGTCTTCTCTGTCATCACGGAAATCCTTGATGCTGGGCCCCACGTTGTCCCTTCCTGTGTGGACGTTGATCGGGAGCATATACCCCCGAAGCCCAGGAGAGAACAGCTGCCTCTGCTGGATACAGCAGATGAGGGGAAGTCCTCCGTCCTTCACAGCTCCACCTGCACAACAAGAAAAAAACTTGTTTGACTCTGTGACACAACAGCATGTAAGATAGCTCTGCTCTGTCAGAGGTGCAATCCAATTAGTAACACTACAGAAGTATCAACATGTGATATGAAGCCTTGCAGGAGACATTTGTTAATGTTGTCATAAAGCATTGACTTACCTTGGCCGGTAAAGCATCTACTCCTTCTAAAGAAAAAATTCATAAAAGTATACCAGAGTGAGTAAGAGAGCTGTTGATTAAGTGAAATTAAAATTTGAAAGATACTTCCGTTAATGTTAATAATTGTTAACTTACCTGTGTATGGGCATCTAGAGTTAGACAGGTGTATTGTATGTAAGCTGGCTTACACAGTTTGTATGTCGTTATATACCAGGATAAAACAGGTAATCTTCTTTCAAGTCAGACACTCACACTTACCTTTTCTCCCACATCACGCCCTTAGCAACGGCTCATGTGCTAGGGCTTTTAACATTACCTGCAGGGTTGTTGCAGGTAATGGGTTGCAGGGTTGTTCCAGGCTAGCATACCTAGGCCAGATGGGATACTGTAAGTCTTGGGGCAAGTCTGACCAGGACAAGGTCCTCCCTGTAGTACCTCTCCAGGGAGGTGCTGAATTATTTCATGCAGCAGTGAACTCAGGGTGTCATCTCGCTGTCTCAGGTCTTGCATGTTCTCCTTTGGCCTGTTTGGGTTTCTTGCAGGGTCTGAGTCCAGAAGTGTCTAAAGACTTGAAGGTCAGGTTGACCAGCGACTCTAAATTTCCCATAGGGAAGAATAGGTTTAAGTGTTTATGTGAATGGGCGAATGAAAGGCACATTGTAAAGTGCTTTGTCTGAAAGTGCTATATAAATGCATTTAAGAGTCTTATCCATTACTATTAAAGGGAATTATTATTAAGAATACAAATTGATATAAAAAGACAGAAGGAAAAAGGACTGATGCAAGATGTTGCTTTTCACATTTAAAGACAACTTTGACTTGAATTTTATCTAGCTGATATCTGTTCGAATAGGCTTAATAAATAGCCAGTTTTTGGTACTCCTGTAATGATCATTTACAAGTTGAATACTAATTATCCAATTGTTGTAACATGTTTTGGCTGTCAAGTATTATATGAAAGTTTAAAGTCCTGGTCCAAAGACTGTGACACTGGTTTAGCCCGAGTTGAACTTAAGAGAAACTATGCAAGTATATGATGACATTTAAAATCAGAGCAAATGCTGAAAGCACTATTCTTGTGAGCACAGCCGTAAAATAAAATAATGTAGTAAAAAAGGCAGGTTACATTTAGAGTTCTTCAGAAAGCCTGAACAGACAATACACTGCAAAACAGCAACAACAACAACAACAACAACAACAACAACAATAATCTCAATTAAAAACAGTTTTTCTTAATCATGAGATGCCCGTCAACAGCAAAGAGATTTAGGAGGAGAGGAAAGGAGAGGAGAGGAGATCGCCTCGCTGCGCGCTTTTACGCACGGCTCCTTGCCCCTTTTTTGGGATCTGGATTCCAGTTGTAGCCCACAGAGCCATGCCCAAAGCCTAAATTGGACCGAAACGGAAGAAACAGGAAAATGGGACAAGGGGGGAAGCAAGAACGTGTGTGTTTATATGGACAAAGCCATCAGTGGTTTGCTATAAGTTGAATAAATTTCATATGCACTGCACATGCATCATTACGCACAGTGAACCACCTGATAAATCCTTGAGCAGCCAAGAACAGAGCTTCTCTTCTCCCCCAAAAAGGATTCAACGAAAAGTTCCATACTAACGAGCTAAAAGCATTTCGGTGTTATCAAAATACCAACATGTCACCTACAGACGCTGTGATGACCGGACACAACAATTCAGGCTGAGGGAAGGTCCGAAAAAACAGACATCCTCCATTTTATCTCCTGCTTGACAGCAATGATATTTTGGGCCATTCGCCTTGGTGTGTTTGCACCTGTACGCCCTGATGTGCTGACGTTTGGAGCGTCTCCATGGTGCACAAGATAAACATATTTTGTGAATTGTATGAAATTTGGCCCAGTCGCCATATTTTCCCGATAATTGATTTTTAAAAAAAAACAGGCATTAATACATTTGTTTACAAATTAATTTACAGGCAGTGACTCCAATTCGGCGCCTTTGTCGCAAGATTTGTCGACTTTTCCACACCCCTCTTAGCGACCTGTCTCCGAAACAGCACCCAGCGACAAATCCGGCCCCTCTTCTGGACAAACCTCCGCTACTTTCTGTAGGAGATCGTCGCCAGGGTTGTCCCGTGAGCGCGGGGACAACAACGGGCTCTCCCCGCGCAGGCTAAACCTCTCCCGGGTCTCGTTGGATCGACCGCAGGGCAGCGGACATGAGCTTCTAACTTTCTCTCTCACTCGTCATTCTACGGGTTAATATAGCCGAATTGAAAGCACAGCCTTTGTCTTTAACTTATGTGTTTGGTGATTTTTGTCAGATGACGTCTCGGTTATAAAATCGGGATTTTAGCAGAGCAGAGCAGCAGCTCGGAAATGGCTTGGTGTTGACTGCTGGTTAACGTGAATTCTTAATGGGCCGCGTTTCAGTCGCTATTTCATACTTGTTCCGATGTCTCACAGCAGAAGCAGAAAAACATGTAAATGAGAACAGCTTTATTGTTAATTCGGCTGGTTTAAAATACTGTATATGTGAGCACAGAGAGTAGGAGAGAAGCAAACAAGATAAACGGAAGTCCAGCCATATACTATGTCTTGACCCAGTCTTGTTTAATTTCATTTATATATGTGGAAGATGAGATTTATTTTTTTGAATATTTACTTTGTAGATTCCCTTATTTTTTCTCAGGTTTATTGAGAGAATTGGCATAATATAAGTAATGGTAACTACTCTCTGTTCCTAGCCAGGCTTCACCCTGCGGTTAGCGATAACCCCGTGGTTAGCTGTTTACTCACTGCTGTGAGACAGGCAAGTTAACGGCTCTCTGCGCTGTGCCTTTAAGACGAACTCTGACGTGTCTCTATAATCGAATACAATTGGCTAGCTTACTTCCGGATGCGTTTTTTTTTTTTTGGTAGAGAAGCATGGCAGGAGAACTGTGGAACAGGGTAAACATTCCCTTCCCTGGTGCTGCTTCCAGTGTCCGTATACATTTCAGCTCAACAACAGGTACGATGCAATGGTCTGATGATAACAGGCTAAATATCTTACTTTGCTTCGTGATATCGCTTGCAGTCCACGTGGTGTGGTGTGGTGTGGTGTGGTGTGGTGTGTTGTGGAGTGGAGAGGGCACGACACTTTCCTATCCACATATCCACCTTCATAGGGATGTGAAGTGGTGAAATGTTGATGTGTGCGTGTTGTTTCTGTTTGGCAGATGCAAACATTAAAACCGTGTTGGTGGAAAACGAGAAGGTCCTTAAGCTAATCCGCAGTGAAATTCTTCAAACGGAGATACGACTTCTCTACGAGCTGCTGTACGTCCTGAATAACAGCTTCAGAGGAAACAAGACGTTCAAGGGCTTAAAACAGGTGAGAGCCTCCACATCTGGCTGCTACAGTATGTGTGATCTGCTTTAGTCCTGGTGATGGGAGACACGCCAGTCTTTTAGGATTCACTGTGCAGTAAACAATATTAGGGTAGTAGCAGAGGAGCAGACCTACCCAACTAACTAACTGTGTCCATGTCCTCTGAGATGTGTGTTACATATTTTGTCTCATTTCTCACAGGTTGAACAATGTATAAACAGGCTGAAGAGCATGAAACTGGATGTGGCTCTTGAGGAGCTGTCCAATCTCTGTCCCAAGAGGATTCAAAGGTAGGTGGTATTGGTTCAGTGTGTTGTGGTGTTTTTACCATTTTGATATTAACATGCAGACCAGTCCTCCATCAACATCAAAGCTGGGGTTTGCTGCTGTGCTTCAAATAGTTGCTGCAGATCAATTAAAATACAACTGTGTGTGTATTGAATCCAGACGAACTCACAATAATGTTTACAACAATGTTTAAATTCACAAGTGAACAATGTACTATATCTTTGGAAGTTAGCTAAGTAGCTAATGCAGTGGGGGGAAAAACTTGCAGTAATTATGGGGTGTTTGTGCATGTGTGTGTTCTTTAGAGGACTGAGCATCAAGGCTGGTGAGTGTGATGTTCCCAGTCAACCCATGCTGGAGTGGCTCTGTCTCAAAGTGCTGGGAGCTGCCCAGCTGATGAGCTGCACATTGAATCGTTGCAGCAGAGCTTTCATGTATCCTTTCCAGACGTGGCACTGTCATGAATCATCTGGATAATTATCCCTGGTGAGTCTTGTCACAGAAACCTCTGAAGACCTAATATAGTGCTAGAAGATGTAGATGTCTTTATTTGAATGAAGCTTAACACTTTTGGCCCTCTTTATGTCACCACAAGGGTTTGCCCTTAACAGATACTTCTTTCAGACTCTCAAAGAAGCAGATGAAATGGGAGGAGTTTGTTATCTTGAATATGGTGATAACCAGCATGATCAGCCGTCTATGGTGAGTGTTTATCCTCGATGTCACATCTGCAAGATACTGGCAGTTGCAGAATTAGAACCTGGGCTCAGCACAGAAACTTTGCATGTTCGAGGCTGTAAATTTGCAGTAAGATTTAGAAAAAAATGCATTTGAAATAATACGACTCGTGTTTGTTTATAAAACAACCTCCGTGATCTAAATCCACTCGTCTTTGTGCACCATCAGGGTTATTTTCCGTGGTATCCTGGTCAGCCTGTCCACTCTGTACCAGCAGCTCCTGAAGTTTCTCAGAGAAGTAGCGCACGCCCATCCCATGCCTTTCCTCACAGACTTCTCCCTGCCAGCAGACATGGCTCAGTTCCTGGGTCCCTCTGATGCATTGTTGCTGATCAAACAACCAAAGCAGGATTCCCACGCCAAAATCCACAAGGAAAAGCAGCAGCAGAAGAAAAAGAAATCTTCCATTAAAGTCAAGAACCAGGGATGGACACGGAAGGTTAAAGAAGACCTGGGTGTTGCTGTTGAAAGAGGTGGCGCTTTATTCATTGCTGTGTATATTGAATGAAGCATTTAAAACAGGGTAGTAAGATGACACTGCTTTAAAGGACATGTGCCTTTTCGTCTGATAATTCATTCCAGTTTTAGTAACATACTGTAGACGAATCATTTTACAGTGTAATTCAGTGACTCTAAATGGATTTTTTTTTTTTCCCCCCCTCCTCTCTTTCTGGGCACACCTATTGACCTCTGCCATTTTGTACATCCAGTCGACATTGGTCACTACAGTACACAGAAAAAGTAGCATAACATGTATAGTGCTAGCACATATATATGCTAATTTTACATAACCTTCCTCTGAGTCTTTCATTAATCTACTGACATGAAAATATTTTTTACATTAACATAAGAAACAAATGTCCTACTTGTGTAAAATATTCTTTTAATCTTACAGGTTGGAATAGAGCTGTAATTGTTCAATGTTAGTTATATTGCTGTTTTTTTTTTTTAATTTAATTTTTTTTATTTTCCAGGTATAGTTCATGACACTGACATGAAGCCTTTTCTCGAGGTTTTCAGGAACTTTAAAGAGGTATGTGAGCAAACCAGATGAAGTGTTTCTTTATTTCTTCTTCTATTACTAACAGATTATTCAAATGCCAAGTGCTGTCACCTAATTGTCCTATCTAATGATTCCATTGGCACCCAAGGGCAAGTCCTTACCACAGAGAACTCACAAGGCTGACAAGAAACAAAAATTCAAGAAACAAGTGAGAGAAGCTACTACTTTCACAGACATGGCAGCTCATCTAGAAGAAATGATTCTATGGTGCAAATCCCAGAGGATGGAAAAGGAAAAACGCCTTTTAACCTTCCTGCGTTTGAAGTGCCATAAGATGAAAAACCTAGAGGCTGCCGGTTACAGGTAAGAGCAACACCACAGAATATAAAGTTGTTGAGGTCAAACGACTTGGTTTATCATTCTGCGACTAAGTTGCAATAATAATATGTTCATTCATTATTCATTTAATTTGTCCTCGTCCTCAGTGTCCAGAGGAAGCTGCAGAGCTTCAGACAAGAAGCCATCTGGGCCTCATCTCCTCAAGGGTCAGTGCCCAGAACCTGCCGTTCCTCTTTTGCAGCGAGAAGAAACCCTCGCCTGAGAATGCGTTTTCAGTCCCTCAGGAGTCGATTTAAGTCTTTAGCAGCCAAAAATGGTGTAAAAAGGAAACGCCTGAAGAGAAGAAAGCGGAGGAGTGAGTTATCCGTGTCTGGACTGTCAGAAGGCGGTCAAATAAGCGGGACTACATACGAGGCGACACCTCAGACCACCGCTTGTGACAGCCACGATGACATAGATGATATTTTTGCCTCCATAGGTTTGTGACAGTTTGGAATCAGCACATACAAGGAAAGAAATAACTGTGTGCAGCTGAGTGTAAATACAGTATGACACATTCCTCTGTTTTGAAAAGAATAATCGATGGAATTGTATGTGTTAGGAGAACTAATGATTGGTTTCCAGATGAGTCTGGTGCAACTCTGACCACACACAGCATCACAACAGGGATATAAACTGACTTAAAGACCTTATTCACTATTTAACAGTGGGGTTTAACAGTTAGGATTGTCTTGACACCAGAATAGGGAATTTGGTACAATTTGTGTGTTAAAACTTTTAAGCCATATTATTGATCCTGTCGTGTGTATTGGATGTTGCCAGGGATCAGTGGAACGTGTTAGGCTATTCAGTTTTGAATAACCTGGTATTTAAGCATTTTAAAAGGAGAAACTTGAGAGAAAACGCCTTCTGTTGGTGATGGCCATTTAGGCTGAGGACAGTAAAAATGCTTTTGTCATAGGTGACCTCTAGTCAAGTCCAGAAAAGTTATGTATGACGTTTCAATAAAAAAAAGCACATCTTCCCAGACACTGTAAGTCCCTGTTCACCATAATACAATATGTCTACATTTGAAATGTATTTACACTGACCAGAACAGTAATTTAAATAATTTAAGAATGTTTCAAATGAAGGAGGATTGGCTAAATGATAAAGGTTTAAGTTTAAGATGAAGTTTGTACTACTCCTTTAGGCTGAAGCTGTATGTTAAAGGTACCGCAAACTAAATGAGGCTTTAGCCACTTTCATACATTCACTCTTCTGCTGGCTACAGCACACACAAGGTGAAATGCGTTTATTAGAGCTGTTAAATGTTCTGCCCTTTTAAGACAGCACCACAGCATACCATTTCTTATGCACAGGGAAATAAAATCCATTTAAAGAACCATAAAATACTGCAAATGAGCCAAGTTAAATTTGTAGAGGAGATAGATAACTCCAGATTCCATGTCTGAGAGGAGCTTTTGCGATGACGTGAAACCAGTTGAGGAAATTGAGTATTTTCTCAAGGCTCTACTGGTATTTCTGTCTCCACCTAGTGGAGACGATAATTAATGCTCTGATTATTTCCAGACTGTTAATTGTTCTCTTAGAACATGGATTGACCCCCTCAACCTTGCAGAGGTGTCGGTCTTCTCCTCTAGAATTGAATTTGTGCCTATAGAGAGTGTGAGTGCTGATGTGAACAGTGTACACAGTGGCAGTGTGTTAGGAGGCAGTGTGGCCTCAGCTCAAGGCCTTTGAAGTCTGAGAGCTGTGCAGGCAAAAGTTCCACCACATCGAAATCATGCAGGTTTCTGGCACTCTATAGTGACCGTGACTGCTCAGGAGTGGAAGCTGTGCACCAGATTGGAAGCTAAAGGTTTTTTTTTTTTTTTTTTTTCTTTTCGCAGCGTGCATTTTTTGCTGGCCACCATCATATCATCCTCGGCAAGGGCGATACAGTCCTCCTGTTTGCACAGACATAACAGTGCAGTTTTTTTTTCCTACCCCTCACTGAGCCTGGCTGACTTGAGTTATGGTCTCATATCAGCTCCCCAGCTTTATTTGTGCATATGAGTCTGCGGATACCTGATTGCTGTGCTTTTTGAGTTTCATCTAAACCAGTTAGTCAAGGTCAACTTTTTCACTCCCCCACAGTGAGGGAAAGGAGCAGAGCTAAAGCATTGAGGGTCTGTATTCTGCATGCCCGGGCAAATGGAAAATCAGACCAGTTTTTTTCTCAGCTGGAAGTTGGAGTGCCTGTGCCAAACACTATCAGTATCCAGATATTTACACTAGATGGGACCTACAATGGGATGGATACAGAGGAGGATACAAATGTAAGCAAACCTTTCTGACACTTGTGTCAACTTGTCTCCTTTAAGGACCAGAAGGGAAACAAAAAGTGAAGAAAACCAATGCCTCTGTTATCTTGCAAATCTTTCCCTTAGTAGAAATGAAAGCAGCAGTGTATAGATTAATCTACAACAGGATCTGGGGCTTGTTGAAAATATACTCAGTAAATTAAATACTGAAGATGAAAGACAGGATTTAATGCACAAAGAATGACTTTCAGGATGCTACTTTTTAACAAAGAAATACACGAGTGAGTGTATAAACTCAGACTATAATTCATTGCCAGCAACCAGTAATAAGATGCAAAATGTTTAAATGTGGCTGTCAGAAACTACATCAAACTTGCAGACTAAGAATATTCAGCTGTGCTATACTCTTTCAGAGCCTGCATCATCATCTGGCTGGGGCAGCAAGTCATCAGCACCATCTGCTGCCTCAACTAAGGGTAGTGACACCGTAGACTCTGAGACACCCTGTCTGTCGACTTCTGTCAGCCAAGAGACATTTAATAGGATATAAATGTAAACAGATGGTGCCACACAGTTCAGTAATGGAATTGTACAGTTATTTCTTGGAATGGATGGTCTCCAATAGCTTAATGATTGAAAGGATGAAATTGTACTAGGATCCATGAATAAAGTGGGAAAACAATGCAATATTTTTTTCTGTCTGTCGCGAGGGGGAGACCCTAATCCCGGTAAATTGCAATTAGTTCAATATAAGGATTATATATAGAAACAGGTAAGGTAATACCCTTTCTACATATGTATAACAACCTTGTAGCTTACATTCTGGCTGTGAACCGAGTTGAAATTTCCTCATGAAATGAAGTCCACCATAGGTTCTGCTCCTTCATGTATAGATGTAAGGAGTTTTTTGTATTCACCCTGGGAGCAAATGTAACATTAAATCTTTAACTACATGTCTAATCAAAAATGTGTTTTATGTTCATTTTATGGCCAGGTCCAGGACCACTAAGAGAAAAACCTCTAGAGCATAAAAAAAAACTGAGCACAAATTGCCCTCCATTGGTGCCATACCCGAGAGGGCTGAGACCTGAAACATACTGTATATATGTGAACCACTCCCCTGCTGCATTAAGAGGGAAAGAAGATAAAGTGAAGAAAGGCATGCTGGATATACAGACCTTTATATTCTTTTTTTAATGTTTGAGACCAATGGTCTTACATAACTGTTAATAAAATCTGTTGGGAGAGCACAGTGACAAGTTTTTACTCAACTCTAAATATGACCTAAAAAAGCCCCCAGTTGTACAATTATCATCCATCCATTTATTTTCTACACTCACTTATTCTCATTCAGGGTTACAGAGTGTAGTATTACAGCATTGCAATAAAAAATTGCATTGCCTGTACTGTTATAAGACATAAGACTACATGAGCTTTACTATGCTCCATTTTAATATCCATTTTCATAGGACTTTATCTAGTCTAAAGTATTATAACAGTGTCCCTGTCTTCTTGTTGATCTCATCTCTACAGAATGATTTTAAGGCAAAATAAAATCAGCTAAACATAAGTTTCAGTCAAAATAATATCTGTGCTGTTGATAGAAATTGATGCAAACAATGTTTCCCAGTCTACTCAGATAATGTTGGATAACATGCTGTTGTCTTCTGTCATCTTTTGCTGTTATGTCTGAGCAACAACTACACAAGCATTTCTTAAATCTTTACTGGCAACGAGTTGCAAAGGGCAGCCGGACCCAGATGTTAGCATCTTGGAGAATTTGGTTGGGCCAAAGACTGCACACAGTTTTCTGGGAAGTTTTGAAATTGAAGTCAGGTTTAATAGTATTAATGTTCAGCCAAAGATGATGGTTTATTGGTTTAGCTTTAATTTTATTGTTAAAAGGCTATATCAGTGTTACATTAATCCAGGTAAATACAGATTACTTGTCTTTACATCACATTACAACATCCCCACTGGCACTGGGAACTTGTGATGAACTTTTTTCACAATTTGCTGACATTTTAAAAACCAAATTATTAAGTGATCAAGACATCAAAAGGTAGATTAATTGCTAGTAAAAAAAAATGATCTATTTGCTGCATCACTTTTGTAATCCAGCACAGTAAACAGCAAGTCTTCATTAATTTCTGTCAAAGTTACACTGGACAATGACTGCCCGGAAACGTAATTCAAAAAAAATCAGAAACTGTATGAAAATGGTCAGCAGAAATGCTAGGAGTGCTTTTCTTTTTAGCAAGATTAAGTTGCGTCGTTGACAGATCGAGTCAAGTTGGGAAACAGTTGGAGGTCCCCGTATGCTAGAAAATAAAAAATGACGACAGACTGAATGAAGGACGATAATGTCGTCACATCCTGTCATCTGTAGTTTTTGACATCCGGAAGGTGGGGCTTTTGTTGCGGGAGCGGTTTGCTTTTGGAGAGCCAATGCCTCGACATGCTCTATTAATGCAGTCATCAAGATAGCATCAACCGAGGGCAGAAATACGAATCCTACTTTGGTAAGGCTTCAGAAATGTCTTAATGGAGTGGAATGAGTGACTGTTTGTTAATAAGGCCTTTAGAGAGTATAAAAAAAAGAAAAAAAAACACACCTGTTTTAAGGAAGGACGAGCGACCGGTGGAGCCAGAGGGGTGACCGTTTAAGATAAAACGGGTGCAAATGAACTCTCAATTCGTCTTGGTTTTAACTGACTAGTTTGAATGTCTGCCGGTGTTAGCGGTGTAGTTTAGTTGGCTGCCATTTATGCCCGTGTTAAACGGGTACAACATAACAGCAACAGAAGACGTCATGTCAATGCTAAGTTATCGTTATGTTAGCCACCGGTCACTGTTAAACTAGCCTAACGGATCTGGACTTATGCATTCACGTGTGGCCAGTCTGTCAGTGTAATGGATGATACGAACGGACACGTTTGAGTGTGTCTGTATTCATTTGACTAACGCCGAGCTCCCGCGGTACGTTGTTAAGCGATAGCGGGAGTCATACGACCAAAGTACGTGTTTATGAGCTTACACACCGTCGTTAGCTCACAGCGCCAGTGTAAACTCAAGAGTTGAGTTACCTTAGGATAATGTTACGCTTGATTAGTTGTTCATATAAACCGAAGCAGTGTTTATTTGTTGAGAATGACTCCGACTGGCTTGTCCTGAAAAGTTTTCCTTCTGACATGACACACCCAAGCTGGCTCATGGTTTTCTTCACTTAACGTCGGTGTGATCCTAACTGTCTGTAATGACAGTGTTCAGACTAGCAATAGCCCCCCGCTTTGGGTAACTATTGAATATGTGGCCAATGTGTCAAAGTAGTACAGAAATTTAAACTTGGAGGCAATTTAGTCAACTGTTAGTGAAGACTGTTTACATATATACAGTATACTGTAAGGGTGCTGGATGATAAACATGTTTTTTTGTGTTGGGCAGTGACTGTTGTGTTTACTGATGCTCCATTTGGCAGATGGGTGTATTGTTTCAGTTCTTATCGGCTCAGTGTTTTTTTTTTTTTTTGTTTGTTTGTTTGTTTGGACACATTGAGGTGTCAGTGATAGCGGTGGAAAAGCACTCATATGTTCCATCGCCTTAAAAACACTTAACTCTTTTTTTTTTTGGCATCGGCGGGAAAAGTGACAAATATAATTGATCATTCAGCTTCATGTGTCTCCAGGGTGACAAAAGGCCTACATTAAAACAACGGAAAAAAAATATTTAAACATGCCATTTTATGATCATTTCTCCGTAGTCTTCTGTACTGAATAAATACAGGATTTTGTGGTTCAGAGATGCAGTATGGGTGTGTTCCACTTCAGATTTGTTATTTATTCAGTAAATGCAGTGAAAGAGTAATTGATTACTCAGTCAGTTCTTGCTGGCTTTCATCTGAGGGCTGTACGTTACATCCCTCTGGCAATATTATCCATAACCGAAGCTTGTTTGTTATTGACAGATTTCACAGCACTTAGACATTAGCTTTGACAAATGTGGCACAAGGCAATCACTTGTGGAACAGAAAAAATATATATGTCCCCAATAAAGGGTTGAAAAAAAGTTAAGAAAGACTCATGGTCATTAAATCAGCATATACATGCCTACCATCTAGGCTAAGGCTGGTAATTCCCTTGAAAAGAATCTCGGCCTGTCTGGCCTCTCCCAAAACTCAGGGGAATTAGTTGATAACAAACAATAACTTACTTATTTTATTGTACAGAATTGTACAGGTGATCATCTCTGCTTATCAGAGAGTGTTGATAGGTGAAACTGGAAATGCTTCTTAAAGAAAATCAAATATATAGTTAAGATGCAGTTTATTAAAATGATAACATAGAGTTGTTATGTGTTTCTGGATTAGTTCTTTATTATTCTCTCATTGTCATGCATTAAGAGGTTTGTAAAGATTAAATATTGAAACCACTGATCTGCTAGGCCCTCTTGAAGACCTGCTGTGTGAGATTAAACATGCTTGAGTCAATCATAGTGTGTCTTGTAGTGGAATTGGAGGTAAACATTGAATCTCAGACTAGACCCTCAATAGCCAATGAGAACCGTGCTCTGCTACTGCATCTGACACCTACTGCAACTTGTTTGATTTATAACATTATTCACCGGGGGCTACACATGACAGCTGCCAATCACACATAGCAAACAGTCATTGGCAGGTGTCATGCATGAGACCACAGTGTTTCTCACAGTAAGATTGCTCAGCCAAACGTACAAACCATGCTCAAAATCCAAGTTCATACACTGTAAAGTAGAAAAAGTTGAAAAAATATCAGTGCAACGTCAGTAACATTTTGAGTTAAGTGATTTAACTTAATTTCCTAAATTTAGGCTTTGAGATTATACAATTTAGCATTTTCACCTCTATTAACTTATTCAAAGTCAGAGTAATATATTATGTTACATTGTAACAACCATTACTATTATCATAACTTTACTACTATTAATTTACTCTCTGTCAAAATAACTCAAATCTGTTTTCTGTACTAACTTGAAATTCTTGGCTTTATCCCTCATGATAGCTGCTGCTGTAGTGCCAGCAGTCACAACCAGCCAAGGAACCATATTTCTCTCTGAGACACCTATGATTCATGTGCTGAAGTACATACAGATCTGCACTGTGGTTTACATTATTTTATCTTTGATCAGAGAGAGGATGTAATGGCCTCCATCATGTAGCTTTTTTCATGTGGGACAAAAGAAGGAAATCTGGGGCTTTTTAACCTTAATACAGTGCATGCTGGGAAGCATATGTGAATAAGATGACAATGTTTCTAAATAATGTAAATTAAGTTAACGACCCATTGGACATTTTATCGACTGAACAACTGCTTTTAAGCTCTAAAAGTGATAATTAACCAATGTAAACTTAAAACATATTTAATTACATTGAGTTAATAAAAGAAAAGTTGATTTAATTTAACTTATTGGGAGATTTTCAGTGCAAAGGATAAAGTAAACGGAAAGAAAACCGGTTTTATTGCATTCAGACTAAAGAACACAAGTTAACAGAACTTTTTCACTTTGTAATGAATCACAGATTAAGATTAGAAATTCTCAGGGGTCTCTTTTTGCTGAAACCAAGAGAAAAGTATACATCGAACTAGTGGATGGTCAAATACCTTAGAGGATATTGTCAGTTTGAGTGAAGTGTGTTTTGCCAGTACTTTCCCATCACCTCATAACCTCTTAACCAACTGAAAAAGACAAGATTAGTGAAAATAGCTGTTGTGTGTGAGGTCTCCCACATTTCAGGGTCTGAAAAAATCATTTTGTGTATCCCCAGTTTAAGATTGTTGGATGGTTAAACCTGTGAGTCAAGTTTAAGTCAGTCATATCAGCATTAACACGTGTGGAATGACATGCAGTCAGTCTCTTTTAAACAACTTGTGAACTAATGCTGATTCCAGCATAATCACAAAATTTTCAGGGAAATAAATGTAGGAATTGTTTGGCAGTCTTGTAGGGCCCCAGGGTTTTAAAAGCTGATGCGTTTGGTTTTGTTTTGGAGCGTTTGATGGGTGGTATTTTTTTAACACTACATCACCCGGGTATTTAATTTTTTCCCTACTATACCATATAAGTATTTCCCTTACAGACTGCTGTTTCCAAAGAAAAAAAAAAAAGCCTCAAACAACATTTTGACCATCACAGGAAGTAAAAACTCTTCAGTGAAATCCAGACTAATACAATAGGTCAGTGCCTTGATTGGCATTGACCAGTCTTGGCCGCATTGTAGCTGCTTCATGCAAAAAACAACACAGCTGGATTGTGTCTAATTCTGGCAAAGAACAGATTACTGCATAGTTAGTTATTGCAAACAGTGACATCAGAGGTGGAGAAAGGTCTTGTGAATGAGGCTGAACTGGCCCTGCATTCCTCCTGTTTTTCTGTAAAGACTGTCTGGATGTTTTTCCCCCCTGTGCTCTAACCATGTCTTCGTCTTCACTTGAATGATTTTCCTCACACTAAGCCGTGTTGTTCCTTCCTATTACTGCAATTTACCAGAATATGACAAACATTTTCCACAAGGCTTAATTTCCCCTGTTTTGGAGACAACATAGTTGGCTCACATCAAAGAGCTCCATCTGCTTTTCCGATCAGTTTTCCATTTGCTGATGAGGTTCCCAAATGACATGGGTTCTTGGTGTATAATTGCACTGGAGTTTTAAAACCATCTGTAACCATCTCTTACTTGTAAAGTGAGTGATTATGTGCAGGAGATGCTTATGTAGATAAGTGCATACCAAGCTGCCATCAATTGTCTGCTTTCTGTCAGCAAGCAGGAAGGGGGGTTTATATATTTTGTGTGACTATCAGTTAATTTCTATATGATTCATGCTTGAGGAATTAAAAAATAGTTGTCTCTATGCAGAATGCATAATACAAAGGTAAAATAAAGAGAAAGAAAATAGGAATCTCAAAATCCTATTGGCTTTTGCTCTTTAAAAGTTTGACAAAATCTGCTAAATGCATTATTAATAGGAATTCCCAGCTCCTTTCCAAGATCTGTGAATCAGACAATTACACATTTTTCCACTTACAGGGGGATTAATTACTTTGTGGGTAGAGAGATTTTTGTTCCCCCATGGCAGCCAATTTGACATACTGGCATATACAGTAGATGTGATTGTTATGTCAGTGCATCCTGTTTCCTACAATGAAGAGGAACAAGTTATGCTAATATACATTTGCAGAACTATGATAAGTGTTTTTTTTTTTTCTTTTGATGCATCAGTTCCCCTTAACCCACTGCTGGCATCCCGTATCCAGGGGACTGTTCACCTTAGTTAGGCTCAAATGCCAAATGTTTACTCTAGGTTTGTCTCCTTAAAGTAATGTGACCTATGCATCATGGCCACAAGAGCCACAAATAAATGCCAAATATACCATGACAGCACGAGAACTGCGGTTAGATTTTTCAATTTGAGGCCACTTACTATCAGTGTCTTTTCTCCTACATAATTATAATGTAGATATTATTCATAGGGAAGAAAGAACATGGAGCAAGTTGATGCCATAATCATTTTAACTACAATACATCCATGTGGTGTATGATATGTTTATGTATGCTGCATTGACCATAGTTTGATGGACATTCAGAAGTCCAGCTGTAGGCTAATACCTTTGTAGTAGCTAAGCTAGCAGGGTTAGCCATAACAAAATACTAAGCACGTACAGACCAATGGCTAGCATAGCAACATAGCTGTTTTCAAATTGAAATGCTTCCAGACCTTTTAATGATGATGATGAATGAAAGTTTTGCGGTTGAGGGATTTTTATCACTTGAATTAGTTAATTCCCTTTGAATAATTGTTCTAGTCATACTGTGATTAAATGCCTATTTCAATCACGTTTCAGCTTTGAACAAGTTGATTTCCATTGTGAAATTAATAAGAGCAGTGGTGCCTCGAAGGTAGGAAATCGGTGTTCAGATCTAGAACGGTTGAAAATTGTTGAACAGTAACCTATGCAGTGTTAGGTTAATCAGCATGTCTGTCATTTTTCATTTGGCTTTACCCACAGCATGCTAACATGACTTTACCATGTTAGTATCCAGAGCCTGATGGACTGAGTTTGCCATGTGTTCCATGCAATGTGTGGTACACAATCTGGGTATGTGGGGGATATGTGCAGAGTGGAGAGATTTGAAATCCCTCTCATCACTCGCGCCTCTCCACTCCGCCTCTTTTTTTCCCCTCTTTTTGCACACACCTGCACTCTGAATATCTCTGTACTCTTCCAGACAAGACCATCCTTTCACCAACATGCAGTGAGAGGTTTGTCTCAGCCGATAAATGTATTCTTTTGTGCTCATTTATGTATAAGTTGGTGACAAAGACAAGACTATTCCACAGTTTACTACCCATGCTCTCTTATTATGTCTGCCGTGTTTAAGCTATAGGCTACAGTATGCTCTGTTGTTCCAGGATGGAAATATTGCATTGCAGAATGAGTTTGACTGCCCAGGCTTTTCAAAATGTTAGTGGTACCGTCATGGTTTATAGCTCTACCAATTTTAAACCATGATGGCACCACAGGCCCCTAGCATGGTGTAGGTGGTATCTAACAGAGATTGTTGTCTTTTCTGTCAGGCAAATGAAAAAAAATATAGCAAGTTGGAAATAAGTTGTGGGCAGCTGGGAGTTACTCAGCAGGAATGAATAGATTTGTCTGTGAAAACATACTGAGATCTGAACTCTTCTTTCCATCAACCCTGAAAAATTCCAGTGGAATGTTTAGGTAAGGGGAAAAGATATAAATGTTCGGATAATATCATATCAACTGCAGGGAGGTTAGAAAAGATATCTGTTGTGTGCTTCAGGCTAAACCGAAAAGAGCTTTTGGATCACAGTGTCATTGTGTAATAATGTATGTGTTGTCTATATACAGTACCACAACATAGTGTGATGTTTTTCGTGAGTCATTGTTCGAACACCAAGGGGATCAGCGAAGACTGCACTACATTTGCACCTCGATGATTATTTCCACATAAATAAGAGAGGAAAAAAGGTTTAGAATAGAGATATATTTGAAAAAGCAGCCCACTTAGGGTTGCTGAAGTAGGAAAGATTGTAGCACAGAGAGGATTTAGCTGCCCGGTTTCGTCAAAGGCTCCTCTGTGCATGCTGGCTAAGAGCTGTTAGTATGCACTGTGGGGTGCTTTTTGAAAATTTCTTCCTTGCTGCTGTATACTGTCTTTTTAGGTTTTATCATGTCCTGATCTTCATTGGCAGTGACCATGGTAACTGCTATGTCTTGACTAAATACATCTCTGCTATTCCTCTGCTATTTGCAGTTAAATTATTCACTGTTGGTCGCTGTGTAATAAACAAACCATAGGATCTTGAATCCAGGCTGTTGTGTTTTACAAAAGACCCATTCTTACACATACCTCCTGACTGTCGCGACTCAAGGGAAATATTGTCTTGGCCACACTGACGTGTAATTATGACTAGGTAGATAGGAAGCTGTCCAGAATCCAAGGGCTCAGCTCTCCCTTCACAGTTGCTCAAGTAAAATAAGATTTTCAGGCCTGGAATTCTAGGAAATGGACCGGACAGAGCAAGAGTTTTGATTTTCAGCTGGGGCATGAGTGAGGGAGCTTTGCTTTGCTAGCAGCAGAATTATCAAGGGAGAATCTGTTTAGATATAACATGAGGTAGTGGTGTAAGAGGGAATAGGGAGAGGCAAAATAAGTTGTGTAAGGAGGTTGAATATGACAACATTTATGAGAGGTATTTCACCATAATTTTCCCCCCTCAAATGGCATCACATCCTGTAACTTCTGTTGGCTATTCACATAGCATCACTGCTACACCATGGTGTTTCAGTTTAACCACACCCCCACCTCAGAGTGCTTTGGATGAATCAGTTGACCATTACTGATGATGAGAAAAATAGCCACACTGAGCTAATCTCCTTCTCAGATCCTTGGAATTTGGAGGCTGGCTATTCGGCCAGAAAAGCCCGTTTTCTCCATTAGAAAAGGAGAGGAAATGCCCTCACCCCTGTGACCTCTGGAATGCAGAGAGGGAGAGTCACCAGGTTCTCTGCAACTATGGCTCAGATATCTTGAATTTCCACATGCACCTGAATTCACTTATTCTTCTTCCCTCAGAGTGGAATCTAGGCATTTCTAGGCAACAGTACATGACGCTGAATTTCACCATCACTATGCTAACACTTGGTTTGTTTGTACCAATTAAACTCCAGCTTCTGCACATGTGGAAGAGGGTTCAGTGACAGATCATACCTAAAGAAAGAGAGCTGCACTTCTCTGGACAGGAGGTGATAAAAGAAGGGATACCATCACTAGTCAGGTTTTCCTGTCATTAGAATCAGCCGAAAGATAAAATAATTTGTTCTGGACATCAGCTGATTTTGATCAGTGGCTAATCAATCAAAGCGTACCAAAAAAAGGCCATGGCTGATTAGTGGTCATGTACAATTTTAAGAAAATAGCCTATTTTCAATGCCTGTTAGTATCAACATGGGTTCTTTGGCTCTGTCTGTTTGGTGTAATCTTTTATTAGTATCGATGTGAGTCCTGGCAAATCTTGGCGCATCCCTCCCAAATTGTTAAGATGAGCAGGCAGGGAACACTGACCTGATTCTCCAAAGGGAATCTTAATGAATTCCTTTAGCCCACACTGCACTGGGGTATCATCTATATTTCAGGAGCTTAGCAACCAGAGTGGTCTGTTAGGCTGTACCCCTCCCTCTCCATAATCTGACATCCCCTGAAAAGGACCAGTAACAAAACAGACTGCAGTTCTATATCTGGGTCAGGCCTAAATATTAATTCCTCTTTTGCCAGTGCCCTCCATTTTAACCCTTTAAATATGCCCCCCCCCCCGGAATTCCTTTTGGAAAGTCTGCACTAATCACTTTCTTGTGCTAAGCATTTTTTCTTTGTCCTCAGTTTCTTAACTGTCATTACTTTATTCATAACATTGGAATCTGTGTACATGCACACAGAGAAGTGGGTTACAAGTGAATAATTTAAATAGTGACCCCTATGCATAAGTGCTGAGTCTGGCATAGGTCCTTTCAGAAGGTGTGTCATTGTGTGGATATCCTTCCTATGAGCCCTTTCACTGGCCTGGTTACTGATAACAAAGGCAGGAAGAGCACAGGTCAAACTTCACTTCCTGGTTAGAGAGTGGAACCATGATGCCACATCCTCAGCATCCACAGTTGTCATACTATAGCTTCTGTGCACCAAAGTGAAGGTTAATTTGATGTAAATCACATTTTCTGCTTTTGGACAATGCAAGGAACTGTTGCAGCAAACACTCTCATACACAACTGCAGATTTATGTAGAAATCATTCTATCTATTGTCACACAAGGAGTTTAGAGTGTTTGTGTGAAACAAACACTATGGAAATCTTACAGGGCTTTTAGCTGCTTCCATGGGCTTCGGGGGGGCTGTGACATTTTCTTTACATTCATAGTGAAAACATGAAAATCACCAGAGTTGGAGTATCAGCTTAGTCATGTCTGGTGAACTTCGCTGTATAAACTGAAATGAAATGTTAACTGTTAGGGAGGATCAAATTATGAATAATGATATCAATCAGCTCAGTGCTCCCATTAGTTTGACATCCCAAGGGGAGGGAAGAAATCTTTGTTTCTACAAATAAAGATGAAATGAAAGGGGGAAAGAAGGCAAAGAAAAGGAAGAGGCTGCCTCCCGTGATGTGACTACGAGTATCGAGTCATCTGAAAAAGAGGCTCTCAAGATACCAAGTCAAAGTGTCTGTTGGAACTCTGGCTCTATTGGTTCTCAGCTCAAGATGACATTAGATTCTATCTCATTTGGTTAGGATTCCCCCAATGATATAGAAGTACAGGATTTCATTCTTGTCACATTTTATGTCATTGACTTATAACTATCGACCATTAGAGTAAAGGCAAAATGCCATAGTCTGTCTCTGATGGATTAAGCGATCATTAAAACAGCCATTGACGGCTGTTTTAATGATCATTTTAATGCAGTGTACCATTACAGTTAAACTAGGGATGCTCGGTATTGAAGTTTTCGCCAATATCCAATCATTTTTATGGTAATGTCTGCTGATATAGCTATAAATATTCTTCATTGCTTTGCAATAAGATCATATTTCTATTTTCCACGGGTTGAACTAAACTGTCGTACAGAAACTGTTGGTGTTGGTCTGCAGTTAGTGAAGATGTATGCTAGAGCCTACATGCAGAAACATGCATTCTGTGTGACAGGTTTTGTTTTTTTTTGTTTTTGTTTTTTTTTAAACTACAACAGGTGGACCCCTGAATGGTTTGGTTTTTAAAATGCTAACTACTATGTGATATGGTTGCCTCAAGTGACAGCAGGTTTTTGTAAATATCAAAATGGGGTTATCTGCTTCCTTCAGTCATCATACAAGTGTTTTGAAATGAACAGAACTGTAAGAAATAAATTCAACTTTATATATACAGAGGTGGCTAGTAATTTTCTAAATGCAATAGAAATGGCCTATTATGAAATAATAGGAAATTGTTTGCATGGAATTAGACATGATGATAATCAAACCATAGCTACAACAAGTTTTTGAACATTATCCAATTTGAGAAGATGACCAATGTTTCATGCATCCCTAACTAATTAATCTAATAGATGAGTGGCCCTCTATGGTCAAAGAAGTAAAAACAAAATAGCACTTGTAGTCTTGGTTGCAAAATATCCTTGTCTTCCGATGAACCCTCTGCATATGTGACAGTCTTGATACAATAATTTCCTGTCCGTCCAAAGACGGCAAGTGAAGACATGACACAGGCATTTACATCGTAGTCAGTTTGCACTCTGTTGGAAGCTTTGTCTGACATAGATAGAAGATATTGCGACTCCGGTGAAAGAAATTGACTCTAAGCTTTCACCCTCTGAAGGCAAGGCCATTATAGAGCAGATAGATGACCAGTGACGTCTATCTTCTGTTGAAGGAGTCTAGCACATGATGCCCCATTTTTAATGCATTCCTAAATGCTGTCCTGCAGTGGAGAATGATCGCTTCATTACTGCTGATCAGCTGCAGTGACCTTTTGATGGCGATCTTTATAAAGTTCTAGGCCTCAAGAGCAGGCAATTTGGCACTTCAATGGGAAGGGTGGGGTTTAGGATTCAAGATTTCTTTGAGCAAAGCCTAGTGCCTTGGCGCAGCAACTCACTATCACAGTGAAAGCTGTTAAGTAACAACTGCCATCTGTCCCTGCACTTGTCTACACTCAGCTGTTCTCTATGTATGGAGTTTATTTAATGTAGGCACTGTTTCTACTTTTGTCATTCACAGGTTGTGCAGAAAAGTGTATGTCTGCGTGTGTGCGTGCCTGAGTGCGTGTGTGTGTGAGTGTGTGAGAGAGACACCAAGAAGAATCTAGTGATGGCTACCAGTAAAAGTAAAAACCAGAGCTCTCTGGCACTGCACAAGGTGATAATGGTGGGCAGTGGAGGCGTGGGGAAGTCAGCCCTCACCCTGCAGTTCATGTATGACGAGGTGAGTCAACGCACGCCTATAAACAACTTCATAACTGCTATAGGTTCAAGTTGACCACAGCAGATAGAGAAGCAGGGGTTTTAACAGTAAGCACAAGTCACCTGCACCTCACTGCCTAGCCAGTTCACTTTTTTATTATTTATCCAATGTCCTAATCTAGATATCAATAATTTGATCAATAACTTGCAAGATAAGTGGTCAGTATTTGAATAACTCTGCACTTTCTGTAAAAGCTTCAGACTTAATAACCTCCTTTCAGCAGCTCACCAGCAGAAAGCTTTTAATGTGAAGCAATTGCAAGGAATGCTCGATGCGAAATGGTTGAGAAAACAGTGAGGCTGCTATCTGTTACAGGAAAAGAAGAACATGACTGTAGGAATAAAAATGGCTCTTATATCACAGAAGTCCTACAAAACAACCAAAAGGTTTACAACACAGGGATTGTTGTAAAAAGGACATTTTTCTTTAGGCCATTGCTTGCTTGACCACAGTAATTTACTATGACAACAACACTCAACACAAGTGAGGCCAGAGACAGTCACTGTTTTCTCTGCTACCAAGCAGCTTATCAGCAGCATTTTTCAGTCAGTCGTCCGACGTCCATTGGATGGCTCAGTTACACGCCCATCTTAACCATTGTGGCTGTCTACACCAGCTGCATGCAGTAACTGCTCATACTTCACTGTTGCTTTATGCATGTAAATGCAGCTTGTAGCATCTTTTTAAGCTAAAAAAAATCTAAAAACAATTAATCTTTTCATCCCCAGTTTGTGGAGGACTATGAGCCCACCAAGGCGGACAGCTATAGGAAGAAGGTGGTTCTGGATGGGGAGGAGGTCCAGATTGACATCCTGGACACAGCAGGCCAGGAGGACTACGCTGCTATCAGGGACAACTATTTTCGTAGCGGGGAGGGCTTCCTACTGGTCTTCTCCATCACAGAGCAGGAGTCCTTCACTGCCACTGCTGAGTTCAGGTACTGATGCAAGCATGTAAATTTGAGCACCTATTTGAGCTTCACTCCATGAACTTTGAGCAGAGAATAACTAGTTTTAGACTGCTTTATTGGTGTTAGCCCTCAGTTACTTAGTGTGTCGGTGTGGATCTGTTGTGGCAGGAAGGTTTTGATGGGATTTAGACAAGATTCTGTTCATCCTCAGCATGTACAAAAATACTCAAATGCAAATTTTAGTCAAACAGAACTGTAGAACCATGTACACCTCCAAAATGTTGAGGAACTAGAGGAAACGTGACTTTAACTGTATCAATTCCAAACTAGGTCCTCTCACTAAAGCTCACCCTAAGTCTGGCAATCATCATTTCACATGTTTAGTGTTATAAATGAGGAAATAGTTCAAGCAATTTACAGGAACACAATGGAGCATTTTTTGTTTACAACAGGCCTACCTGAAAACAACAGAAATGAATCACTCAGGTACATAGGGAACAGTAGTAAAAGTACCGAAAATACACAATCTGTTCTGTGCCGGCAGGGAGCAGATCTTGCGGGTGAAGGCGGAAGAGGACAAGATCCCTCTCCTGCTGGTAGGGAACAAGTCGGACCTGGAGGAGCGTCGGCAGATATCTGTGGAAGAGGCCCGAGGGAAAGCTGAAGAGTGGGGCGTCCAGTATGTAGAGACATCAGCCAAAACCAGAGCCAATGTCGACAAGGTGCATCTATACACACAAAATACTTGGTCGCTTAGTATACATGACTACAATACATGACTATTTTCAAATTTCGGATTTTATCAGATTTACATGTTATGACAGTTATGAAGTCCAAGCGCTTAACCAGTTTATCCTTTTCTCTCTCCAGGTATTCTTTGACCTGATGCGTGAAGTACGAGGCAAGAAAATGTCAGAAAACAAAGACAAAAATGGAAAAGGAAAGAACAAGAAGAACAAGAAGAGTTTCAAAGAGAGATGCTGTTTGCTTTGAACCCCTCTTGGACCTTAACATCCCACAACATTACTGTGAAGTTGTGGAACAAAGCAAAGCGTCCTTACCATTGTCATTCAAATGAAATTTAATCTTTTTTAATAGCTGGTTATAGTTTAGTGTCTAGAACAGTCTCAACCACTTTTTTGCCATTTTTAATTGATGAAATCTGAGTAGGTGTTTCATTGGAAGATAACCACTGTTGCGACTGTGACTTGGACTGCAGTGCTTGATGGCTCATAGTAAGCCAATGACCAAACTGCCACTGACACTAACTCTGCTGCTCAAGACAGTCTCCACTGTTTAACTCAGCGATTATACTGCCTTTGACCTTGGTTCAGTGTGTTTTACACCAGAATTGTTGAGTCTTTGAAAAGTCAACCATGCTTTTAATTTCCTTATCTGCTCTTAATCTTAACCTGCATCTTTTTTGTCTTAGTATAGACCCCTTGAGTCTCTGATCATTCATTTAGATCTCTAATGCTGCTGTCTGTCATTTTTGTAATCATTAATGATGACAATGTTCTGTCTGTTGAAGATGTTGGCCTCTTTCATTCATCTGTCCAGACTCACGTGTTTATGACCTCAGAGCATGTTTAGAATGGCTGTTGAAACTGGAAGTTTCAAATGTTTTCATTTTTGAGGCTGTTTTTACAGTTATTTTTATCAGTTCATCCAGTGATTTTTTTTTTGACCACAGGAGAATCAGACACTGCAATCAGAAGATTTCTGGCCAAATGGGGTCATGTTATGCCCTTTCCAGGTCTTACATGATTACCACAAATTAATCATAAAATGCTTTGCAGTTCCTCAGGAGGATTGCTGCAAAGTCAAATCTTCAGTGACTATAAATCACAGAGAAACCCAAACGTTTTGGTAGGTATTTTAATGTGCTAGGTATTTTGAGGCTGTAATGTTGCTACTAGTATTTTGTTTTAAGTAATTGAGCAGTGACTAAGAGGGGAGAGTGGACCCCTTTTTTTTTCTTCATGGTGCTCTGCCATATTCATGCAATCTGGCCTTTTCCACCTTTGTCACGGTGCACATTATTTCCTGTTCTACATGACTGTTGAAGTTTGGAGTCTTTGCTGTTTCTGTGCTGTGAGACAGGTGTTGACAATCCAGGAGGACGTCATGCTTCTGGTCCACAATGCCGTTATAATTAGTAGCTGCTTATCAATCGGAACCATTCTGATGTTCTTTTTTTTTATTCCTGGGTCTTTTGAATAATATGCACTACATTGCCGACCTAAGAAGTGGACTTCATGCTGAGTAGTATCATGCTGGAGATTTTGAAACGATTTGTGCCAACAAAAATGACAAAAATCAAACTATGTATGTGGATGTACAGTATGTGTGTTAGTTACCTGAGTGTATGTGCTTTTACCAGAAAACCCTACTACTTTTCTGTCTGTGTGAGTGAAGCTTTGATGAGGATGCTAACTTCTTAACTATTGTTCAATTAAGTGCTACAGTGAACAAGATGTTTCTACAACTGCCTAAACCATTCTTTGTAACATGTCCTCCTTTTTTCTTTTACTTCCTACAGCTGTGAGTATGCTTCTGTCTCTCTTTAGGGAGATTGTTTGCCGAATAAATGCTTTTTTCTTTGTAAATACTGGACATTATTTACTGTGAAAACCCTCAAAACAAACAAAAACAATGCCAGAGGTTCACACTGAGCAGTCTTTTTGGCCATATATCTTTTATTCAACAGTCCGCCTTCCTTCAATTCTGATTTTATATTACAACCATAGCAACATATGAGTAATGTTTGGTCTAACTGAATGGTTAAAACAGTTTAAATGAAAAGGGAACCGGATCCCGCCAGAAGACTTAGTGCTACATATTGCCATCCACTGGCTGGTGGAGGTAATGGAGCTACTTAATGTATGGACACTGTACAGTTACTTTGGCATTAACCACTGAAGTGAAATGTTATGGTTGTAATTTCTTGTGCCCTCTGGGGCATTCTCTGCCCAATTTAGTCGAATAACCCACCAGTTACTCACTTTGCATTGATTGTTCCTCTGCCTTCTAGAAAAGAGTGCCAACGGCCTGTTTTTCTTCATTTTGACAGTGATATACAGCCACCATTTTTATTAACCTTACATGCTTATCTTGCACAGCAGGAGTGGTGTAACATCACTCTTGAGATGAACCAGTCATGGGCTCTCATTGCTGAACCCTAGGGGTGGTCGGGTCAGTGAAACTCATTTCACGACGTGAAAACAGGGTTGACTGACCATATATCACTTTGAAAATAGTTTTCCTGTCAGGGATAAGAGAAGCTGTCTTCCCTTTGTGTTATAAAAGGAAGGGAATACCACTGACTTTTAGTATGACTACAAGCAGTTTGTGTTCCACTCTCTGGTAAGTCCACTGCCTTTGAGACCCAAATAGGAAGAGGACTAAAATTTACCAAATTCCTGCAGTGTATTCCTTCGGGGACTTATTTATGTCTCTCCTACTGAAAAATGAGTTTATAGTAACCCTATTCTGCTTTATTTAAAAATCTTCTGTAGTATTCCTGGAGGGGAGGATGATTTGCAGTGATATTTCCACAACCTCCTAGGAATGGAGAGTCCATCTTTTCCAGCACTATTTTAGCATTAAGTTCCCTTTGGTGTCATCACTCATGCATCCCTCATGTCCTCAAATCAATTGCCTATTTGTTGGCAATGCAGCAGCTCTAGGCTGTGCATCTTAACAACCTTAGAGATAAAACTGTTACTTCTTTGCTCTTTAGTAGAGAATTGTATATTTACAAGTATTGATCAGACAGGCCAACACCAGGTGAATCCTAAAATTCAGTGTTCACCTATAAAAGGGAGAAGCAAGTGCAGGGGAAAATTCTGTGGGAATTTGAACCTCTTACATTAATGGCAGCCTCCGTTCCACATCTAGTGCCTATGCCTACGCTTCACATGAGCACACTAATCCCCCACGATGCCACACAAACTGGAAGCATTTTCACCAGGGAAGCTAAACATGTCACAGCTCTGATAAGCGCATTTACCTGCCTGACAGTCACCTCTCTGGATTTCCACTCTCCCCCCGTACCTCTAAGTAGGCAGATTAGGTGGTCTGTTAAACCCGCAGGAAGGCACTTATTTAGAAATATATGAAAGGGCAAAGTGAGCCAGGCTAATGACCGATGCAGTGTCAGCGGCGCACTCTCGGGTCCTTTATCATTCTGGAGAGAGAGCCCCCGTCCTCTGAGTAACCCTCATTATATCAGAGCTAATGTTGGGGATGAGGATGTTCAAGTGATAAAGCACCATCACAGTCCTTCATTATACAGAAAGAGAAACAGACTCGGAGGAATTTTGCTCGACCTATAAGATAAATGCAATGGACAGAGAATAACTCCAATTTTAGCGACTGTACCATATCCTGCTGTCTGCATGCCGCTTCTCAGAGGGGAGACATGTTCACTCTTTGACCATGGGATGGCAGCCTTGGTATTCAGTGGACCCAGTCCGAGGTTTGCTGCATTCTGCATTCTGTATCATTAGTGCTGTCATTATGCTTTCCACTACCAGGCTTTCTCTTTCTGTCATGCAGTGGTAACTATTGACTGACTGAATGCCACTGGATGAATGTTTATCAGCCCTTATTAAACAATCAGTTCATGCAGACTTAATGAACAGTTTGGCTGTGGCTCAGGAGGTAGAGCGGGTTGTCGACTAACCAGAAGGTTGGTGGTTCAATCCCTGGCTCATCCAGTCTGCATGTGTCCTTGGGCAAGATACTGAATTGCAAATTGCCCCCTGATGTATCATTGGGTGTGTATGTGTGTGTGTTGATCTGTTAATTATCACATCACATCATCATTATTTAAACCTTTGTTTTTCATTTTTATAGCTCAGGAACAAGTTTCCTTGGAAGTTAATATTACCTGCTGGGCACATACCGTCTGAAAACTTAGTGAAGAAGAAGAAGAAAACAAACCTCATTCAAATTATACAAATACAATACAAAAGCAGATACTGTCCACTTTCAACAACAACACCGGCCTTCAACAGTGAACCGTGACACTGGTTGACACAAATATCAAATTTTTACCATATTGGCAGTAACTGAAGAAGTGTATTGCTGCGATTATTGCTGTCAAAAAAAGATAGGAAACCTATCTGGACTGTCATGAAAATGCAGCCCATACTTCTCATACATTTCATTGTGTGGCTATAATAGCAAAGCTATCCACAGCTTCACACTGCAGCATGAATGACTGTCGGTGGAAGAAAGAAAGCCCGTTTGAACCATCACTTATTTTCTCTGCCACGCTTGCCGTTTAAAAAGAGTGAGTCGCTCCATCAGCAAATCCTCAGTGCAGACGGTGTCTTCATATGCTCTCCATGCTGTTTCTGTTTCTGTGTGTGTGTGTGTGTGTGTGTGTGTGTGCGTGCGTCTGTGTGTGTGTGTGTGTGTGTCAGCACCACTGCGGGAATCTTCTATACAAAAGACCACTGTTGTTAACGGTATAATAAGTCCATCGCTGTGCTCACCACTCCATATAATAAGATTCATCACCTTCATGCATGTTGAGCTCCTTTTTAATTCCTTAATGAGTAATTAGATATGTAAAGTGTTAATGATCAAATCAGGGTATTAGGTCAATAGAAATAAAGGATACAGAGGATGTTTGCACATTATCATGAATAAATTAATTATCATGGATTAAAATAAAGTTAGAAACTTTTCCATAGTTATTTAATTTAATTAGTTTTTTAATGCTTTCTTTATTTGTGACTATATTCAGTGACCATTTCTTGTGTTAGTATTTCCTGTCCGTAAAACCATCTTGTGATATACTTTTATTTTGAAATATCTGTGTTGGAGGTGCATCATTTGCTACATATATTTGTTTTCATTTCTTTTGGATTGAATCTTGGCTATTATGGTGAAATACTGGATGGTTTCAAACAGTTATTTACATGAAGCCATTTGAAAAGTTTAGAGAGGAAATCGCTCTTTGGTGGAACTGCTAACAACTCATAAACGTCTGAAACGTGACACGCTTCCCAAGCCAGAAACTGCTTTTATACAGTATAAGAGATCACGAGCCAAAAACGCTGGGAATCCCCGCTTTAGAGCCTGGCTATACATGTTTCAAATCCTCACTGGACAGTTGATGAAGACTCAGCCATTTTGCAGCATATAGGCTGTGCTTCAACTCTGTCTGTAAAAAACAGTGAACACACTTCCAGTCAGTCAGGTAGAGGTGCTTTTGTCTATCTTCATGAACACGTGGAACTCCGTTTACATGTGGAATACAGCACGTAATGTTTTACAAGTCAGTTTTTGAGTCAGGAATCCAAATACAAAGGTTCAACTTTACAGTGATCTATCAGTGTGTCGTGATTTATTGATGAAGTGTCCTGAATGACTGGGCACTGTCCACTGAACAGACAGACAGACTAACACAGCTGTGAAACTGTATGCCGAAAGTTGTCAGACTATTTCCCTTGGTGGTTAGAAAATTAAGCGGAAAGAGTTAATAATGTCAGAATCCAAATATGTGACACCTGTGGTCAAATTAGGCCTGGCTGATGTTTGTGAAAATGGAGAGTTATTAAAGCCAAAGATAGAAAACCAAGCTGTGAAGCAGTGATGTCAAGATATAAATAATGGAGCAGCTACAGAACGTTTGTTTTTGTTCCCATGCAGCAGGCCGATGCTGGTTGTGAAAGATTTAATCAAGCTAACCACAGTGGATCAGGCGTCAGTAATTACACTCTGACACTCAAATTAGACACTGCAGATACCTGATGGCTGTAGAAGGAGTTAATCAGCCTTCTTATGTATGCAAACTGTTGTGCGTAACATATGCTGGTAAAGAACAGACATTAATCTTAACTCCGGCTTCCTGGCATCACCACACAATCAGAATACTCCGTACCACCTTTAGTATTTATAAGCAGTATGTAAACATTTAATGTATTTTTAAGGCGATGTAAGTGTCTATTAATGTATTTGTCAACAGTTAGTATTCATCCAGTGAGCAGCCATTAGTGGAGGTTGCTCTATAAATGGATAATGAATGACAATATAGTAAAGCACAGATGTAATCATATAAAATATGTCTCCATAAGATAATTGATGACAAATACTGTACTTTGAAATACTTAAAATGTACTTCTATCTGTGAACAACTACATTTTAGTGTTTTATAAAACATTTATAAACTGCTTATATAGTGCTGATAAATGCTAAGTGGATGGGAGTTGGGGTAAAGTCAAGTGCAGTAATTAATCATTTAAGAGTAAATATGAATATAAGGACAACATAAAAACAGTGAAACAGCATTTCATTTATTCTGCTGCCTGTTTGAAGCTGCACAGCCACAGATGGTGAGAGAACTGAAGCTCAAGATGAAACACATTAGGTGTAAAACTGCTAATTTAAAGGGAAGGGATTTGTGGTTTCTTAAAAAAAGAATATGGAGCAATCTCACTGTTATACTGCTTTCAAAATGGCAAGCCAGCCTTGAAAAAAAAAAATAAAAGATTTAAGCTTTTTCCTAATAAAACAGACTTCAAAGCAGGGAGTATTAATTTGGTAAGTGTATTCCAAATGTTATTATAATGATAAATGCAAAAATATTAGCCTTAACATTACATTTTAGCCATTCATTTAACTGGTAGCCTACAATGTTGGCGTTTTTTGTTTCTCTTATGTAGTACTCATGTGGTTCATGGTGATTGTCAGCAGATCTTTTCTTTGTCTGTTCAGCCTAAATTTAAAAAATGCAAAAGGCGTAACATCCTGTGCACCAGGAGACTGTTTCCAGGAAAGAGCCGCGCCACGCAGTGTTTTGTGTGTGCTCTAGTGCACATTGAACACTCTGTTCATACAATAAAAATGATCAGGCATGAGACACTCAGACACTCAGCGCTGGACACACACAGCTCCATTATCTAACATAAGACAATGAAAACTAAGTCCTCACTCCAAGCAAAGCTTTCACCCTGGACACATACAATAAGAGTTCTCAATAGATTTTCGAGGCCTTTTAGCCAGCACTTACATCCACACATAATGGCAGATGACAAGGCAGCTTCAGACACTTTCTTTCAAGGTTGGTGTACCTTTTTACAATGCAGGACAGTAAAGATACCGGTGCTGATTTGCAGGCAGACTTCATCAGGGCCTAAAAGTGCCAAGATCCTTGCTTTGCTCTCATTTACAACCATGCCATAGTCACTGCAATAAGTCTCAAGGTTAAGGTTTTCAGTTAATTATTCTTTTGATGTTGCCAAAAAAAAAAGAATAATCTATCATTATTCTTATCAGTATGTCTACAAATAGCACAAAGAAGCAACATGATGTAGGAGAGCCTTATTGCACACCTACTGCGGATGTAACTGTGGTGGAGCCACGATACATGCTGTCACACTGGATATTTCATATTGGTGTAAAAGGAAACAAGTATTTGTTCACAATTATTTGTGTATCTTTAACACTGTCATCAGAGGAATTTATAGTTGATGCAATCAATTTGAAGGCCAAAAGAAGCCATTCATTCCCAGTGTGGTTGTGTCGCCCACTATTAAATGCACAGGTTTGAAAGGGTGGTCACTTCACAAACCACTTTGTTCCACCTGGTGCATCACCGCCTCTAGATGCCTTATCAATCATTAATAGTCATAGTAGTTTTAACATTAGTTATAGTTATATTCGGTTGAATCAGGCGGGGTAAGGTCCCTTTGTAACTGCGGTGGGTCTTAGGTATTTGAAGCTCAAGTGAACTCGCTATCAGATCTGAGTGCTTTTTCAGGTGAGATTGTAATGGCAGGATACAGAGTGTGAACTGTGAATTGCATGAAAAAATAGCACAAATGAGCCTATTCAACTGCGGCTGCACATTCATTGATGGTGCTGCTGGCATTACCATTATTTCTGTGCTTACCAATTTGGAGACCAGGTCTTATTATCCTGGAAACTTTTTGGTTTGAATCTTGCTGTGGTTGGGTCCTTTTTGAATTGGTCTCTTATTTTTAAAAGTTATTTGATGACTGTTGGGTATGGGTAGGTTTTCCACAGCCTGTTTTGGGTAAATTCTGAAAATTTTGGACTCTTGAAGACATAGACATGGGGAAGAACGCATGCACTGGTGATTATCTCTTAAAACTCGTAAAGAAAAGGTGCTGTGCTGCAAATGGTATACATGAAAGCTAGTCTTACTATTCAGGATCAATAAAATAGCATACACACTTGAGTGAATAAAATAACAAAAAAATAAAAACACACATATACCGCACACAATAATTACTCATTTGGAAGCTGAGAAGAAACCTATGCTGAACCACGTTCTCTCCACAGTGACTAAAAAAGCAAACGGAGTGAGAAGTGGAATAATGTAGAATGTATGGAAGAATGTATCCAACTCTCAAACATCTCCACGCAATCTTAATGCAACATGTGGGGCTGTGGCCAAGCCAGATTAAACTGAGAGAGGCAATAATTACCCCATCTGATGATTCCTGGCAGTATGCTCTCACAACCACGATAACACATAACTCAAGTCAAAGGTGGATGGGTAGGTTTGAAAGTAATGATTCATTAGAAGCTATTTATAATATTGAACAGCAGGATACAGAAGTACTGCTCACATTTATCTGCATGATGTGCATGGGCAATAATTGCATCAGGAAATTACGTTGTTGTGTGTGTGCCATTAAAGAGGAATGAATTCAGCCCGACCACATGTGGCTGTAGGGTTGTGTTGTGTGGAACCTCAACACAGCAGGCCTCCTTGTGCCGTGGGCGTAATGCTCTTACACTTGGCCGACAGGTATGATGAGATATGAGCAATGTGGCACAAGAGATGTTGTATAAAGTCCTGCACCGACTTCAAAAACCTGTGTAATTCAAAACTACGATGTAGTCCATTGTAGTAGAGCTGCTACATGAATTGTTTAGTGAAATTATGTATTAAAAATCATTACAATATCAATTCAGAACAGTTTGCATGCATGGTTTTACATGAATTTGAATGAATTGACCTGTACTTGCTGCGAACGGTTCATTATGTATTCATCTGATATGTTCTGACAGATAGGAGACAACACTTCAGGCTTCATCTAGAGTCCAGAGCTGTTTAATTGTCTTGGAGGAAACATTGTTGCTATTTCACCCCTTTTTTTTATTTTCCCTATCAAACGTGTGAATGGATGTTGTTCTGCGTCTTGCTAAGTGACCACTCATTGTTTTTTTAGTTGGGAGGTGCTGACCCGACCAGTCGCGGTGGGAGTAGCTGAAGCTTGGCTCCACAGCAGCACTTTCCATCTCCATGCTAATCAGCAGGCTTTCTGTTTCCCAGTTGCTTTTTTGCTGGATGGCCTTCTGTACACTTACATTGCAATCTCCCTCAGGTATTAGGGTGGACTGTAAGAAGCATAACATTTACATATCATGTGCACTGAGGCTGGAAAATTAGGTGGCCATTATCTTACAATGGGCCATGTATAACTAAGATATCAAACAGTTATTCAGATAAAATATTGCTCTTCCCCAGGTAAAATGTTATCCATCCCGGTCTCATAGGACTCATAGGCAACCTTCTGCTCTAACTTGTATTGTAATGTCCAAAGTGATTTATCTTTTCTGTTTAAAGTGCATCGACTGCACTGTGCTGTAGCGTATGAGAGATTCAAGGATTCAGATTAAGTCAAAGCTGCAGCGGTGATAGCAGCCTGGCGGGGGAAGCTTGACGGTCAGCCTCAGCAATATCCTGGTCACTGCCAATCAAACCCAGCCAAAGGCTATTATGATGTTCAGAGAAAAAAAAGGTGCACAGCTTCTCCACTGTTGATCTCTATCTGTCATTCAGCTACATTGTAACTAGGTGAGGGACACATCTCATTTGTATTTGCTCTTTCAGAAAATGTCCTTCTCCTTTCTATGTTCTGTAAACAAGCACAGACTCTGGTGATGTATTTCAAAGAGACATCACCAAATACGACCGAATGAGAGATCAGCGATGAGAGAATGATCTAAGGAACAGTAATCACTTTCTAACTTCTGAAAAAATAAAGCCACCCTGACATACATGGCTGGCGATATGTACCCGTTACACAATTAGCAGCCATCTTACTGCTATACAGCATCACAATGAGAGTTGAGAGATTAATCTCACAAAGTCTGTGCACTGTTGAGTCATCTCACTTATCAAGGCAGTACTATGTGAAGCTAAAAGAAAACGGACAAGTTTTGTTGAGAAGCTGATGTGGATTCTTTCATTCTGTGTATTCAAAAACGTATTGAATCCTCCTCATCTTTGTCTCTCTGTCACCTTGTCTGTGAGCAATTATTTGGGGTCTCAGAATAAGGAGAAGACGATTACTTTCTTAGGCTGGATGGAAGGCCAACATGAATTTTCATTTTTTCAAGTTTATCTACATCAGTGTGGAAATGGCCTAAAAAAAGACCAATAACAGTTTACTGCAGATGTACAGCATCTTAAAAGATTTATTAAACTATGAATAAGAGAATTCACATGTATTCTATTTACAGATACCAAATATTGCAGATCTTAAAATTGATATTGTTGCTGTTTTGTTCTGTTTTCAGTGTGAGCTGCTTATATTATTTTTCCAAAACCAGAGGGGAGCCTGCGGCTGGCAGGGAAGAGTTGAGTGGGGGAATGGAAGCAGGGTGGTGAGTGGGGCTGGATGACTGACTTGGCAAGCCGGCGAGTGGGCAGGCTAGAGTGAGCTGAGAAGGGAGTGAAGGTGAGGTGGAGAACAGGGCTGGATGTCCGGCTGGCAGGGGAATGAGCAGGAGAGCAAGCAGGTGAGGCAGTGGGTTATGGAGGCTGGAGACCGGTAGAGCAATGCTGGCTGGTGGAGAGCGTGGCAGGCTGAGAGGTGAGCGGGCAAGCTGGCAGGCATGCAGTGATCCTGGGCACAAGGAAACAGACATTAACACAGAACAAAACGCAAGGGAATAACTTAGAATGCACAATTCTATGCAGCCTGAACATGAGCGAGCAAACTGGCTGAAACAACGATCTGGCAAAGAGTCTGCCAGATCGTTACAGTCCACCAATCACAGGGGGCAAAACCCTTTGCAAGCCTTGTCTATTGTGGTGTTGGAAGTGTCACTCTTGTGTTGTTCTTTTAATACAAATTGTCCATTTCCAAAATTGTCTTAGGAAAAACCCACGAGCCTACGGTAGTTTCTTTACCAGCTTCAAGTTCACATGAATGTTTCTCTGTGGTGATGCACCAAAAGTTTCGAGGTGTTCTAACACACATTGGAAGGTTACAATTACAGATGAAAATATGTATGAAAGAGGACCTCAGCAGAATACTGATTAGACATTAGGATTAGGATTAAGATGGATTAATGGCAGGGATGAGCTCTTCGTCTTTGTCTTTATCCCTTGCACTACCTCCGTCCTGTGTGTGTGTGTCGGACGTGGGTTTGTCTCAGTCACAGTATACCTGTGTGCTGGGTTTTTCTTTTTTTGCTAGCAGCATGGTTACAGGGATGGTGATATTGGCCTTTCAGCACATCTGTTTCTCTCTCAGTGCCACACGTTGCTTCAGAGTGAAAAAAACTATGGGAAGGATTGCCATAAAATTTTGTACAGACATTCAGGTTCCCTAGAGCTGGACTGTGATTTGGGTCTCCCTCTTTTCATCTAGTACCAGAAACAGCTCAAAATGTCCTGTTATCAAAAGCTTTTATGATAATGTACATCTAACGGACATACGATTAAATTCCTATCAGCCTCATCTGGTTTTGGTTTTAAACTAGCATGCCAACATGCTAACCGTCGATCCCTGCAATAGGTACCACTTAGATTTGACATTAAAGGAATTTATAAATCAGAAATGAAAAGTACGGTGATTTTAATAGGATTTGAATCAGGTGTGTTGGTAGACTAGTGGATTGAATATTGGGGATATAAAAGGAATAGTTTGACATTTTGGGAAATACAGGTATGTAAAATCTTGCGGAAAGTTAGATGAGAATGTTGATACCACTGTCATATATATCCTAGAGCTTATTGCATATGCATGTGATGAAGTAACCACCAATGGACCAGTCTTGTGAATTTGAGATCATGACTAACTGGACCAGGACTCACGAAATATGTTTAAAACCTATCTGTAGCCAAACTAAGATACAATGTGTGTTCCGCCCTTTAAGTATTTCTCAAAATGTCCATGAGCTGAAGGAGAGAAATTTAAAACCTTCAAGTCACTGAATGATAATGTGTTTTGCAACTTCCAGAAATGGTAGAGGGAAGCTAGAAACCCCATGAATTCTATCACAAACACAGGATGAAAAAAATAAATGTTACTTGAGAGGGAAGAAAGAAATGCACATAAAAAATGATTATGATACCAGGTGAGTTTTGATTTTAATGGGGTCAATATGCTACCCCTCGAATCGAGGGAACGATGAATGCAGCCAAATACAGACAGGTTCATGACGAAAACCTGCTCCTGAGTGCACGAGACCTGAGACTGGAGCGACAATTCACCTAACAGCATCACAATGACCCGAAGCAGACAGCCAAGACAACTGGGGTAGCTTCAGGACAAGTCTCTGTGGTCCAGCCAAAGCCCAGACTTAAACCCCATAGAACATCTGTGGAGAGACCCGAAGTTGGCAGTTCACGGACACTTCCCATCCAATCTCACGGAGCTTGAGAGGATCTGCCTGGGAGAACAGGGTAAATTGACCAAATTCAGGTGTGCAAAGCTTGTAGAGACTGACCCAAGAAAATTCAAAACTGCAGTTGCTGCCAAAGGGGCTTCTACAAAGACCTGAATTAAAAGTCTGAATAACTTTGTAAATAAGAGATTTTGGTTTTGCAATTTAATAAATTGGCAACAATTTCTAAACGTGTTTTTACATTGTTGTTATGGATTATTGAGTTTAGATACATGAGGGAAAAATTGCAATTTATCCATTTAAAACTGAATCTAAAACACAAAATGTACAAGAAGTGAAGGAGTCTGAATACTTTCTGTAGCCACTGTAATTTTTGGAATTTGCATTGGAATGTTTACCGCACAGACCACATGGCATATTAATGGGTTGATATGAGCAACACTGAAATCACTTCAGTCAGTGGAGTGTCTGCTGGGTAGTTTTTGACAGAGCAACTATTTTATTGACTGGGCTTTACTGAGTAACTCCTACCGTAACAATTTGTCCCTTGAGTCATGATGAGGCTAAGCCTTGTCAATAGTGCAGTGTTGAGGATGGTCAGAAAATACACCAGCTCCTCTTTGGGAAACACCATTAGCCACCAGCTGTTCCCCTGTCTGTTATACCGCTGCCATAAAATCTGCACATCTTTCATGTGGAATAACCTTGTTTATCCGATCTCCTGCAATATGTTTACAACAGCTTGTCTAATGATTACAAAGAGGCAGAGGAATGAGAGGAAAAAATGAAATGTGCCATCTTGACTGGTTGTGGCCACATCCCCACTTTAATCTTTCGTTAATCATACTGGATTTCATTTTCGCAGCAGATGTGTTGAGCAACAGTCTTTAAAATCAAGTCAGTGTCAAGAGTCACAGAGAGGGAGTCAGGAAACCACTTGCATGATTGAAGGGAATAAAATGAAAATTTGATGGGCAAGGTTGTCAGTTTCTTCTTCATGAATGTCTGCTTAAATTGACTGCAAAGTGTAGGAATGATTTCATGATGCATGATTGGAGGACATTTTGGTGGATTAGTGGATAATTAGGTGGATAATTGCTTTTGTTAGTGAACTGGGGTTATACGAGAAAATGATGAGGCCTTTCAAACAGTTTTTTTCTGTCCTGATATTCTGTTAATTTTGGGGCTGCAACGTTGAAGGATCAGATCTAATGGACCACATTTATTTACATATCTTTGTGTCCAGTAATGAGTCAGTGCTTGATACATTAAAATAGTTTCTGGTGATGAAATAATGATAAGATAATTTTGGTAACAACCTGATGTATTTATTCAAAAGAATATTTCACCATTTTGAGAAATACACTACTTCACTGACCTGCCGAGAGTTAGATAAGAAGATTGCTACCACTCATAGTTGTGCATAGCACAGAGCCAATTGATTTTGAGTACAATATAGTTGTACCTGTAATGAGTGCTGTGAAATATTTCCTGTCATATTGTTGCTCTATTTAAGTTATGTTTATTTCTGTAGCACACATAGCAGGTAAATGACCATCAATTTTAACAACAAACGCTGCAAGCCACTGTTTATGCCGTTACTTTGAACTGCTAGCATTACCGCCATGGCCACTGTGCCAAACAAGTGCTTTAATGCACAGTAGGCTACATCAGTAAGGTTAAAAAAAGACACAGTATCTTCTTGATCAGCTGTTACTAAAAGCATTAAACAAGCTTTGGTTGATCAAAAGTGTTTCTATAACACGAAAAAAAAAAACTTCTTTCAAGAAACAGTTGTCTGCAGTATGGAAGTAGAATTGAGGAGTCATCTCCAAGGACCAAAGCAGAAAGTAAGGGACTCCTTATGTTGCTCGTGTCTTTGCTTGGCAGCACTCTCGTCTCTCCCAAAGTGCTGTACAGAAGGGGAATAAGAGGGAGAAAGTCTTTAGCTGTGTAAGAGGTTTTTTTGTTTCTGTTATGATGGATAGTGCAGGCTCAGTACCATGATGTGTGTCTCTGGGAGTACTGTGTTGTGACCAGTGGGGTCGCTCATCGATTCCCAGCCATGTCTACTAAACCACTAATAAGACACTTGGCATTTTCCTTGGCGCTAGATTACTCCCTTTGTGAGTTTCCCCTACCCGTTACAATTATTGGAGATTGTGCGTGTGTTTGTGTGTGTTTGTGTGTGTGTCTGCATCTGTATTCCTGCATCCCTATGTCACTCTCCGTGACAGCATTAAGTGTGTTATGTTTAGCGGTAGTGTGTTCACATGTACACAGCTCTGTGTGTGTGTCTGTACATATATATGTATAATGTCAGGAAAAGACAGATGTCATCACATGAGGCTGGATTTGTGCACCACCGTTGGTAACAATGCATGAATCCTGATGGGGGGTAAAAGAGAAGTCCACTGTGAAGAGAGGGCTCCGATAAAAATGTACCTCTGGAAGCCGTTCAAGGCTTGGTGAGGTGTGATTCCCCTAGTGAGACCCAGATTGCCATCTGACTGGGACGAGAATCATCAGTGAGTACGGTCTGATGTCTAAGAAGGAGGATTAGATGTAATGTTGGCGATGAGATCAGTGCAGACAGATGGAGTATTTATTCAAGCGAGAAGTTTGAGAATCCAAGTCAAACCGACACGGAAGCTGACTGCACTGTGTATTCGTTCTTAACTTTGCTGCCAACTGTTAAAAAGCTGCTGCAAGCTGGAACGGCTGTAAAATCAAAGATAGGAATAAATTAGGTATCATGTGTTTAATATATTCTGCTGCGTTGTTAATTTGCACACAACAATATTCACGCTTAATGATATTTGTCATACAGGCCGCTTAGCTTATTAACAGTTTGTCCAGTGTGCCTTACACCACATTGTTCTGGGCTCCGGAGTGTTTTAACATGATTATCAGAAAAGCTATGTGCTGCAGCTATCTGTGTTATCACCAAATTTCAAAACTGAAAGTACAACAGAACGTTAACAAGTTTAATAGGCAGAACATTGCTAAGTATGCTTCAGCTCCGTTTTGCTCAACTAAATGCGTAAAAATACATCTGCACTTACAAAGTCAGAAGAGCCACTCACATGAGCATGAAGAAGATATACAATAACCCCGGTCCGGGTATCTCAAGGCCAGCGACCTCCATGGTAATAAATTTGTCTGGGGAAAAACGATGACAAATAAAGGCCTTTAAATGTTCCTATTTTCTCTACATGTCAGAAAGAATTGATGTCTCACCTCGCAGTGCCACAAATTACCCCCAGAGAGAAAAACGACTCACTGCAGACAGCTGAATATGGGAGATCCACTCCCTCAGGAGAAGTCAAATTCAGACTGATAGGCTTGTATTGAATTCATTGAACCTGACTGCACCTTCCACCCACAGGGCTCAACTCCTTCCTTACTGCTGCAATGCAGACACCTTAGGGGAATATTCCTCCCCAGTATATTTGACGTTTTCTTTTTATTTTTAACTTGTTCCGTGTAGAGGACCTGCTGTCAACTCAATTACAAATAGCTTTTACACTTCAGCAGCATGTCTACTTGGTGAAAACACTTATGACATGCTGTAAATCTTGAGGCAATATATTCTATTACTATATTTGGGTTTTTATCATTTCATATTTAGAGTCAAAGATAGACTAAATCAGATCCCAAACTGAACCTCTATGCCCCCAAACTAACCGTGAGTGTCTCGCTTTCCACAAAACCCCTCTACTCCTCATGTGTGTCCTGCAGATTGGTTTAGTGCTTTTCCATGCTCCAGACTGGGCTTCATTAACTGATATCAGCAGAGATGGGGACATCAAGACATCATGGAGACTTGCGTGTGGAGAGAGTGCAGCCAGATAGAGAAGAGCTTGTCTCCAGGGATACACTGCATAGCACCACCTTACCTTGCACATCACAGCAGTGAGTGACACATATGTCTCTTCCCCCCCATGCTGAATGAAACCATAAATATCATTAAAGGGACACATATCCAGAGTAATCTCACTGGAAATGGGGTTAATAGGGTTACTGATCAATACCACTGACTAAATGATCTGGCCCAGTCTTCAGTTTCTGGGTGTTAACTCACTCACTCGCTCACTCACTCACTCACCTTCTGGCGTGTAATTTACTCCTGCTGGAAGTAAAACTCCCACACAACACTGATAAAGCAGCGTTGTTATTCAAGCATTTGGCATGATATATTCATGACCCTTTGAGCCTCGCTTTTGTTGAGTTGCTGCTCTAAGTATCTACATTCCTTGACTTTCGTTGGATCATTTATAGGCCTCTGAAAGCTAGAGAGACCTACTGTTGCCATTTGAACTGACAGCAGTGTTTTCCGAGTGCCTCTGTTGACCCACATTATTAAGACTAGTCTTTATCCAAAAAGCAGACAGCAGCACAGTCTTTAACATAACAAGTAAAGATGCTTTCTGGCCTCCTATCTTATACTTAGAATAATTTAATTTTCCACTTGAATGTCATTACACAACACCCATATCACAGAGAAAAAATACTGAGAGAGGGCTTGTTGAAGGATCTCTGAATGTAGATATTTTCCACTTATTTATGATATTTACCCCCCAGGGAAGAGGTTCCCCCGTGAATTTAGATGTTTGAAGCGAAAAATGCTTGTTCTAGTTGTTCCAACACGTGTCTCTTCTGACAATCCTAAAAAGTTGCCAGAAAAGGCAACTCAGTGCTGAACTAGTTTCGGAAATCTGCAAGAATTCTGGGGGTGTTTTTCTTCCCTGAGGTTATATGGCTGACTGCAGCTAAATGTCATTAGTCAGAAAATGACAAAAACAAATAGTTTAGAAATGTCGACACTATTTACAAGGATCTTTATTTGTTCTTTGCTCAAGTATCTTAGATTTGATGAAATTTAAGAAAATGCCACATTACAAGGATGCAGTCTTCCCTCTCTACAGCCCAAAATACTGTCCATTATTTTAAGCTGTTGGGTATTCGCGTGATTGATCAGGTAATTGGTTTGGCTCAGTCAGTGTGCTGGGACTATTAAAGAGGATAATAGAACATTACCTGTGGTGTCATTCAGCACTTATTGCATTTAAATCAAATATTTCTACCATGGCCAGCCTCAGTAAAGGCCAATAACAGTTCTGCTTAATGGCGTAGGCGTGTTCGTCAAAACAGCCGCCCTTATTACTTTCTATGTACAACCCCAACACCGGCGGTGGCTAGACACTCTCTAACACACAGCGACTAAGCAAACTCTAGTGGATGGAGTGCGAAAACTTGTCCAGATTTACTACGATAGATGTAGGCTGATGAGAAAATGCGAGAGGAGGGGAGAAGATGTTTTTTTTTCGCAGCCTGTGATTTCTCCCTCTGAAAATGAAGATTTAATCATTTCCTCAGCTAGAATAATTTCTTTTTGTGATTTGTACACCATTGTATTTTATGTAGTTAAATAACAGATTTTATACACACGTGCATAGTTTTACATAGTTATACTGTAGTTTGTTTTTTTACAGAAATTTAGCTTATGTAGCGTTATTTCTTTAGCCAACACTGCTCTATTTCATGTCTCATTTCCAGCATCGCCGCCCCTGAAAGAACTAATTTGTCTTCCAGAAGAAAAGGCTGTGTTGTATTTCCCAGCTCCTTTAGCAGCTGCACTTCCCTCTCCTTACCTCTTGCTGTCTCCGTTGCTGTGTCTCGTGTATGTACAATGGATGAGGAGGGACTACTTGTTGAGGTCGAGAAATATAAAGAGCTACATGACCCACAATCGCGTTATTACAGACAATGGCAAAAAAGATACTGCCTGGTGAGCCATAGCTGTGGCTCTTCAGGTGGGAATTCAAGTTTAAGTAGTAGTTGTCAACACATAATTTGCAAAATGTCTACCAATTTATGTCCAATTTAATTAGTATAGTATGATCAATGATCTGTGATCTTGCTCTGTATGTGGTCCTGGTCCTGTTGGTGCGCTGCAGCCCGATGCTTCCTATTGGTGCGGGGAGGGCGGCACCTGAGGCGCGTCATAGGACGTGCTACGCCACTGCGGCAGCAGTGCGTTTTTCAGCTTAACCAGTAAGTGTTTTTATGGAGGAGATATTTCCAACATATGGAGTCGCTGTTTATTGATTGCTTGCAACCTGCAGAGTTCCAGGAGAGTAGCTGATGCAAAAGGCCAATATCAGGCTGAGAGAAGGCTATGTTATGTGCCCCAAAACCTTTCTTGCAGTTCGGAAGGGGTGAGTTCAGTTTAATTAGAAAAGCGTAATGTTGCTTTTTATGAGGCCTGCAGGGTCTGCTACATTCCTCTACATTCTGCATATTTAACAATCCAACATTTATTTTTGTTGTGAGGAACAAGAGGAAAAGCTTTGAGTGATTCGGAGTTTCTTCAGAATCTCAATGATTCATGTCCAGCAGTAAAATGTAATATTAAGTTTGTTAATTGCAACAGACCAGAAAGTCTCTATCTGGACACTTATTGCAATAATGCCCATTATACTGAAGGATTACTACCTTTTGCTTTTACAGGAGAAAACATAAGTATTTGCAGAATGACTGGTGTTTGATGTCTTTAAGTAACTTGAAATGAAATGTTGCTTTAAAAGCAATGATCATAACAACATCTCAATAACGATAACCATAAAAGCCAGCATCAAATGAAAGGTCACCGTTAATGGCTGCCAAACAATATTTTGTGTAACTCAAACTGCCCGACATTGATGGTAAATCTCTAATAAGAATGACCTGGTCATGCATTCCTCTGGAGACACCTGTGTTAAGGATAGTGTCATTTATGGAAGATGGTTATACAGTTCGCAGAAAACTCTCCGCTCTTTGAGGGAACTGTCATAAAATCTTTGAAAACAAAACAATAAAAACAACTTGAACACAACAGGAGAAGGTTTGGGAACTGGAGGGAGCTGCAGCAGCAAATAACATTGACATGAGCTGCCCTGTACGCCCGAATGAATGTGATTGGATGTTACTAGTCAGCTGGTAGTCAAGAAGCTGAGGAGTGAACCACTAAGGGAGAAGCAGGAATGAAGCAGCTAATACAAGCCAACAGAATGGTGCTTTTGCTTATTTTAGGCAAACATCAGTGCTATATTATCATCATTTTTTTGTGAATAGGTCCATTCAATGGTAGATTCTAATCAAAGACCACAAAGAAACCACAAAGAAAATCAAAGAAAATAAAAAACAAATCAAAAAAAGTCATTTAGCAATCATCATCTCTGATATCCTAACCAAGTATTGGCCAGTTTAAACCAGGGTGAATAGACAGTATCTCCAGTCAGTTTCTTTTAGCAGCAATAATGAGGCCTCACAGTGAGGACACTACTATTACCCAAAGATGCCAGTAATTCTGTGGTTGCGTGGGCTACAACATGTAACGCAGATGACAGCCCAGAAATGATTCTAATGGATTCCAATGACTTCCTGGGATTTCTTTTTAATCAACAACAGAGTATGCAGGGTACCTGAGAGGGACACAGATCTTTTTTCATAATCGTCACTGTTGCATTTAATGGCGGTGCGTGACAGATTAAATAGGAGGTGGCGAGTCCTTGGGCCCGGCGGGAATGCTGCTAGAAAAGTGCCAATTTCATTTTCAGGCTGTGCGCAAGCGTCCAGCCACTGACATTCATTACTGACAGCATGTCATTAGAACGCCAATTTCCCCACTTTAGGAAAATTTCAAGTGCATTACTCAGTGCAGGCTTTTCATACACAGCACAGGAACAGGAACAGTGGCATTTATTAAACTTAAAATGCATACCAGGGAAGAATACTCTATGTCTTAATTATTTTTCAAGATAAATACTTGTTCTGAATATTTTGAGAGTACAATATGTGTAATCTAAATAAAGTGAAAACTTTAATTTTTCTTCTTCAAAGTAACAAATAACTGTGTGTAACGTGAAAGGGGTTTCGCATAGTGACAAACACACAGAGAATGATTAACATCTCTTCAGTTCCCCTCAGATATACAGAGTTTTTAAGCTCAGGAGTTTGTGAAGACAAAAACAGAGCAAAAAGGAGTGTGAATATTGGACTTAGATTTGTCAGGTCACCAGAAACAGGATTCCAAGGGAATGCTAATGTTACTCTGTGTCTGGTGGATGTTTGATGTTTGCAATTATCATTTATTTATTTATTTATTTTTGCTAACATATCACACATAATAACTTTAAAAGTCAACAATACATACATTTTGTGGCCAAAAAAATCTATTCATTCAAGTTCAATAATTCCTAATCCCAATATCACAGAAGCATTTTGTAGGAGGAAGAGGAGGAAAAAAATGGTCTTCTGCTAAGACTTTCTAAAATCAATTGCTGAGGGGCTCCTAACACACTCAGCATCTGCTTTAAGGCCAGTATAAACCAAAACTCCAAAATCAACGTTTTCTGGAAATAAGCGTAAACTATTACAGATTTCTCTAAGTTCATCTGTTGTAAGAAAACTCCGGTGGTGGTTTAACATCACTATAATTGCATGATACATCCTTCATTATTGCCACGTCATACAAACTATGTAGTTTACCAGAGGGAGGAGGATAAATACTATATATAAATAGTTATGCTAAACATAATTTAAAAATTATTTGTGAAATGTATATTTGTATCCAATAATATTAATAATAATAATGATAATAATAATAATAATGAAATACTGATACTTGAGACTGAAGCCCATCAGCCGAGGTGAAAGTCAAACTCATGACCCACAACATCTGTTGCTGAACATGAAAATTTGACAGAGGAGATGAGAGAAATCCACCCACTGCAAAATGTGATAAACACTCCATATATATCTTAAATACAGCGAAGAAATATGATTAAATGTGGAAAACTTCCAATGCATTTGGTATTTTCTGGAAAAGAATCCAACATATACTGTACACTAAATGCATAGAATCTTTTCACCCTTTGTTGAATATTGGATAGGAGTCAAACATTTTTTGGATTTAGTAAAAAAAAAACAACCATCCAACATGTTTGTTAGCAGTTGGATATGTTCACACACAGTGCTTGCTGTTTCAACACTTCCACTGTTACACAATTTGGTAAAATGGTTGTTTTAAGTGGTTTTTCAGCTCTTCGATGACATGAAATTAAGGTCTAGCTGTACAATAAAAATTTTGAATTATGTGATGACAATCCTGCTTCTCTGTGTTTTTGTTTGTTTGTTTTTTTGCTGACGGGTTTGGTGTAAGTGTTGATATACAGTATGTTGATAAAGTGGCACTGATTAATGTGTTCCCTGCGACCATGCATCCATCAGCTTTCTAAACCTGTAAGCCTGAAAACACGTACATATGTGTTTATTTACTCTTTATATGTACAAACAATGCATGTATAATAATTATTGAGGAATGATTCATGGACATTTCAATTCAATTCTGCATCTCATTAAGTGGAGATGAGATGTTGTCCTCCACCTCAGACCCGCTTTGTCATTTGGGCTAGTATGTCGGACCTTTACATGAAAATCTTGCTTAGCGCACGAGTGTTGGTTCTATTTTCGTAAATAGAGCCGACTTTATTAATGTTGTTTCTTATCACCAATAATTTTTGATTTTCATTACCTTGGACTGCTGACATATATTGATTCATGCTTGTGTTTACTGCCTGTGATGACACACTTCTGCAATATGGGACAACAGGTGGGAGAGCTTCCAAAAATTCCCACATCATATTTTTAATTACCACTTAGAGGCGGAGGTAAATGTTTTTCTCCACCAGCAGCTTGTGGAGACATTGGATCCTCTGTGTTGTGGATATGGCGTAAGTCTCTGCACGGGTGTTAATTATAAGCTTCATCAGTGCTTGAAAGGGTCTTTGAAAAGGTTTTGGGACCCACTGCAACAGGGTCCTTTGTAGCAGCTGCTAATGACCCCTCATCTGCATGCCGACATCTCTATGATGGCATGTGAACTGATAACAAGGGGCTGATCTGCACACTACACTGTGTCACGAGTCTTTACAGCAAAGTCCTCCAACAAACAACTGGGGATTTACAAACAGCCTCACTGTGTCTCGGTGGAGGTAATTACAGTGGGGATGAGCGGCGTCTCCTTGCACTGTAAAGTACGTCCACTGACAGAGGAGCAGAAGAAAGTGTGGACAGAAGTGTGTAGAGAATGAGCTAGGGACAGAGACGGCTGTAATTGGAGACACACAAAGCAGCACTGAGTGTACTGGGGATATGAAAAGAAGAATGAGGTTGGACAACTGAGCAATCAAATAAACTTTATGAGAAAGCAAAACCAGTTTGCTCTCCAGTTTTTTGAGCAGTGAATACTCATCTGCTTTCATGAGCTGGTAATGTGAGCAGAACTGATGCCCCTCACCAAACCTTCAAGCAGCACTTGGTTACCATAAAGACCATAATAGGTTGTTTACTGTTGTAATGCTCCTATGTTATAATGTGCCATAGACTGCAGTGAGTTTAAGTTGTTTTAATGCAAGTCATCTGTGTACTTGACGTTTGTGGTAAAATTCCACCACTGTGTTATTGTCTGTGTTTGAATTAGTGATAGACCAGTTTATCAGCTGAACAGGATCTGGTGTAAGGGTTCTGCCTCTTTCACTTCCACTGTGGACAGCTTCAGGAATTGTTTTTCTGCTGCAGCCTTTGGGTCTGGTAGAGTGGAAAGTCAAAACTTACATTTGTTGACATTTGACTTATAGGAAATCTTAATAATGTCCAAGGCATTTAAATGAAAGAGAGTGAGTTAACTCTGGTTCAAGAAGTACGTATTGTTTATATTATTTTAAATATTTCTGCTTGGTGAAAGAACACAAGCAAAAGAATTTTGCACTATGCAAAACTATTGGCATGCTAGCTGAGTTAGCTACAGCGGGCATTTGGCCACAAATCAGCCCCTTCTTAAAACAACACAGGGAGCTTTGTTGCTTCAAATACCGGTAAGACATTGAATAAGATCCAGAAGTCCAGTCTGAGTAACAGATCGAGAGTTTGACAGATTATTGGACGCCAAACACTGCACAGTGGTTTATAAAACTAATAATCCATGAGGAATGTGCTCTTTGCACGCATTTGATATGTTTTGCCAGATGATGTTGTGTTGCGCTGTAGCAAAAGTTGAGCCGGGGCAACGTTTTGTCTCGGATGATCCTACGCATTTTTTTTTTTTCCTTCACGTCTGAAAAGTCAGTCTGAATATGGCCAAATGCTTGCACTCCTGCCCACATTATTTCCACTCCTGCTTGTTTTCCTCCATAGTCTGTGAAATTGACCGTGCCAGTTCTGTTCTGACTGTGCCAGATCAGTCAGCTGCTATGACCTGTTAGATAATTTAAAAATGAATCTGATATGAGACATCACTGACCTTATTATCTAACTTAACTGTGGTATATTGGTGTCATTTTCTACTGTTGCTTGCATATTGAATATCTAATGAGAAATACGCTTTGAACTTGAAGCCAGTCCCATTTAATCTTTGTCATTTTTCAATGTGTTATTCCAAAGACAATCCCACACAAGCTTTATTAATTTGCATGTGATAATTGGTTTGGAACAGTGAATGCAGCAGGTAATTGCCAGTAACCAAACATTCAGGCTCCCCGTCAGCTCCGACACACAGACAAATAAACTGATGGTGAAGTCGTCTGATGTGACTCAAGGTGAGCTTTCCACTTCACAGTTTGAGCATAATGCATACACGTGTGGAGATGCAGCCACAATCCTATCTGTGTGTGTCAGATGCAGATTCCCTGTTGAGGCCTTAATTGCATTTCTCACAAATCCTGTCGCTTGTCAGGGCTGCTGCAGCTGATGGTCCTTTGCAGAGGGATAATCAGCCGGGCTGATTGGACAAAACAGCACACACCTGTCTCCCTTCCACTGCAGCGGCAGCTTTATGAACATGCTTTGTGTTGCAAGAGCTTTGATTTCAGTTTGAATTCAGATATATACATTACTGAGTTAAAAATAAATGAATAAATAAATAAATAACTGAGCTGTGCCTGGTTAGTGATATCTGATAAGAAAAAGTGGACTGGACCTTACTGAACTTTTTCACATTGTATGAGACTTCATCTTTTTAGGTATTATGGGACCTGTTGTAAGGGACCTGGTAGTGGAGCTAACTGTATTCTCTGGTGTGACCTGAACCATGAGAAAATGAAGTCAAAACTACGGTCCACTCTGTGCATGTTGTAAGCAAATCTCCAGCCTTTGATAACTCCAGATGAACTCTTTAGCATTTTTGAGTCGTCTCATTTTACAAACTGCTCCCAAACAACACAGTCTGATTATGGTGATTTTAAAACTGATATTGATTTCTGCTTTAAGCTGGATATTCATATCTAGAAGTACTAAATTAAAGGAAAGTTGACTTTGGAGGACTGACTTTGCTCCATTGCCTCTAACTTAATACTTCTAAATCTTCAGTATTGCCGTCAGACTTTTATAGGTGTTTTATCTATGTAAATTTTTATCAGAGTTTCAGCAAAACACTTGGGTATCATCTTGGCCGTTCAACAAAAAACAAAAAAAAAAAAAAAAAACAAGCAACCTGGTGCTGTTGCCTCCAACATTGATGATACTCTTCAATGATCTGAAGGTAACATCCAATGGCTTTAAACCTACTAGAGTCACATCAAAGCTGGGACCAAAACCAATGAGCAAACACTGAGTCATACCTGCCTTGGACACTAGGAGACTTAGCTTGTACCACTCCACTGCCTACTGTGGCAGCCTTCTCTGGGCTCCTCCCTGCAGGAGCCTGGTGGGCAGAGTGTGGTCAATAGGGAAGCTCACCTGGTCCAGCTGCACTATACTGTGTAAGCTGGTAGCAGTCAGCCAGTCCTTCTCTCTCCCCTGGCTTTCCCTCCGTTTGGTTTTGTTGTATTTAATCTGTCCGCACGTTAATTTCCCTTTCATTTAAGTGAAATTAATTAATTTTTAGTTGGAGATGCAGATGGATCAGTCCTGCAGCTGGTTTCCCACTATTGCCACCTCTCCGCCCAAAAACTACAAAAATGCCAAAAACATATCATTTCTTCAGCGCCGACACTATAGACTTAAGATAAAAGGGCCCACAGGTTCTCTTAAAACCATTTGGATGTTGATGTAATCATTGTCCATTAGAAATCAAAGGATATTCCCAAACAATAGTCGTTGCTGTTAAAACAGGACTTTATCCAACCCATAACCCTAAGAACTATTTACAGAGGCTATACCCCCTGTACTTCACGCACGGGGACTTCACAGCTGTACTGGTTCTATCAAAACTGTACTGGCTCTCAAGGTTCCAGCAGCTTTTTATTTATCTGTATTTCAGGCATATAACCAGTTTGTTTTCACAGTAGTTTTAGGAATGGGCACAGTTAATGACTTGCTAATCATCATTAAAGACCATGACTTGCTTGAATATGACTGACTGACGAAAATTTTCTCCTAACCTTAATCAAGTTCTTTGAGTAATCTAAACAGACTTTAAAAACATGCCTTAGTTGCCAGGAGTGCATACTGAAAAACATTAATTAAATGTTTTGGAATTAATGTTGTGAAGATCTGTTCAAGATTAACATTTTGCCCAGACAACTAATACTTTGCTGATAAGTTACCTGATTACAAATGTGTTTATGTTGATAAAAATGCCCAGCCATATCCAGAGCATCATTAGCATATTGGAAATATTCCTATCGTCACAATTCGAGGCAACCTCTCCTGAATACAGAAGGTAATTAAATGTTTGTGCTTCTAAAGTGCAGATTTTCATTTGAATAACACTCCCAATATTGAGGCTAGAGAATCTAATATTGAATTAGTCCTTAAGTAGAGTTAGTTGTTGTCATGGTTTGCACCACCAAATGACAGCCAGATGATATTTGTAGTACTTTGCTTTAGTGCCTTTGGTGCAGGTTATTGTTTCAAGACTTTATATCTTTTTCAAAGCGATGCCTTTGCCAGACTCTTCTAAATTTCATACACTCAGACATGTCTGCCTCTGTTCGGAGATTATCAAGCTCATATCTATATGTACAACAGCATCTTCTGTCATTTGGGGGGGAAAAAAACATTAAAGAAGCAAGAGAAAGACTCAGCATAGGCCTGCAAATATCACTTCACTGGGAGGAAATAAACAAGATGAGGTTTCAGAAAGGGAGAAAATGATCTGGTAAATCCACAGCCAGAGGTGGTTTTTTGTTTTGGATTAAAGGAATGATTTGACATTTTGGGAAATACACATGATGAGCTAAGAGAAGATTGATAATACTCAAACACTGTATCTGTGCACTAACTATGGAACTACAACGAGGTGGGGATTAGTTTATATTAGCATAAAGACAAGGGAAAAGGGGGAACTGCTAGTCTGGCTCTTCTAAAAGTAAAAAATAACCCTAAAGATCACGTTGTGTCTTATTAGTTTGATTTGTACACAAACAGAAATGTAAAAACCTCAAGTGTTTATTTTTATTTTATGGTCACAATACTGTAATTATTTCCCATCATCACTCTAAGGCTTTCCATCGAGCATCTGAGACTCCAGCAGGCCCTCGCTTTGGAGAGAAATTAGTCTCAGTGATGAAGAAACATAATATTTGTTGCTGTCAGTTTGTCTGAAGGTAAAGCTGAATCCATAATAAATACATGTTTTATTGGACAGTTTAACAACAGCGCTGCCTCTGTGGACTTGGGGTTCTTTTATGTACAAATATACCACTACGTTTGAAAAAATGTTTATATAGATTTAAATGAGCAGAGGCAGTTCATTCTATATTTAATCTTGCTTTATTTTTGAAAATACAGAGATAGATAACAGGTGTATCTTTTACTACAATCACTCTCAGTTAGATTGTTTTTTCTTTTTATGGACCTTTGAATAAATATTGTTCTGTTAAGTACATAAAGTAAAGTGTTGAAGTGCAATCACCAGGCCCCAGCTGAGTTGTTGAGTCCAAAATTTGCAATTGGAACAGCAGCTTTCATGCTGACATCAACAGCTCAGCTGGGCTCTGATAAGCAGACTTTTTCAGGGAAAAATAAATGTAACTGACATTGAGTACAGTACAAGATACACTGGTTATCCAGTCTGTAATACATATTAAAAAATAAACCTCACTGCCACTGTTCATTTTTGTTTATATATATATTGACTTTTATTGAATTGAGGTAGTACATGTATACATATAAGAACTCAATATCCACAGAGGCAGCTCTGTCATTAAACTGTCAAAAAAATCATGTATTTATTACCTTCAGACAAACTCACAGCAGCAAATATTATATGTCTAATCTGAGACCAAATTTTATTGTCCTTCTGGCCTTCTCATTTCCAAAGAGACATTATCTGGATAAACTGACCAAACATGCGAAATCTAAATGGTTACTTTCTGCCCTGAAAAAATATCATAAGAATAGGTACAAAGAGCCTAATTGGGAAATTTAAAGTATCTGTAACGTTGCTGCTTTTCCAAATTGAGCCCATCACTCCCCCTAGTGTCCTGGAGCACTCGCTGCATGGGTTTTGCCTATTTGTATGTGCTTTTGTATTTGTGGCATTTCTGGATTTGGAGCCCATTTCCCTTAATATTTGTGAATTCACTCTTGTATGTGTTTTGTCCTTGGGGGCCACCATAGACCAGAGACTGTAGATCATGTAATTCGCATTTGTCATGCATTATTGAGACTAATTTCTCTCCATACACTAATGTTTGCCAAGAAATAGTAACAGCATGTTACTCCTCTAAGCAAATTAGATACAACGTGCTACCAACACTTAAGAAGTGTTAGTAGGTATAGTTTTGAACTTTCGACAGAGCCATGCTAGCTGTTTCCTTCTACTTCCAGTCTTTATGCTAAGCTAAGCTAATAGCCTCCTGACTCCAGCATTATATGTAATACACAGACATGAAATTGGTATTGATCTTCCTATCTAACTCTTAAAAAGAACATGGATAAGCCCAACATGTCAAACTATTCATTCAAAGTTAGAATTATAGTATGACTTAGTAAGGGGCCATTGGTGACGGGGTTACCTCACCATCATTAACAGAGCACCTTGTGGAACTACACATTTGACCTAAAGCATCCACCTTGATGCTTGAAGTGTAGATATAGCCTGGCAGTTTGAGAAATTTCTCCAATATATGCTGGTGAAACATGGAGCCTCAGTGGAGTTTAAACCAGTTACTTATAAATGTGACAAATTACCCTTAGAGACGTCTTGGTCCCTACACATTGCTCAGTACATAGGCTACGGTGGCAGCAGGTCGATTCGAGGCTCACAGAGGTGACACTGGCTATGACCTTGCGGTCTCTGCTTAATGGACATTTCAAAGGTCATAAGTCAAAGTTCTCACAAGAATTATGGAATCTCAAAGATCAAGTTGTATTGAAGTGAGTGTGGGCACAAAATGATATCCTCGGTTTTCCTCTTAATTCTGTGACTGAGAATCTATGTACATTTTGGAATTTTGTTCATTCAAACATTTTTCAAAAATATATTTTTGTCGCATTATTGTTATGATGTTTTTGTTTTTTTTGCCTTCATGTTTAAACCTGCGAGACCACCTCTGGACTCCAGGCACCATGAAATCCCTGGAATTATGTAGTAGGCCCAGTGAAGGTGAGGTTTTTTCACCCCACCAACATCAATAAGTACAAACTAAATATTAGAAACACCTAGTCTTACACAATACAACAGCATCTTAGAGAATGTCAAACAGTAGCTAGCAAAATGAGCCTAAAGTTGAATAAACACCTCTTTAAAACAGTTTCAACAAAAACTGAACTGAGTATAACTGAAGGTAGGATCTCTTGTAGGGCTGCTGTATTATATTGTATTAGCTTTAGCTAGCTGTACCTAATAAAAAAAAAACCTGTAAAACGGCCAATGAAATTTTAAAAAATCTTGTGATTTGAAGTGAAGTGCTTTTTGGCTCATTGTATTGAAGTGTAATTGAAAAATCATTATTTCTACCTCAAAACAGTGCCACCAATATCTGCCCTTTATAACTGAGATAGCAGTATCAGTTGGTATAAGTCTTTTCAGTCATTGTGTATACAAAACGTGCCAGGGGCCAAACTAGATGTGGTGTACATTTTTGTGTTAAGTAGCCTGTATTTGCTGTGGATAAGTGCCTGCATGTGTATCTGTTATCAAAGCCTGATCTTCAAAGAATCAACACAGAACACCATATCCCAGAGGCTCAGTGTCAGTTCTCTCAGTCTCTGTCAACTCACATATGAAAACACTTTCAATATATAGTATCCTCTTTTATCACGTTTTGTTTGTAAAAAAGAGAAAAAAAAAAAAGAAATACTACCATTAATATGATGAAATACAGTAATGCTACAGATTCCAATGCTGCTTAAGAATGAAACTGATGTCCAAAAAGAGGAATAGAGATCTGATATGGCGATATATGACATAAATGTCAAACATTTTCTGGTGTAGTATCCCCAGTGACAGTCATGTATATTTTAGGTGCAAGTGGCATCTTTTTGTCTTGGTGTCATTCCTTTCGCACATCTTCTCAACCGGGTTGTCAGTCTTCATAAATTGTTACCTCAGTGTATCTCCTGAGAAGCTGCTCATGCTGCTTGATTGACACACTAAAATAAACGGCTAAAGCTTTGTGGCAGGACTGTCAGCTTTTATGTTAATGGTGGCTCTTATGCTCTACTTTTTCTGCAGACATCAAGTGAAGCACAGCAAAGTCCCAATAATTTAAAGCTTCAGAGGAACATAACAATTTACTGACAAAGCGAACAAGAGGATTCTTATGTATGAAACTTTACACATTGCGCTGTGTATTTTTTAGTATCATTTTCTGAAGGGGTATGTTACCATGCTAATGGATTAATTGCAGCCAAATCCTGCTTTAAAGTCTGTGTAATACTTGCCGAATAATCGAACAGTGTTTTGAATAATGAGTGCTAAAACATGCCCAGCAAGTTAACAAGGTGTCACAGGTTGTGGCTGCTGATTTTTCCTTCAAATGTTGGCCAGTGTTCACTGCACACATTGTGTGATAACTGACTAAGAACAAAGAGAACTGCATGAAAACAAAGCTCAAGTCCTGCCTCCTACATCTACAGCCTGGGGTTGTACAGCCGGGCTTCTACACAAGTCATGAAATGCAGTCCTGGAATTTGAAAACCACCACTGTGCCATCGAACATGCACGGCTATAAATATTCTGTTAGGTTGTAATTAGGCTTTGATCTTGTTAACAATCAGAAAAGAGATGTGGCCTCCTACACATATCTGGCCGCTTTGACCATGTAACTGTGAGAAGAGGTGACCTCTCCAGGGGAGCATAGAGAGAAAGAGTGGATCTCATTTTTCTTTCCATTTCCTGCATGAGTGGATCTGAGTGCAGGCTTTGGTCTGCTTTTGTCTCCTCTCTCTCTGCTGTTTCTCTCATCTGTTCCCTGCCTTACGCTTGACATTTTTTCTCCATATAGGTCAGACTCCATAGGAGGCAAGGAAAAACAGAAAAGACACCAGGATAACAATGAGAAACAACTATTTAGGCAACCTGTGATGTTGCGTGCCACCAAGGAAAAGGTGCTAATTGCCTCTGCTCAGTAGACAATCTATGCTTCATTTTATTTTCTCTCCTTCACAAGCCCCTGCGTTAGTTAATTAAGAAATGAAGGATCATGTTTTTGTCTGTAGTAGAAAAAAAGAAATGAAGGACAGAAACACACAGAGGCTTCTTGATTACAGAGAGGTATCTTTTAATAGAATAGGAACTGAAACAAAGACCAGATCAAATGTGATTACCGGCATGTTCTATGACAGCTGGCAAGTGAAGAAAAGTACCTGTTTTGGAACTAATGGAAGGAGGCTTCATGAATTTTAAGTGTCTGCATGAATTTTTTTTTACTACAAACAGAGAGGAAGAGTGTGGAGATCAGATCAGTTCTACAACCTCTCGATCACCCAGCTGTGAAGTCAAACACCAGCGCCTAGAGGTAGAGTCATTTGTAAGATAAATAAAGCTAGATGCAGCAGTCTGCCCTCCTGTACCAAACAGAGGAAGACTACTTGGGCTTCTCTCTCTGTCATCTCTTGAAGGGCCGAAGCTCAGCCTATAAACTATCAGGAAGATGATGTGTCTCTAGAGACTAAGACGCCTGGGGAAAGAGGCAGCTCTTAATCATCTGAGACCCACTTCTCTGGCATTTCTCTCATCGTGACGGGACATTCTAGCTTATGCACACATACCGCATCTCCTTATAATGCTATTTGCATACTTGCAAATCCTTACAAAATGCAATTGTGTGCTCTCATTTGTTTTGGACTTCAAGACAATTGCATCTCTCAACTGAGAGTGTTAGTTATTTCCTTTCAGGACTCTGCATTGGCTGTTATTAGGCAGTATAGTAGCTCTCTGAACAAGGCAAAGGCCTATGTGGGTAATTAGAGCCGTTGACTCAAATGTGGCTCATCTCTTCAAATAGAGTCTGGCATGCCCGAGTGGAGAATGACAGAGGGAATCCATCTCCAGTCGCCCCCCCCTCCATTAGGTCTGTATGGGAGCAACAGCCAGCCACTGTGGGCTATTTCAGCAGGACTTGCAGAGCACAGCCAGGAGGACGATCATTTGTTACAAGTCAGTCAAGAGGCTCCAGACCACACTGAGCCAGGAGGTGAGGTGGTATGACCTCAGGCAAATCTGACGGACACCAACTGTGAGAGAAATTAGATGTGATATGTGATCAATAAGGAGCATGTTTGAACAATCCATGTGCAACATTACACCGAAACTGTGAATCTGTAAGGGTTGTACTTTTACACCCATTAAGCTGCCCTTTGGTAACACGCTCATGTCAAACTTGTTGAGCTGTTTGTGGTTCATTGCACGTTCCATGTGCTAGCCGGGGGTTATTATTGCTATTTGAGGTAATGCAAATTAATGGACATACAGCTAACAACTAAAGTAGCTAATGGAAAAATGGGGTAGCTGCTGTCCTCAAATGTCACCCGGAATTATACAGCAATGGCTGTAACATTTCAAATGGGCTTTTTCACAGCAGACACCATGGCTTGTAATAGCAAGAAAATCACAGGTGATGCTAATGACATTAATGATAGCTCTGTTCTATTCAAGCGTCCCTGTAATCCATGCCATGCAGAATATCAGGGCCCTGTGATTGAGGCAGGCAATTTACCTGAATTATAGTAACAATGATATAGTTAGAGAAGCAAAGTAGATTAGTGCATATTAAATTGTATAATACAACCAATGCCATTCAACTATTTACAGTTTCACACATTTATCCCATACTGTTTGTGATCAGTACATGATAATTTTTTACACCAACATACATATACTACATACAGTATAAAGTACTGTTTTTAATTTATGTGGGTTTTTACAAGGTATAACCCAGTCTAGGGTCTATTTTGAGCATTTCTTTTAATTTGTTCCAACTGTCAGATAATATCTGCTCACTGCCAATATTTTCTAACACAGAATGAGTCCATTCTTAATCATGTTTTGGTTTTCACTAATACGGCCTATTGGGGGCAGTAAGCCACCAGAAACAGACCTCTATCCAGTTAGTGAGAGGCAAGGATAAGTCTAGGGCAACCAACCTCTCGGTCTCTGACACACACACACACACACACACTTACATGAAAATGATTAGGATGATAGAAAAAAAAAAAAATCAGCATGCATTGTCAGTTTAGTGACTCAATTACTAATGCCTCAGATGAAGCCCCTATCAAGTGCTAACCTGTTAAGTAAACAATCAATGGGTGAATGTGGGAAGGGAAAAAGTTGCCCTCATTTCGCCTTGTTTGGGAAAACAAGGGGATCCAATAGGCCTCAGACACAAGGTGGAACTGCAATTAATATTCCTGTGCTGAGAAGTGGGCTTGATTTTAGGCCGGTCACGAGGACCTGCTGGCGGCCTCTCTCTCCCTCTCTGCTTCACACAAGTCAGATAATTACCTATTTAGATTTCACCCTGACAGCCTTTCTACTGCGAGTGAAGAAGAGCCTCAGTGTATGTATGATAGTGAGAGAGAGGGCAGTAATAGTCAGAGGCAGCAATCAACTCAAGAGAGATTAATTCACCATTGTTCAACACATGTAAGAAGAGGTTGGTTTTTTTTTAAATAAAGGTGACTATGTAGTTCGGAAATTAAATTTTAAGCTTGCCAGCGTTTTAGAGGACATTTTGTTTTGCCACTAAAAGACGACTAACAGATGTACTTTGATGAGGGGAGAGCAAGCCAGACAAATAGGATATTGATGTCCTTTGGCTGATTCATCTAAATCAGTGGTAAAAGAGGGGACATTTGTTTTCGGTGGAGAGGGCTATTTATCAACAGTGATTGATATCCAGCTACACTGGACTGCCTCGGGCTGCACTCATCCATCCGGTGCCAATCACTGTGTTTTGCCAGAGAAATTCACACTGCCTCCAGCACTGGAGTCTGTGTGCTGTAACAGTCCAGTACACACTGGAGACTTTATCCCTATACAATGGAGATATATTTTTCATTTACAGACGTATAATGTATTGGCATATATATTTAGACATACTACTTTCCCATTCAAGTCAACAGGAAAGCAGTCTCAGACTTTTTGACCCCAATGCAAATTTGCAGTTTATTGTGGTATATTGAATAATATATTTGCAATATGCTGTGCCAATTCAAAACAACAATTAATCATTGTAAATTGCACTACAAAGCGTTAGTCATTGTTTACTCCGGCATCAGTGCGTGTGCTGTGAGGGCTGGGTGATACAGCTAAGACTGTTAGCACAGAAGAATTTTTACAAATTGGTTGATAATTATAATCAGAGCCAAGTCAAAGACGGCCACCTAAGGAAAAGAATATGGTCTCCCTGAATCACAAACAATGACTGTATTTGTGTGCGGGGCCGTGTTGGCTGCCGTCCGGCATTGAATAAGAAAGGAAAAGAAGAAAAGGGCTTTCTCTCTCCTTTTGAAATTCAGTATGTGTGTGCTCTCTTCTACTGTGGCTAGCCAGCCTGCTCCTTTTTGTTTTTGTTGTTTGTTGTTTTTCTCTTCTTGGAATAGGGCCAGGTAAGTCTGCAGTACACTGCACATCTGCATATAATTTGTTCTATTGAACTCACCAGGTATAAAGGTGAATGGCTTTAGCTGAACCTGTGGTCGTTTCAGTAGCCTGTCACTGCTTCGTTCATTAGATCTGAGTGTTGCTGTTTGAGTAGTTTGGGGTTTGTTGAACTATGTTCTTTAATATGACATCACATTTTCTTTTCTCTTACTCCTACTATGCAAGGAAATTGGAAATACTAAAAAAAAAACGTATCTCTCTTTCACAAGCATGCAACTTTTGAAACTTACTGGTTGTTGTGTTGTCCTCTCTTTCTCCGTATATAAGTACTCTATATAGTAGGAAAATGACCAAACTATTGATGCTAAGAAAATGCAACTTTTTCTGACAAGGAGAAGTGAGACCAACAATGCAGACAATGTTATGTAAACACAATTGAATGTGGACTTAACTTGGACCAAATGCAAATGTGCTTGTTACATTGATTAGAGCTTAGGATAAGAAGGGATTACATCTCTAGAGGACTCCTGAATTGACTTTAGCCTTCATTGTGTGTGGTGTTAATAACTGAAATCTTTCAATTTATAAGTAAAATAGAATTGAGAGAGTTTACAAAATTAAACTCAAAAGTTTTTGCTCTTACAATATATATATATATATATATATATATATATGTAGTTTCTCTTGTGCTACTTTCATGCAAAAAAGCAGGTGGGCTGCTGTTTGAGAGACTTGCATGACACTTTTCTGTGTTAAAATGTAATGTGATATATGTTAAAAGACAGATCGCACCTTGAAAAATAATATATACATACCTTTTAGTCACACTTAAAGACTGTCCTCTCAAGAGGAACAATTTCATTGGTCATTTCAGCAATGGCCCCAAAATGATATATGTTTATGTTCAGGTGACTAAGCCCTCTAGCAGGCGTAGTAATTACTGTTTGACGGCAACAAAGGAGGAAGTAAAACAATGCTATTACAGAGTGACAAGTCCACATAGGCAGTAGGATGAGCCAAGAAAACACTGGACTTTAACACAGGAGATAGCTGTTTGCTTCCCAATTAATTTTTTTCCCTTTGTTTTTTTTTTTTTTTTTAACAATGAGCACAATCTTCAACCACAGGGTAGATAAACGATACGATGTACAAAAACCATACATATACCATTTCCCTTTCTTTTGTCAAAGAAGAGTGATGTGCAGTGAAAATGTGAGCATATTTGTGTGATCAACGTTCCATGTCGCAAGCTCTGTTTTGCTTTCCATTAGCTCCTGAGAGATATATCCTTTGGTCACTAGATGCTTGACCGCTTCTTCAGCTAGTAAGTTACTTTGTCTGTTCTTTGGTGTTGGGCAGGTGGTGTACTGTGAGTTTGTCAGAGGGGTTTTTTTTCCCCTGAAAACCACCGCCTGTGAGGCTAAAAAGCTTTATAGATAGAAGAGAGGAGACAGGAGACGATGGGAGAGGGAGTAGAGCAACATAGGTCTCTAGCTGGGCACGTTTTTCTTAAACCTCATTATAATCATTTGATGTCTTTATGGAGCGGTTCTTTGATCAGCGTTTTTTTTGTATTTCATTATCACAGGTGATGTGATACACATTTCTGCTCATTGCAGGGGGCCGTAATGCGAATGGTGTAGTCCAAACAACGGATGTTATAACACTGGTCAACAGTTGGTGGTGGGAATGCAAAAAGTTGTGATGTTCCAACTTAAGACAGGGAAGAATTGTTGTAATCATATATAGATATAAACAATACAGGTTTCAAACTTTACAAAAAAAAAGAGTTCACCTGATGGCTGAGAGATTTAGGATGTTGAAATTCCCTGGTTTGAGTCCTGGTGGGGATCTTTGCTGCTTATCATCTCTTTACTCTCTGTGCATTTTCTGTCACATCTAATATCACACACATACGGGCCTGTCCGTAACAATCCAGACTGTTTTTCTTCACATGGTCCAATGCAGACAATGCAAACTACACAGTACAAGAAAAAAGAAACTATGAATATATTTTTCTATTAACAAACCAATCACAAATCAAAACAATTTCCATTAAAATGCAACAGACAATGTACACATTATTTTAAAATAATATAAGCTGGCTGCTGTTTAACAGATGTCATTTTATATTTAGTGTGGTTAAATATCATGGAAAACACAACATTTATCTCCGATATAATAAAACACAATACGAAATAAACAAATACGGGGACGACCTTTTGATTTCTGCCTGTGCCGTTCCTTATAAAGCACTGTTCAGTTGATTTTGTGTTATGGACAGAACTGTTGCAATTAGGCTTATATTGTAAAGCCTAAAGATCCCCTGGGCTTCTGGCCAGAGAGTTAGCCATGCCAACTGCTTAGGAGGCTCTAACTGTTGTTTCCCATAGTGTGTAAATGATTCATGTAGCTTTTTTAATGCAGAAATTCAAATGTTAAGCCATCATGTGTGCATGAAATATGTTCAAAAGCTGTCTATGCAGCCAAAGGCATTGGAGCCTCAAAAAAAGTTAGCCCAGTGGATCTTCCTAACTGTCTTCCCCTGCCAAAGAGATGCATTTTAAGTAAACAAAGCTAACTGGTTGTCAGTGGAGATGTATCATGACACTTCTCATATATGAATTAATCTCTAGGCAGCTTCAATTTTAGGAATAAGCCAATTACCCAGAGTGGCAAGTGGGGGTTTGGTGGCAGCCCCATCTGGGCGCAGTGGAACAGCAACCATTTCTGCTGTCCTCTATCTGCTGGCTGCTAACTTTGAGAAAATAACTGCTATAAAGTTGGACAGAGCATATTTATTAGCCTTTTACGCTGTGTTTTCTCACACTGCATATTTTGATTTGCTTTTCTCAGTAGCCAGCGCCTGCAACTTTGATGCTCACACAGTTGAATCCACAGCTGATATTGTCCACTGAAAATTCCAATAAAGTTTATTCAAACAAGACGCTTGTTTCACGCTCCTCAATGTGACAAAAAGAGAGAGAGGCAGCATTGCCTTTGTGCAGTTCTACAATTAACAGAAAATGATGGCTGGAAGATGGAGACAATATGGTCTGTTTGTTCTACAGCCAAGTTCAGTTTTGTATCACAGCAGGCTCAAAACTGTTTTAGCCACTATGTGAAAAACACTTCTACTCATCAGCTTGAGCTGAATTGTCTCAGCTTGAGTGGAAAACTGGCCATCCCAAATTGAATCCCTCAGCTTCACAATGCGCAGAGACAGGAGCAAAGGGAAGGGGATCTGAACAAGGAGATATGTAGTTGTTTATCATGGCCCAACAGTGTTGACTAAATCATGAACTAATTCTAATCATCTTCTGTCATGGCATCAATACCACTTCTTCTTCTTCTTCTTTTAATCTCTGAAGAAAAAAAAAAAAAGATTATCAGCATAAGATTCAATAACACTAAAGACCTATGGAGCACTGTGAACAATTTCTTTCTTAGGCAAGATAATTTCCATACTGAAGCCACTAGAAGAATATACTGTATGTGTCCTTTCAAGAGCTCAGTTAGATTGTTACACTGTGAAAGTGGGAGAACAGCTTTAGTAATGTTAAATGCACCTATTGCTTTTCTTTGAGCTTATTCAGCTTAGAATAGCATTAGAAGGAGAATTAATGCTCAAAAGGCTTCTTTCGGCTCTGGTCCCGTTTGATTAGTCATGGCCTTTGTTCTTGATCCACCGTTGGCACCAACCCTTATGATTGGTCATTTACGGTTTTGTATAAACTTCAATAAAAGACACATCAAGGACTCATGGTTGCTTTTTGAAGCAGCTTTTTGGAAGACACGTGTACAGTATTTTCAGTGTGAAGCAAAGAATTTAGCAGAGTTGGCTTTTGTTCCCTTTGTTTTCATTCTTTTCTCAAAAAGAGAATACAAACAGCATTTATTCCTTCATAAAATGAGTCAGTTATTATCTGGGAAAAAAACAAAGAATGAGCAGGTACTTCGCTTTGCGCTGCCTGTATCCAAACATAAAACACAACAATGGATGAAATTACCTGCCCAGAATCCACACACAACCCTGTTGTACCCATTACTACTTTGGCATGTTTTTCTCGTCTGAAACGCACACTTTCATCAGTAGGGTGTATGTTTAGTTTCCAAAGTTGATTTTGTCCTCATTCTTTACAAACACAAGCAATAACAGAGTTACAGTATTTTTTCAGGTCTTCTGCATAATGTTAAAACAGTCTTGGTACCCTTCAGCCTACTTTATTTTTCAGCTCAAAATCAAATATAGAATAATCATTGGATAAATTCATCACTTCACATTATTCATTCATGAAAAATAACAAGTTTGTTTAGTGCTAGAGCGGGTTGTCCACTAACGGGACGGTTGGTGGTTCAATTCCCAGCTCCTGCAGTCCACATATCGAAGTTTCCTTGGGCAAGATACTGAACTCCAAATTGCCCTGGTGGCGGGGAAATGGCAGGGCCATTTCTTAGTATGTGTGAGTGTGTGTGAATGTGAAGTATGAGTGTGTGTGTGTATGGGTGAATGTGACATGTAGTGTAAAACGCTTTGAGTGCTCGATAAGACTAGAAAAGCACTATTTAAGTGCAGTTCATTTACCATTTAAACTGCCATTATAATTAAGTGATTTTTTGTGACCTCCTGCTTTGCTACTTGTGTCAAAAAGCTATATTATTAAGTTACTGATCTGACTTAAAATGATGTAACATTGACTGCATGTATCAGTGGACTATTTTTCGCCAATCTAAAGGTATTTTCAAATAATTTGATAGTATATTAATCAAATCTGTGAATATTATGCTCCCCAATACACTGAATACAATCCCACAAAATGATAAATGATCAATGATCACATATACTCATAGAGATATATATTTAAAAGCTGGTTTTGGAAATAAACAACCATATACTTGAAGAGAAAGAAGTGAAAGTGTAAGACATTACCTGAGGTTCAGACCCAACAATTATGTGTGCGTCCCTACACTGACTGTGTCCTCTCGTTGTTCTTCTCTCCTGATGTGTGTTTTGAGTGTCAGTTTTTGAAGTGTTAAAGAAATGAGCATCTTGCGTTCATGCTTTTAGGAATGTATACACACACACACAACACACACACACAGACACACACACACACACACACACACACACACATATACATATACATACATATACATACATACATACATACATACATATATATATATATATATATATATATATATATATATATATATATATATATATATATATATATATATATATATATATATATATATATATATTATATAGATATATACTACTCCCCATATATATACCTTAAAAGAGCAGACCAAAATGTGTATGTGCAATATTTAGTTCTGTTCAACTAATGTTTGCTAAAATTATGTTAAAAAAAATGAAATTACACATTTGTGACATGTTTTTAAAGATTTGCATCTTTGGTCTTTTTATGAGATTCCTATTAAAAAAAAATATAGCATAACAATGGCGTTTGTCCTTTCAGTAGACTTTCATGGATGGTTCAGTAAAAAGTAGCTGCTTAGACAAAAGGACAAATCCACATCATGGTGCATCTCCTGATGTGCTTCCCTATACTGGTTCCACTCACCTCTGCAGTCGTGAGAGGTCAGGTCTGTGAATCTCTCTGTGAAGTGTGATAGCAGTATCACGCTTGGCTTATACTTGTGTGTGAAAACATACATTGTGTGTAAAATATATTTTCCAGTGCATCTGATTTGTGTTTAATGGACTTCATGCTACAAACCATGACAATAGTATAAAGTGTATAGTATGAATCTAGTCTCCAACCATGGAAATATACCAGTTTCTGTGCAAATTACAATGATCTACAACCCAATATAATAGATTACTGTTTTATTCATTTAAATACAAATTGATAAATAGATAAATAAAGAGAGTAACCTCAGTAGATCACATACTGTACTGCATGTTGGAATGCTGACTTTTTATACTATATTGTCCATGAACTGCAGTGAATTGCCAGATCTTAGGTTAACAACTACTTTTGCAGACAGACAAGGTTATGTCACTTATTTTACCCATGATTAAAGATGTGCCAGGAAGTTTTGGCAGTCTTTTTGGAAGTCTCTCGGCAGTGTAGTTACCAATCTTATCAATTTCAGTTTCTAAACAATAATCCACGTACAAATAAAAATGTGATAATTTTGTCAAAAGCTTGTACTTAGCAACACAAAAGTGTCACACACATTGTTCTGGATCATTCAAACTGAATGAAACTAACAAGTAACATCTGCCCGATTCTACATCTGCTCACATTTTAATGGGCAATAGATCCATTCGATTCCCCGTTAGATTACTTTATCCCACTATACCTCAAAGTCAATGGGACACAAATGCACAAATGGAGTGTCATTTCAGGTAACGGCACGTGTACAACACATACAGTTCTCCTCTAGTGTCCTTGGTATAACATCTGTTTTCTTATGGATCCGTATAGCATGACTACGCATAATAACAGTATAATTGAGATAGGAACACATAACTGAATGTCGATATATTTTATTCAGATATGTCAAAAGAAGAGGGACTTTGTTGTGAAATTATCAGTTTATTACTTTGGACTTCTGTACAGCTGTGCTGTGGACCCCCCCATACAAGAAGCGAAATTTTTCTCGGTACATTATTATGACAGATCATTCCTTTTATTGCAGATTAGATAAACTTGAACTATGTACTCTCTGTGAAACACCTTGCCTCCCAGAGCTTTTGCAATTTTCTGCTTAAATTAGGCTTTATGAATGACTTTGATGTAATGATGTAATCTCTCTATTCTTTTTTTACACTGTGCAGTGCAGCTTGCATGAACTCTGGTGGTGAATATCCCCCCGTTTCCTGAGAAAGTTAATCATATTACTCAAAAATCAAATCATTTTTTTGGAGACTACTTGAGACTGGGTAACATTCCACTTTTATAACCCTGTGGGAAGTTTCTCCTCAGTTTGATTCTGGCTGATGTTTGTTGCATGCCATCCCCGCTCTCTCCCATTGTTCCCTGTCTTTTTGATACAATGCTAAATTCCCCAAAATCTATCTTAAAAAAAACGCTGTGTGAGAAAAAAAAAAACAAAAACATTGTTGGCATTATATAATACAAATATCTCTATAAAACTAGTTACAGTATTATCCTGGCCCCTCATCATTGTACAGTCAATAAACAGTGTTTTTTTGTATGCAGTAATTTTCTTTTATTGGAAAAAAATATAACTATGAAAATTAATCATCACTCACATATCACATAATGTACCTTTAATATGTTAAGTCAGTCCTATACAATGAAAAAAGAAAAAAAGGATCCAGTTTTAGTTGTATTCATATAGGAAGATCATACAACCACACAGTGTGGACATCGGCTTTTTAATTGCACTGCTAGGGATGAGCAAAATTATTGAGCTGAATACAGAATTGAAATAGGTTCATTCACAAGCAGGAGAAAATGGTATTTGATAGATGTAACAGCCCCCAGTGACAGGTGGTGTGGGTACTGACAGGCAGGCCAGAAAAGAAAAGACACAGAAATACAGCTCCAGCTGTATGATTTTCTCATCTGTTCTTCTGAGATGATGCTGCAGATGCTGTAAGCTAGAAACTGAATTACTAATGAATAGAGTTAATAGATTTTAGGATCCAATTCTCCTGGAGTTCAAAAGTGTGGAAGCTGTGGCAGACAGAGCTGAAATTGTAATGATTAAGACCAATATTTGCCCAAGGAAAGTACAGTAGGTTTTATTTATATTGCCTTGCGTAATAGTCGCACCCACAGCTACACCAGCAGACTACAAAATTTGTCATATCATGTCAACTCAGCCCCACACTTTTACTTTAATTTGACCTTTTTGCTCATTTAGGTCTAAGTTTATTTGTAGTTTTTAATAATTATTTTGCTTTGTCTACCCCCAGTGTGTTAAAATACACACCAGGGGTCTGTTCAGGTTAGTTTGTTTAGTCAGTTGCTCAATTGTGTTGACGTTTATTTTGCTGTATATTGCATTCAGTTCTATTCCATTGGCCTCTTTAAGGGCCCAGTTTGGTCAATATTCCCTTTTGTGTCAAATTCTTTCATTTTTTGAGTAAAAATATTTTAAAATTTAAAATCTGTGTCCTTGCAAAGTATGTTCCATTAATGTGTGTGTGTAAGGTTACTGTCTTTTATATAACAACGTAAACAGTCAAAAGGAAAAATGACTGACTGCCAGTGCTTTATCAGAACAACCTGTTCCAGGCACGTTTTACTGTACTGCTGTATGTCTTTTCACACAAAATATCAATCCCCATAAATTGCTGGCGTAGGAATTTTTTGAGTCATGTTATCCTTGAACACAGTTGATAAATTACAAGAAAGAAAATTCTCAGGTTGCAGATAGTCTCCTTTGTGTTTTTTCTACATGCTCACAAACGTTTTCTTCATCTGGAACTATCCATGGTGCTGAAACAAGAAACTCCATTAGCAGGCTGTCAGTCAGTCATTTTGTGTGAGGTGAATTTTAAAGAAGATGAGACAATAGTTATGAATCACTTTAAGTGGGTCTAGAGGTCAAAAGAGACATTTTTACCAAACAAAGTGAAATTATCAGCATTAGAAAAATGGCTGGTTTAGCAAATGAGTTGAACTATACTGTATAGAGCATTTTTTTTTAATACATATTCCTGCCAGAGAAACTTTTCTATTAGTAAGTTTTGGAGGTGTTGAGAACAAAACTCATTCCTGAGGGAATGAAAACTTTTTCTGGCGTCTTACTTATTTGAACAGCTTACAGTTTCAATTTACAGTTTCTGAAAAAAATCTCAATCGATTTGAGAGAGAATGGGCCTTTCCTCAAAGCATTGTGGGGTGGAAACAGTATTGATGCTGCCTCTCCTTGCTGAGGCAGAGAATCCAGAAGAGTCAGGCAACAGGCTGGATATGTACTGATTGAGAGCAGAGACAGCTCATGATAGCTTATCAAAGGTTGAGGTTCTCTATCATCGAGCCGCTGTGGGGAATGAGCTTCTTCCGCCGGGATTTCTCCCCAGAGAAGGTGACTGTATTGGGATACAGCATTTTTAATCTCACAGGGATGAGATGAGAATGAGCCCCCCCCCTGCCGCTGATCTTCATTCCACTCTAAATGAAGTGATAGTGAAAGGCAGCCTGGCCAACATCATCTCAGAACATACTGAATTTAACAGAGCAGTGATTATGATTTTCTGTTCCTTCCTCCTCTTGCTGTATTATGAGAAAAACCTGAACTATGATACACAGATGAAAGTGTAGAATTACATTTTTCATTCATTTACAAAAAGTCAGGATATCAATTGGATTTGGAAGCTAGGATTTTAGTACATAAAGATATGTATGGGGCCTCATGTAATCAATGACTTACATTCTATTGACCTGCATCAGCAACTAGTAAAACTTGCAAAAACAGTGAGAACTCTCTTATCATTAGAACTGTTAACCATGAGCAAAGTTGTTCCCCAACCTTACCCAAATTGTTAACTCGTGTGTTTATTTCCTTCTCCTACGTGTGTGAATGTTGTGCCTGAGTTTTGCCCTCCTGTGTGTCTGTGTGGTCTGTCCTCTTTCCGGGTCTCCATGGTGGAGAGGACGATGGTGTGGCTCAGGTTCTATCTGTTGGTGGCACCTGGAAGTTGCTCAGTGTCCTCCTGGATCATATTCTTCATATATGGTTACAATCTATAATAATATCACCTTGATCGTCCATACTGTAAATCTACTTTGTTGCTCTATTCTGTACACACGGCATCTATTGCATGTCTGTCCAATCTAGAAGAGGGATACCTCCTCTGTTGCTCTTCCTGAGGTTTCTTCTATTTTTTCCCCTGAGGTTTCTTTTTGGAATTTTTAATTTGTCCGATTTGAGGGTCTAAGGACAGAAGGTGTGGTAATGCTCTACATATTGTTAAGACTTTTGAGGCAAATTTGTAATTTGTGATCCTGGGCTATATAAATAAAATGTTACTTGACTTAAGTGCTTCACTGTTTTGATCAGCTAGTCTACTGTGCTGTGAAGGTGGCACACACTGGGTTTAGAGTTATAATCCTTCAGATTTTTATGAAATAAAACTCTTTGATACTATTTATGGTCTGCGTTTTTTCACTGATAGCCATTTAATGTATTTCCATTATGTAATTACCTATCTACATAGTAGTTTTCATTGACTTGATTATTTTCTGCATTTTTTGACAGTTCGTCTGTTTTAAATATTGCACGGACTAATGGCAAAAGTAGCAGCAGCAGATGAAGAGCTGCAGGTGACAGACTGCCCACCTCCAACTCCTTAGCAGGCTAACAAGCTCCTTTTACTGTGAACTGCTCGCACCATGTGTAGCATGAAATCACATGACGGTTGCTCATGGCATGATGAAAAAACATCAATTATTGACTGACTTTTTAGAAAAAATCAAAACGTGAGCTTTTTTTTCCTGACAACTGCTTGCTGCCCTGTAGTATTAAACTACACTTTTTCACCACCTGTTTTTTGAAACAGAGTTGTTCCAGCAGGGGATGACATTCAAATGGATTTTTGAGTTGGGGCTGTGAACAATGTTGATGAGAGCGGTGAGAACAAAAGTTGTGGGTCCTAAAACAAAAAACAACGAGCTGAACAATGTTGAAACGCTCCAAAGAGCTGAGGGGGAAGTCATCTTTCACCTTACGCATAGTCATTTGATCAGTTATTCGTATAAAAATATTGATCAGTGCAGCTTAAACCATACCCCAACAATAGGGGTGAAAGTTAAGAAAATGCCTATATGAGTGTTTTTTTTTTTTTTTGGGAACGGGGTCATTTAAGAGGCAGTGACAAAGGCAGTGTTATGCAGGTATGAGGTTCTTACTACTGACGAAACAATATTCCTCTCAAGTGGAGATAAGCCAAAATATCTTCACTTGAGAGGTTGGTGTGACTATATACTGTAATTTACATGTGGCATCAACTCTGCCAGTAACAGGCACTGTCTATGTGTAAAATGGATCCACTGGTGTCCAAAGTCTGGGCTCAGATGTTCTGTGAAAGGCATTTATCATCTTTCCTTGTGCCTTTAGAGCACAAGCATACACTGGCAGGCTAGGGACTTTTTCTGTTGTTTTATGATGATTTTGTTTTTTGTTTGTAGGATACATTTATTGTCAGTGTTGTTTTGTTCAAGAGATTTGTTGATGAAGATGAATGACACCAGCCTAATCCTTTAAATAATGACAGCTAATGAGCCATCCTGGCCAAAGTATTTTGAGAAATTTGCACAGAACATATTAAAAAGCTGGGGTTAGAAAAATAACATAGTCTCATTAAATACCATAAAGCCCTGTTCACCTATTCACTGGTGCTAGAGGGCATGTGCAATTTGAGCACTGCAGGGAACTGTCTTTGCTAATATCATACTAAATCAGAATGCTGATAAAGTAAATTTTTAAAAATTAAATGTTTTTCTTAATTCACGCAACTAGCAAGGTCTGTGTGCAGCTTGTCAACAAATTAAAGATTATCAAGTGCTCTCTTGAGAGCTACATTAGAAATGAGGTGAACACTAGCATCTTAGGAAAGTCTCTTATAAATGAACGGGGAAACCAGAAAAACCTAAGGAAAATGGCAAAACTATGTCAGATTTTTGAAGGTAGTATAAAATTCTGGGTATATCTTGGGAAGGACAAAACTCTGATATCAGTTATTATTTATACGCCCAGGTTACACTTAGTTTATTCTGTGTTTCTGTGTTTTCATTTTAGCATTTTCTGCATGACAATCTCAGGGGTATTGTGATGGGATTATGTATTCACAAGATGATTTGCCTGAAGTACTTTGCCCTTGATTATTTGAACAAGAAAATAATATAATTCCACTAGCAACATAAAAAAGGCAGAATAATTTCCTTTCAGTATCCAGACAAAAATAATAAGCCAAAGCCAGCCTTCAAGGAATGTGGTAAGAAGGGACCTTAGGTGTTATTGGACATGAAAAGTCTGCTTTACTTCAACTTGTACTGGAGAGACATGGTATAGGGTTAATGAAGTTGTCTAGGATTATGGAGATAGCATCTCCAACATGTACTGAAAAATGTAGTCTCTATTTACATGAGGAACAACAGGCAAATAAATATTACATCCGTGTCCATGGTGTCGACTTTGACCAAAGCATGTTGAAAATTATCCAGAGCTGATAAGATGATTAGGCCTTTGAGACTGCAACGTGGTAGTGGAGGTTTCCAAAGAAACTTTCAAAAATGTGTTTAGCAGATAATAGATGGCATTATACAGTACTTAAGTGTTCCAGCACTCTCCAACCCAGTCAGCAAAAATCAAGGGTGACCTCTGTATTAGTGTCAGCTCTGCCCTTCGTACTTAAGCAAAATGTTAAACAAAAGACTGATAGTAATACGATACAGAACATCCAGAGACATCATTGGCGTTACTAAATGGAGTATCTGGCTTGGTCCCAAGATTCATGCTTGCAGTCTGTGGATTTTTTCAAGGTTCCTACTTGTATTACAGATTTCCGGTAATTACCAACAGTGCTCAAGTGCCCATTAAGACTACAAGTGTGACGTATGTTCGGAAGAGACTGAGATACGCTGGGTTAATGAGGTCATCCCATCCTTCGTGCAAAAACACGGCTCCTCGTCCCATGAAACGTTTTTTTCTTCCCTGCAGAGAAGTGCAATCAAGTAGGACCACAACAATACAAATTTCCAGTTACGGTCGACAAAACAAACAAACAAATAAGCATAGTTTGGTTTGGATTCTGTTAAAGATACTTTTAACAAAATTGGAAAGAAAAAAAAAATTGTACAAAGTCCTACTTTGGCCAACAATTACAAGAAGCTCAGCAAGGACAGCTGAACTACTGCAGAACTGATGCTTTCTTGCCAAACAAGTTGAGAAAGTCATTTTTGGCACTGTGACTACAGTAACATAATCATGACTATGTGTGAAGCAGTTTGCCAGAGGGGATCAGATTTCCCAAGTCAATTCAACAGTTGACTAAAATCATTGACTGAAATCAAAATCATCTCCTTACGATATGTGTGGCCCAAAAATGCTCAGTTATGCCTCGCCAAATCCCTCACTGAGCCCACCATCTGCTCAAGGCGGTGCCTTGCCTTTGCCTGTTTCTTGGCCCAGTTATAGCCGAAAGACTGCTCATCTATGACCCTATGTGAGTTTAGGGACTCTGCATGATGGTTAGGTTTAATCTGCCGGTGTTTGATCAAACCATGTAATGCGTTCTTCCAGTTTCTGAATCCATTAGAGATTAAAGCATGAGTTGATCATTTTTCCTCAGACTTTCAAGGAGGTGCTGTTGTGAAGCAGTGGGTAGAGTTGCAGGATTCTTTGTGATATGGTCTGTAAGCGAATGAATTTATGGTCAGGTTAGTATAGCTTTTCTGCAGTGTCCACAATAGTGATACATTTACTGCATATTTATTTCTCTATGTCACTACTGCTGCTCATACTCAGCTAATCTCAGCTAATCTCTGCTTCTTTTACATTCCTTTGTATTTTTTGTAACATAACTTTACATTTTCTGTTACATGAATACCACTGTTACGACCCATCCCATCAGGGGTGGGTCGTGGGCCCACCCCTGATGGGGTCAGATTTTGGGTCAGATTCCGATCACCGATATGAATTAGATATTTTTTTTCTTTGAAGACTGGTATGTGTTGCTTGACATTGGCCTTGTCGGAGGTCTGCGCTCTACTGAGTGCCACTTTGGTTTGTGTGATAAGTTTGGTGCTAACCATGAGAGTCATTACACTGCAGTTATGGTCTATAATTTGGTAATGTGTTGCTAACTCAGCATTCTAGGTCAGTGTTAATTTACTGATGATGTTAAGGTATATAAAATTGTTACTCCCTTATCAAGTGGTCACAGAGATCACTGTAAACATTTACATACATGCCAATCAATAAAAGCTGAGAGAACAGTTCAATTTCACAAAAAAATTCAAAAAAGAAAGGAAGTGGAAAAAAAGTTTGCAAAATTATCCACAGACACTGACAGTTCATCAGTAGGCATTCAAAACTGTTTCAATATTAAACAAAGTCACATTTCCCTTAGGAAACAACTCAGGTTATCATGTTGATGCATTCTGAGTTGTTCTTATGTTAAGGTTAACTTATAGCTGAGGTGGCCTAGCTAACAAGAGAGAAACGTTGATGTAGCCTAACCTGTAAAGGTTATACTTTTCTCAAGTGTTTGGGAATTGAAGAAATGGCTAAGCTAATGCCACATTACCAACATAATGATGATCTATGGGATTTCCTTCGAAAGTGAGGTGAACACATGAACTAGATACAGACAAGGCAATTTCACTTTCATGGAAAGAACACAGACAATATTTCCCTAGGAATGATTATGTAGGCTAAGTATTGTATTAGTCATTGGAAGTTTTCAGAACAAACTGGACTAATGAGCAGACAAAAACGTTGAATAACTTAAGAAGCCTATGAAGCATTGGGAAGTTAGAAATTGGGCTGTAATTGGGCTCATGCTTGTGTTGAATCTGAAGATATTGTGCACTGTTAAATCTGTGGCCTAAAAGTCTGTGGCTGTGTAAAGCCTTTTAGCCTGTGTGGTATGTGAGTGAAATGTAAATTCGTGAATGTGAAGAAAAGATTTGGAGCTTTACTGAACGTCTGAAATTCTCCTGCAGGTTTATAAAGGTTCGTGTACAGCTACTGAAACAATTAACCACTATTTACACCAGGACTGTTGAGATTTGCAATTTATTTGCCTTTTTTTTCTTTTTTTGCTAGAGAATATAATAATAGTTTTTTAAGAAAATATCAAATTCATTTGTTTCAAGTAAACGTGTAATGCATCATTTTATGGTTATACCTAAGTACAAAGTGTCATGTAGACAAATCTGACACAGAAGATGGACAGACATGGTTACATAGGTGGCCCAGTAGCTGTATCCTCTACAAGCCAGCCGGATGACACTATACTAGTTTTCACTCTTACAGAGGAAGTCATCAGTGTTGCCCCCTCCACATCCACTGGTGTCTTAGAGGGCCATGTTGAACATGCTGACCAAGTTTTGATGCAGGCTATGAGCTACTTAGAGTGGGCATCAAACTTCACAGATTAAACCTGTTATGAGGAAATGATTTGTCAATTCAACGATGAGTTGACTCTTAACTCCCCATTAAAGTATAGCTTTATTAATGAAAAGGGCAAAGATGCAGATTGTGTGGCCAGGGGTGTCTTTGCTGCTTTTTGGACAGAATTTTTGGATTGTGTGGCAGAGGGGGCAGAAATGAGAGGGCCATCCCTGTCACCAAGACAGCAGGAGGAAGAACGGGAAGCTGTGGGAAGAATATTGACAAAGGGATTTCTGGACCACTTTCCATACTTTACATTGTGCCTTGCCCCATCATTTACTAAATCACTTATATTTTGGGATAATGCTAACAGTAGATATTCTGTTTGAATCTTTGCTGTTGTAGTGAGAGAGAGATCTCATAGCCACTGCTTTACAGGAAGACACTGATGTCTGATGGCCAGGATGAGTCATTAGAGCTACTGGATCGACTGGGAGTGAAATGGTTCCATCTCGAGATAACTCTAAAGCAGTCCACCTTCAATTAGCACACAAACAAATGATTCAGCAACCAAGCTATGCTCTCGATAACAATATAAGCAGTTGCAGGACAACCCCTGAGGACAACTATAACCACAACAGCAAAAATACAGTTCATGTATGAAGACAAGAAAACAACTTGCGGGAAAGTCCTGAAGCGGATTAAAGCAAGTCCAGTGACTCCAGCTATGAAAGAAGCCCTCAGATTTATACAGCAGTACATATGAGAATTGGATGAGGTGGGTTTCAGAAGAATGCTGAGATATGTGACAAGCTCAAATATCGTCCGTGCTACAAATATTTGAGTCACATTTACAGCTTTGGAGGGACTGGCCAGTTGACCAGTTGCACACACCTGTGGATCAATATAAGAGATACCCTGTACATTCAACTCCTACCCAGAGCTACATGTGGAGATGGAGAATGTACTGACCAGTTGCTACTACACCATGGATATTGTGTAGTAAGAACATACACGTACTGTACACACCAGGCGGGGTCCGTGTTACCATTCTGAATGAATTAAACTCTTTCATATTATAAGCCTCAGGCAGAAGTAAACTTGAAGAAATGTTCTGTGTGAAATGAAGACCCAATATGCGTTGGAATTGCCCTTGTTTTTTTTATATACCAGTAACTTCTGGACATCGTAGAGTTGTTAGCCATTTAATTGAGTGTAACAAGCCGTGCAGCAAACTCCAGAGAATGTATTTTTTTGCAGTTTGCCATGCAGCATTATTTGTTTGAATTTGTTTAAATATGTTTTTTTGATGTAAAGCTATTGCAGTAAGTAATGTGCCTGTCACAGAAACAATTAATATAAGATAAAGACCTTTTGGTTTTCATATATAAGAAAACTAATATCTGAGCAATGTAAACAGAATGTGAGGCTCAAAGGCTGTTAAGTTTGCTGACTTCTGGTAATGTTATAGCAAATACAGAGGCCAGTTGTGGGTCATGGGTGGGTTCATTCAGTATGACAGAAAAGAACACACTGTGCTGTAAACATTGATTGATTTTTCTGGGTTTTGTTCTTTTGATTATAAAAGAGCATTATATGCAAAGCTTGTCATGTTAATTCATAATTGTCTATTTTTGCCCTTATCAGTATGTCTTTGATGTGCCACAGCCCCTCAAACACTGATGTGCTAATGCTCAGTGTTACCCAGAGATTGAAATGTTCTTGTTGTGGTGGTTTCAAGGGATTTCCACACAATGACTCCATTTAGCTCCAGTTCTGTTCCAATTTATGAGAAAAGAAATGTTATATACAAATGATTAATGATGTTGTTCTGGGTGGGGCCAATATTATTTTAGTGGGCTCCCTCAATAACATTTTATGTTCATTTTGGCTGTGCAAATATGTCACAGATTTAATGTATTCATTTTAAAATACTATGGTCATAGTAAAGGTCAATTCTCTTAGTGGCTGGTGTTATAACAGTCATTATGTTTTAAACTTAGTTACCATCTTCATTTGAGTGCCACTCTGCTCTATTTTCCAAGATCTGGTTAAATGAGGAAATCTGATATTGGCTGCCTTTAAAGCCCTCTTAACAGTAAAAGAACATATTAACTATACTAACACCAAAATTTATTAAGAAAACAAAATAAATAACCAAAATAAGTGTGTGCTGTGAAATAAGTGTGTGCCCACTTAATTACGCAAGGTTAAACCAACTCAAAAACCCTTGAACACCTTGCATAGTCCAAAGTAGTGCATTGTCCATTTTCCTGACCAATAAAATGGAATTTATGTCCTTCCTTCCAAATGCAGAAATTGAATCTAGGAATGGAAATGCATCGGGAAAAAAAAGGATCAAAAAGGAAACAAATGCACCGGACGCAGAACTGGGGATTAGTATTCCGGCCTAGAGTTGATCTCCGGTCCTCAGCTTCAACTGTTATGGTCCTTTACTCACTGAATTCCTTAATCCTCCACAAGACTGAGGCTTAAGCATAAAAGGGGCTAAATGCCTTTTTTAAAATCTCTGTAGTAGACAGCCAACATCTCTGTCTACCACCACAAGCATTTTTCCCTCTCTTTGTGTCCCCGGCCTAAACCATTCTCTCCCCCCTTTGTTCTCCTGGCCGCACCCCTACACCCGGGATCCCTGCTGCCTCTGGTCACCTGGAACAGGAAACTACATACGCCCATAAAGTAAAATGTAGGGTGACAGGGATAGAGTGTAATAAGAGGCGTAATCTTGCAAGGGGTTTTTAAAATTAAACCATCTAATTAAAATATCTATGTATTATGCTTCCCCTCACACTACACTGGCTGGGTGAAAGTGTAAAATGAGTTGAAATGCAATGTGCTGACTCTGTACTTCTTCAACTTTGGTTGTCTTAAGTGCCAATTAATAAATTGTTCTTTATTGCAGCTTGTGTGAATCTGCTTTAGTGTTAGGTGCCATTATTTGTAATCAATATGGACTCAGTTAAGAACATTAAACTTCTAAACTAAACTTCAAAATACAGTTAAACAAAATATTTTATGAAATAGTAAGTATACCCTATTCATTGTTATCTTGTCTAAAATCTAAACTTAACTGCATTCAACAAAATGGTATTAGTCTTCATTCATCATTTGCAGTTTAGTGTAATTGCTAAACATTTTTTATGTGACACGTAATGAATTCTGTGATGAGTTCCACATCAGAGTGTTTGAACTTAAAAGCTGTGGGCACTGTTGCTACCAGTTGGTACTTTTATAAATCAGGTAAAGTGGTTGACAAATATTGCCTATAAGTTGTACTTCTTTAGTTTTTTTTTACAAAGCCCACAGTGCACATACATAACACATTCCTTAAATAATCAAGGCTATGCAAAACCTGCCCCTTAACTTTCAGTACACTTCATAATGTGAAGAGAACAAATACAGAACAGATGTAATACAGGAAAGTATGCCATTTACCAGCTGAACATATGTTGATTACAGAACCATTAATTCAAGAAAATGTAGGATGGACTCACTTAGACAAGTTTAAGACAGATATTATCACATAAAAATGAACAACGCTATGGCAATTATGAGATATCAGGACAATTCCGGAAAATGTAATATTAATAATCACTGGCTAGTGTGTCTTGCAGTCTGGCAGATCTGAAAGTCAGCTGTCTTTGCGCCGTTCTCTGCTGTCTTTCTTGGAACAGCCTGAAACCCAATAAAGGACACGGCATTGTTAAACTCTCAAAATGAGAACCATAAAACTCTAATTGTCTTGTTTACTTTAAAATTTTTGGTCTTAACAGAATTATGGGAAGCTGATTATTCACAATATCAAGTGCACAATAAAACTCAACCAGAATCTGAAGGGGGGGTCATTTGACCCGTTTTATAAATAGATTCTTTAGAGTACTCTTGACCAAAATATTCTTCCTACAGCAGCAGTATACTTACTATTAAAGCTGAATATGAATGTAGGCTCATAAAAAAGGTAAAGTTCAATTGCTTCCTTCTGGAGTAGTATGTAGGTGTAGACTGTTTTCTGACATGGCTAGGCAACAAATGTAAAAAAAAAATTCTCATTTTCCATTTCTCATTTGTGATTCATTTCTCATATTCCTCACCCCTCTTTTCAAATATCCCATGCCTATATGTACATTGAAAGGGTTACTGGATACTGCAGTCATTCTTTCTCTCCATAGTGATTCTAATAAGCGATGGGGGACAACGTGCAGTCCTTCTGTGCAAAATGCATTCTAAGCTCATGAGTCTTTTTGCTACAAAATTTCTTCCTTTTCTTACTACCATAAGCAGCTCAGCTGTCAGTCAAAACATCAAAAGGGGAAATTTGAAGTAAGATGAGTAAAGCTAGAAGACAGCTACTCCCGGATTTGTCAAGCTCTGACTGCTGAAGCCTCATTTCAACCTCAGATGAACTTTCAAATATTGTGTCCATGTGGCAGAAATATGAACATTATGGATAGGAGAAATTATTACAGTGTCCAATAACTACTGCAGTATACACCTGGGCATATGAATAGTATTGTTGTCCAATGAAGTGAACGATGACGTTAACAATTAATTCAATAATTAACTAATTCGAAGTGTTATCTTAATTCCACCAAAAACCAGACAGACTCAGTTACTTCCAACATGTGAACTGCACTAGATTTTTGTAAAGGAAGTCCCCTGAGAAATGGTCCAGGTCCTTTAAATTCCAAAAGACATTGATCCAGTATTGTGCATGTTGTTTTTTTAAAAATCCCGACCATTATTCAATCCTTTGGCTATGATTACTTGAGCTGGTACTGTACCATCTCTAAGAAAACTCATCTTCATAGTTACTTCTAAAAAGTAGGGCCACTCCTGTTTTCCACTTCATCAGTGAAGTTACCAGCAATAACCCTGGGATTGCTATTTGTGGAGTAAGCAATCAAAATCATTCGATGGCACCATAAATACGTATTCCATATGGTGTTAGTTTGTTGTAGGAATAGATATGCTGCAGGAAGTTGGGACCTGGGTTTCTTTGTAGACGTCGTCTTAGATGATTCCCTAGCCTCCTTAAGGATTAAGGATTTTGATCAGGTACCAGACACCTCCTTGTGACACCACCAAGCCAGCTTGGATGCATTTCAAATGCATGAATTTATATCCATGAAGCATCCCATATTTGTTAAACTGCTCTTGCAGGGAGAGAGCGACTTCCAGTATATCAGACTGGGCTATCAGCCTGAACAATTCGTATGACTTGAGATGCCTGCGCAGTGTTGAAATACTAATATTAATGCCATCCACATTATCTTTAATACTTCCCAGTGTCTCATACCAAGAGGGAAACAAAAGCAGTTTGAATGCAATAGTTCCTTCACTGCCCGCAATCTTGCCCTGTAGCCTGAGTTACCGTCAATTAATAACTATGTTACCTTAGCTTTTTCCCTTAATTATGAGATCCTGATCTTGTAATTGTAGAGCTTTTCTTGTAAGTAAGAGATCTTGTAATTACAAGATAGTAACTCATAATTACACGGCGTCTATTTTTTTTCTTTTCTTGTGAATGCAATGTGTTTCTGTAGTGGATTGATGTTCAAAACAATACTTTTTTCCAGCCAAGACACATGAACAAACAATGCTCGGACTACTTGTGGATGGGCACATTCTCGCAGAGAGCACATCTCTGAGGTAACAGCAAGGTAACGGCACTATTCACTCTTTCATGGAAGACTGATTGCACCTGATGACACACAGTACAGGTGCACACGCGATAAACCTGGACACACACACTGTTTTACCAGAACAGCTAATTACCTTAATCCTCGGCAAACTGAAACACTTTCTTGATGTTGAGAGCACCTTGCAATATGGAGACTCTGGTGTAGTTGACTCCTTGCTCTCTTGTTTCACTTTGTTTTGCGATTATCGTGGGTGGAAATGATTCTTTCAATGTAATTGAATGTTTCTATTAGCTCCAGTGAAACTTTTTTTTTTTTTCAAAATTATATTCCAGAGAAGAAGACCCACAGTAACCCAGAGAAAGACTTCCACTGCACACAGTCAAAAAAAAACGTAATCAAAGGACATGATTCTTCAAGTTCAACAGCTGTGACTCCAAAGATTTAGAGACCAAGGTCCCAAAAGATATTTTTCCATTTCAATTTTCAAGATCAATTGCTTTGTGTTCCTTGTAAACCTTAAGCGTTCACTGCTAAATAATTCTTACAATATCCACAGATGTCAGTGTGTATGATGTATAATTTCTGTATTGCCCCGTGTAGCCATAATATCTGCAGAGCGAACACAACATTGAAATATCCAGCATTTGTAAAGCCTGTTAAGGTAGAGATTGAGATACACTGGTTGTTACTTCAGTAATCAAGCATAAATCAAACATAAGCATAAATCTCCTTCAAATGGATAATTACAAGTGGATACACCAGCCTCCACTTATAGGTGCCCACAGGAGGAGTTATAGTTGCTAACAAACGCATTACTGGACAACTGTATGTTCCTACAACTATGCTGTAGTGAGTTATAGAACATGCATTACTTTTATATACTGCTTATAAATACTAAATAGGCTGACTTGAAGTAAAGTGTTACTACTTATGAAATGACTGCACATGTAAGCTCATGTTTAAATGTGTTTTTAATTTGATAACAGGCTAGAGCCCAGTTGCCGTGCACACGAGAACTCTGAAGCAGCTCTCACACCTTGTCACAGTTAGGGGCCCTGAAAAAAATCTCGACTCAGAGGTGATAAATTGTGCCAAAATGTCACAAACACGAACAAAACAGAAACCGTCTTGGATTGTCGAGGGTGATTGCCAGGAAAACTGCAGCATGTGGTGCTGAGCTAAATGGAGACTATCCCAGTATCCAAGTATCCCAGAATGCTGTGAACCAGAGAAGATGGTTGAGATTTTGAGCTAGGCTCAAAGATGTTATCATTTTCATCCTAGGACTGTTATCGTGTCATCTGATTAAGTTTTGATATTTTTTCAGAAAAGAAAGTAACTATTTAGATTTCAAAAATGTGGTCAGTTTATCCAGCTAATGCATATTTTGAAATTTGCTCTGATGTTTTTGGAGGTGACTGCCCCCCTGTGAAAAACAATCCCATAGGTTGTATGTGCAAACAGAAGGTCCGGTTCTGTGCAAACAGAAGGCCCGGTACGCATGCTGCTGGTAAGCTCATGTGGGTCGTATCTGAGGGTAGGGACAAATGACCTATAGAATATGGTTGTTGGAGGACTTGTTGTTTCAGAGACAGCTCAGCTCCCGAGATAACTGGCAGGTCAGTGTCTTCACATTTTGATATATGAAGTAATTCCATTTGGAAGATAAAATTTGGTGTCAAGTTGAAATATAGTGTTTGTTGCTGCCAGTTTGTCCGAAGGTAAAGTTGCATACATATTTTTAATTGGACAGTACGTCAGCGCTGCCTCTGTGGACTTTGGGGTCCTTATATGTAAATCACAACATTTCAGAAAAAAAACCCCAAAACGATATATTTAAACAAAAATAAACAGAGGCAGTGTAATCTATATTAAATTTTGTTTTATTTTTCAATATATATTACAGATTGGATAACAGATTTATATTTTGACTGCATCTCAATGTCAATTAATATTTTATTTTTGCCTAAACATTCTGTTAGTGGACCTCAAGATTATGGTCAAGATTATATTATCATAGTACAGTAAGGTAGAGTTGTGTTGTGTAATCACCAATGCCCAGCTGAGCTGGCAGTATCAGCAAAATGCTTCTATTCCAACAACAAATAGTCCTCCCATCCTCGGTAGTTCGGAGTCCCTTGTTGAACTTGCCAAATTTGAACTCTGAAGTATGTGAGTCCACTTCGTGTACTCTGTAATGAGAAAGGCCTGATATCTCTGATACAGATGGGTTCCATTTTGGGCGAGCTAATTTACTAGCCAGACGAATCTAGGGGCTGACACGTTTCAGTGCTCCTTGTTCAGTTCTTGAATTCAGCTCTGCAGAAACACAGCATTTTGGGTATTTGCAGCATCAGCATTGGAAGACAAAATGCAAGAGTGAACAAAAAGATGTCCAAACCAGTTATAGGTCCATTTTAGGGGGTGGCAACCAAGGTTGTTCATCCACGCTTGGCGTGAAGTTTAGGGTTACATCTCTATTACCAGGTTATTCTATGATTAACTTTAGAAGTATATGTAACCATATCATATTAAAAGTAGGTGTTTGCCATTAAAAAAACTGCCATGATATATGTTATTATATGACACCAAACATGCCATATCTACTACAGTGGTAACAAAAATCATACAGTCATAAAGTCAATAAACATGTAACATACAATAGATGTAAGAATTTTCCCTCTAATCCAAACCATGGTTATGTGAACATGAACATTTATATTTAAACAAATAAAAAGTAGGTATTTAGTGAGCCTCATGGCTGATTTTGGTAGATCATGAGTAGAGTGAATTTTAGAGTTTCTGTTTCTTGATTGTATGGCCTACAGAAGATCTGGAACCAAACAAAGATTTGATAACCCACTCTAATGGGATCAGAGTCTTCCAGAGAGAGTCCTATTGTCCAGCTAATGCATCTCATTCAGTGCGAGTTCCCCCGTTTCACACATACATTCAAGTCCTCTCCACGTACAGTTCTCTCCATGCGTGAGGAGAGTTAGTGAGGTGAAAAGGCTGAAGGTCGAGCTAACAGGGAGCAGGGTAAAGTAGGTATTGTGCATTACAAGAGGGCAGAGGAAACCTCACTTAATGTGTGACAGGTTTACCATTCCAGATTAATTTACACCGTCTAATTCATGAGTTTAATCAAATCTAACCAAAAATTGTACTGTCATTGAGCTAATTTTAAAAGTTTTTAAGATTAGAAGAAGAAATATAATGCTAACTCCAAACTGGTCTATATGTTTTTCACACAAGGGTTCCTCCAACTTTGAGAAGAAGCACCTGTGTCCCCTGAGGTTTTCAGGTCTGCATTTGTCATTCTAGGCTATGTGGTGAAGGTGGCTTGCAAAACAGGTTTTGTGCTAAATGTATGCCCTAAAATTGTGCTCTGCTGTCAGAATGTCCTTGTCTTATTTAGGAAATTTTTACTATTAAATCATTAACTTACAGGAAACTGGACAGATTTCTACATAATCTGAATTGTTTAAAATCCCTTGAATAGAAAAACAAAACAAAACTTTGTTTACCATTTGAATCATCTCTGACAAGACAAAAATCTTTAAAGAAATACTTATTTGGTTGCTTTTCTACCTGGTGTGGTGCCTATGTGAGAGATAGCACTCTCATGTCTATATGGTAAATTTTTTGGTCTGCAAATTTGAAGCAGGGATCATCCCAAAATCTCATAACCTACAATGAGAAATAAATAATCACTCTATATCTGGTAACACTCACTTAGCAGATGTATTTTTAAAGAAGTAAGAAATAGTTTCTGTTGGCAGCTACTTTTGACCAGAATCTACAGTCAGATTCTACTGTGTTAAACAGTTGATCTCTGCAGCTATAGTAAGTCCCAGATGTGTCTACGACGTGACCTTTTGATTAACATTTGCCATTTAACTATATTTGGAGAAGCTTTTAGGCAAGCATACAAAGGAACAATTTGAACTTCTGCAATTAATGCCCCTTTTGACAATTATTCTCACTCTCCCTGTCAGCTTTCCTATAAACGTGAGGTTCCAGTGGGTGACCTTTAAATGCAAATGCAAGCAGGACTTTTAACAAATCATAACGAATCTTTTTGCTATATTTTCAACACAAGTGACAGCTACCACTTCATCTCCAGAGTCACTGTAGAAGCATCCTTTAAATTCTTAATCACACTAATTTAGTGCAATTAGACAATGGGGATCTGAAATATTCATGCAGCACTTAACTTTGCCTTTCTTCACCAGGTTATAATTCACAAGTCCTTTAGTGGAAACTGCAAAGTGGTTCTCGAGTCCAGACAATGTCTGCAGGCCAAAATATCCCATTTCAGTCGAAATTTCTTCAAGACAGATACACGTGTCTTCAAAGCCCGGATGGGGGGAGGGGGCATATGGTTTTGTACTTTGTTATAATAGTTACTGAGTGAGGTTTGTACATCATGATCTCAATGATAATCAAAGGACAACATGAGGCACAAAGTGATGAGATATCACTTGGCAATGGCAGAACACAGAATGTATCATTGTGTATGCTGTCCTTTCTGCAAAGACCAACCCCCTTTTGAAAGGTGGAGTGGCCATCTGACAATTTTGGCTCAGTCAGCCCCCTCCACAGTGATGTGCCACTCTCCCAACACAGGCACAAAATGGATGAATCTGTTAATAGTGCTGTCCTCATATTGTAATACCATCTGTTCCATGACAGGTTGCAGAGGGGTTTGCCATCAGTTTGACTGTGCAGATTGAATTTTCATGCTCTCTCCTTATCTTCCAACCTTAAAATCTTACTTTGTTGCATCTCTGGAAAGGAAGACTGAAAAACCAACGCCTGTCTGTATGTTGACAGGTTCCAGACTCTTTATAAAGCCACTTCCAATGGATGAGTATTCCACAATACAATGTGAAATACAACATGAGGTAATGGCATGTCAATTTCTGTACAGTTAGGTGCATAATTATATGTACAGTGACACAATTTTTTGTAATTCTGCCTCTGTACACCATCACAATGAATTTGAAATTAAACCATTAAGATGTGACTGAAGTGTAGACTTTTGGCTGTAATTCAAGGGTTTAAAACAAGAATAGTGCATTAACCGTTTAGGAATTACAGCTTTTTTATTTTTATTTTTACTTTTCTATTTTTATGCATAGTCTCTCATTTTCAGGGGCTCAAAAGTAATTGGCCAAACTAACATAATTATAAATAAAAGGATTAATTTTAATATTTGGATGAAAATCCTTTGCAGTCAATGACTGCCTGAAGTCTGGAACCCATGGACATCACCAAAATGCTGAGTTTCCTCTATTGAGATGCTTTGCCAGGCCTTTACTACAGCCGCCTTCAGTTGCTGCTTGTTTGTGGGTCTTTCTGCCCTCAGTTTTGTCTTTAGTAAGTTAAAAGCATCCTCAAATGGATTGAGATCAGGTGACTGACTTGGTCATTGAAGAATATTTAATTTCTTTGCCTTGAGAAGCCCTTGGGTTGCTTTCATAGTATGTTTTGGGTCATTATCCACCTGTACTGTGAAGCACCATCCTATCAGTTTAGAAGCATTTAGCTGAATCTGATCAGATAGTATAGCCATATACACTTCAAAATCCACCCTGCTACTTTTATCAGCAGTCACATCATCAATAAACACCAGTTCCATGGGCAGCCATACATCCCCATGCCATGACACTGCCTCCACCATGTTTGACAGATGATGTGGTGCTTTGGATCATGAGCTGTTCCTTTCCTTCTCCACACTCTTCTCTTCCCATCATTCTGGTACAAGTTCTTTTTGGTTTCATCTGTCCAAAGAACATTGTTCCAGAACCGGGCAGGCTTTTTTAGATGATGTCTGGCAAAGTCTAATCTGGCCTTTCTGTTCTTGAGTGTTACCAATGGTTTGCACCTTGTGGTAAACTCTGTATTTACATTCATTAAGGCGTCTCTTGATTGTTGACTTCGACAATGATACACCTGCATCCTCGAGAGTGTTCTTGACCTGGCTAGATGTTGTGAAGGGTTTTTCTTCACCAAGCTCACCATGGCCTCCTTCACTTGCATGGACACCTCTTAGGTTTGCTTATTGAGAGTTCCCACGAACATGTACTGTATGTATGTCTTTGTAATTTTGGTGATTTGGAATGAATTGTTATTAGACTAGAATGTAAGACTGTACTTTATTATATTATTAATCAAGTTACTGTAGTTTTTGTTTAACTCCTGTTTATCTATTAATAGTATTGAACATTGTCTTCATAGTTAACTAGTCCTGTACCATGTGCTGCACTATGATTATTGTAATGTAATTATACGCTGTTTTTCATATTCTTTGCAATTGGCTCTTAAATACAATTTATGTTTATAATCGTTTGACAATAATGAACAAGTTGAAGAGTGTTTTTTTTTTTTTTTTTTCCCCCCAGGGAAAACTTCAATTAAATGAATCTCCCTATAGAAAGGGAAATTTCAAAAACAGCCCCCAAGAGACTGACTAATTTGGTTTGTCTATTTTCCTCCAGACCTTTAATCTCTTTCATTTGTCACGGACTAACGAAGGAAAAGGCCACACCTGACCATGAAACTGATCAATTCTTAATTGTCCAATTACTTTTGAGCCTCTGAAATTGAGGGACTATGTATAAAAATGGTTGTAATTCCTAAAAGGTTCATTCAATATTTTTGTGAAACCCCCTTGAATTAAAGCTGAAAGTCTATATTTCAATTACATTTTGATGCGTTCATTTCAAATCCATTTTGTGGTGTACAGAGGCAAAAGTGCAAAAATTGCATCGCTGTCCAAATACTTATGCACGTAACTGTATGTCAAAATATCCACATTATCATTGAGTTTAGGTCCTACCTGCATTATATTGTGCCTCCAATCTTGTCTGACCTTAGTTGTAGTTCTGAATGCATTTCAAATGGCTTTAAAAACTTAAATAATTCACTGATGCTGACTTCAGACTTGCAAAAACCTTCAAAGAACACCAATGTAATATCTCATAGGACTGTTTGTATATTGTGTGCGAGTGCCTTTGTTTGTATTCTATTATGAGCCACTAAATGCTTATTATTGTGCCTGAAAGGAGTAAAGGTCAATATTTCTCCTCTTCTGTACTGAATTTAGAACAGCCAGATAATAGATTCTCTCCACACATCCCTATAAACATGATGTATCACCAGGAAAGCAAAAGAAATTAGATTTCTGCAGGGTGTGAGATAAACAAAAGCACTGGTATTACATGAAACCCAAACATATCGATGGGTCGTCTGACCTCATCCTGGGAGGAAAAACTGGGAGTTTTTGGTGCCTACAAAGATATCTAACAAACTCATTCCTTTCATTATAACAGCCTCAAGCCTGATATTTTCTTTGCCAAAGTTGCTGTGTCCAAAAAAAGTGTCTCTGTGTATGAGCAGTCTCACTCAAGGGGGGACTACTGATGGCTAAACTGTAGTCAAAGCCAACAGAGGACCAGACAGATGTATTGTATGGCAGACAGGGTGCTGAAGATATTCAGGTTCATTTCACCAAAACTGCACGGGGAAATGGCAAAAGACTTTCTAGAAACAGACTGCTTTAATGCCATGATACGAGACATGGATAGATACACATTTGAAGCCCTCAGCAAAACATTGATGATAATCGGACTTACAAAATTGTCAAAGCAATGCCCAGAGGGCTGACATGTACAGGTTGGTAAAAAAATAGCTACAATTTAAAACTTATACTTTCATTTCAGGTCCCCTTTGATAACGCTCAATTACTTTGTCTTTTATAACTTTCACTTAATTGTCATGTAAGTGAAAACACAGGACAGCCACAAGTCAACAAGAGTTGAATTAAATGGTGTCATTTTTGTTTTTTTTCTTCTCTGGTTTCTGTCTTGGATACGGGAGCAGTGGGGAACTGAATGAGGCAAGCTTCTGTTTCTGTAAGCATTAATTGTACATCCACACAGAGTTTCCCTTGACACAAGGAGGAATATTGCGAGTGGGAGCAATAGACTGTGTCGTTTTAATGCCCAATTTCAGCTTGAGCTCAGACATCCTGCCAACCAAATCAATTGCTTTCTTACTGCTGGGCCTTTGTTGATGAGTTATGTTAGACAGAAGAAGCAGTAAGCCTTAATCAGGAGCACAGTGAGAGTCTTTATCTCTGACATATAAAGAAATTTGGAAGTCTATAGTAAAAATCTTCAAAGTTAGAGTTTACTCAGAGAGGGTCAACCATAATTTCAAAATATCATATATTCCTCTACTACTGCCAAATAGGGCATTTACACCTACATGACAATTTCAAAAACATGCTTTGCTGTCATATACTGTTTCATATACCAAACACAAGAGTAGGTTTAGGGATAGCAGTTGCAACGCAGGGAATGGGGAAATATTCTCAGAGGCGTCATGTCAGTGTACTCTGCTTCATTTGTGTTTACTCACTGGACAAATGCAGCACTATTGCGTCTTGTCTCATACAGGGAAATTATGATGCAACAGCACTAATGCCTGCAGGGTTAATGAGGGTGTGAACAAACTCTTGACGCACATTAATGTGGCACCCAATAATGAAACAAAACTATCGGATCCTCCAAAGCTGACTTCCAGATTTGAAACCATAGCTTGTTCAGAGCTAAATAAGCTCAAGACTGAAATCTCAAATGAGACAAATCCATTTCAATCTGGCTGCCTGTTTTAATTAGAGCAACAATAGCGTCAAGATTACTGTTACACCTAAACACTGTGTCAGATGAGGACACACAGGGGGCCAATGCCGTAACTGAACTACTACAACTTGAATTTAAATTTGCTCCCGTTGAAAATTGGGGCACCACTTTCTATTCTATTCTATTCTACATCTAAGGAAAATAGATAAACCAAATTAGTCAGTCTCTTGGGGGCTGTTTTTGAATCTTCCCTTTCTATAGGGAAATTCATTTAATTTAAGTTTTCCCTGGGGGGAAAAAAAAAAAAAAAAAAAACACTCTTCAACTTGTTCATTATTGTCAAACAACGATTATAAACATAAATTGTATGTAAGAGCCAATTGCAAAGAATATGAAAAACAGCGTATAATTACATTACAATAATCATAGTGCAGCACATCAAGGAATTATTAAGAATGGTACAGGACTAGTTAACTATGAAGACAATGTCCAACACTGTTAATAGATAAACAGGAGTTAAACAACAACTACAGTAACTTGATTAATAATATAATAAAGTACAGTCTTACATTCTAGTCTAATAACAATTCATTCCAAATCACCAAAATTACAAAGACATACATACAGTATATGGAAGTATACACAAGGGCTGCAGAGGCATAACTATCTATGGTCACTGGTTGGCAGTGTGGTAACATTGTAAACATTGCATTAGATTTTACATTTCATAACTTGGCCAGTTCAAATCACACAGATATGAGAGTTGGACTAAGTTTTGAGAAACATTTGCTGAGCAATATTAATTGGGTTACTGAATAGTTGAACAGCTATATTCAAGTTAATTCAGATATGTGCTTGACCAAGGAGAATAATCAGTGGAATGTCACTTCTGGAATTTCTTACAATTCACAGAGAGAGTGGGGGAAATTAGTGTTGTGTGTATGTGTCTGTGTGTATCTGTGCAACACAAAGAGAGAAAGAGAGGGAGAATAGAAGAGTCTGCTCTGTGTTCAGTTAGCCAAAGTGAAAGATGATGCTGAGAATAGAGAGAGGGCTCTCACCAGTCCAACACCCGACAGATCTAGTCTCCTCAGTCACCACAATGACAATTATGGAGACGCAGACTCTCCATGGCAGTCTCCCAAACCCCTGCCCTGTTTCTGTCCCACCCTCTCTGCTCTGCACTTAGCAAAACAACAGACTGGCAACTCCTGATACATCCACACAGCTAGCTGCCAACAGCCGGCTCTGCCGATCCCAGCTTCCCTCCACTCAGCCGGAAGAGCCAGCCTTTTTCCTGGTAGGAAAGTGCTATCTAAACGCTGCAGCACCACAGGCCAGGCAATGAAGCTGTTGAAAAAGGAAACCCTTGGAAGCCTTCAATACTTGGTGATCCACACAGGAACAAATGCCCTGCAAAGCTTCCCTAAGTACACTGCTGAGGCAATGAGGAAGGTGGCCGAGCAAGCCAGTAAGATTTCCCTGACGCCCGGATTGCGGACTCCACCCAACTGCCTAGGTCACAAACCCCTCCTGATGTCATCCATGGGGTTATTTGCCAAGACCCTCAAAGACACGGCCCAGGGAGGGAATCCATCCGCCCCCTCATCTACTAGGAGCTCTAGAGACCATCCCAGACCCATACAAACAAACATGTTGTCACATTGATCTGTCCACTCATTGTCCTCCAGGATACAATGAAGTCATGGTGGCCTCTATAAAATTAAAGAACACATGTAAGGCGGAACATGGGGGGGTCTTGAAATCTGACAGCAAAGACCTCTTGTCTTTGAATTCAGATTTCACCAGTAAAATAGGATAAATCCCAAGTTTGGTGAAGATAAGATCAAACCCTGGGCCTACATGATAGGGATCTAAACCTCTGTGCTATTTATATACCCCCAGTAGAGTCTCCTTAGTTTGAAAAAGACATTTTTGAAACTCTACTTTCAGAAATTACTTATTTCCAGGCACAGGGAAGTGTACTTTTAACTGGAGATCTGAATGGAAGAACAGGAATCTAACCTGATGTTATTGACCCACAAGGCAATAACCATGTGTTTGGTCAGGCCCCAGTTTACCACACTAAACATCACCCAGTGAAACAACCTTGACTCCGAAAAAAAAAAATCAAAGTGGCTGGGAGGTAGTGCATCTCTGCCGGGCCTTAGGCCTATACATAGCTAATAGTAGGTTCAGAGTGGACACTTTAGGGAGATTCATATACTCCTCAGCTCTTGGCTCTAGTGGTAAATAAAATAAATGTGATCTTTAAACTTTCAGGTTAAAAGAGCGACAAAAAGAGGGAGCTCAGTAAGCTGTATAAATTAAATCCTACTTACAGATGGGCCCCGGATAGTGGAAACAAATTCATCCTGGACTTAAACTCACTCACTTGATCCGATGAATAACATCAATATATGACAAAAATCAATATGTCCGTACTGGAGATGGTTTAAACAGGACCACTGATGATATCAATATGATATTTCACAATAAAGCTATTAAAGCTGACCTTATAAAACAAAAACATAAGAATGAAATAAGGCAAAACATTGACAAATGGTTTGATCAAGAATGTGAGATGATGAAGACCTGACAAAAATTTCCACTGAAAAGCAACACCAATCAAAAAACCCAACCTTATGGATCAAATACAATGAAATTTTATATAAATACAAAAGTATAATTAGGAACAAGAAACTAAATAATACCCACATGAAACATGAAGATATTGAGAATGTCATTAAGCAACATAAATTCTGGGATATATGGAAAAAAACTTCAACACAAAGCAACTACAAGCAGTGCTCATCCAAAATGGTGACACCTGGAGAGCACAATTTGAAAACCTGTACAAAGATATACAAATAAATCAAATTAATTCAGATCGATATATTATGAAAGAAAAACTCTGAACTTTACAAGAAACAATTAAAGACAACCAACTCCCCCTTGGTTTCCCAATTATTCGGGAAGAATTGACTACAGAGATTAAATCTTAGATTAAAAGCCAGTGGTCCAGACAGCATTAAAAATGAAATGCTCCAATGCAGCAACCCCAGAGAAGCAAGATACAGTGTTGAAGTTGTTCAGTATTGTATTACAGTCAGGATATTTTCCAGATGTCTGGTGCAAAGGGTGCATTTCCCCCATTTATAAGAGTGGGCACAAATCAGACCTGAGTAACTAATGTGGCAACTGTGTCAGCAGCTGTCTAGGTAAATTATTCTGTAGGATTCTAAATGAAGGAATATACAGTAATTTCCTTGACAAACACTCCATCTAGAGTAAAAATCAATTGCCTTCCTCCCTAAACACTGCACCACTGACCATGTATATACCCTTCACACTTTAATTAACAAACATGTATACCAAACATAAAATGGTAAGATATTCAAGTGTTTTATTGATTTCAGAAATGCTTTCGACTTCATTTTGTATAAAGGATTCTTTTACTGAATTCTACAATGTGGTATAGGGGGTAAAATATATTATCTGATTAAATCAAAGTATATGGAAAATAGGTGTGCTGTTGAAATTAGAGACATTCAAACTGAATTCTTCACCCAGAAAAGAGGTGTTTGTCAGGGTTACAATTTAAGGCTGACACTATTCAATGTGTAATATAAATCAACTTGCTTTTCAGTTGGATCAATGTGCTACTCCTGTTCTCTCCCTACTGTAGAAAGAGAAGTAAAGTCTCTGTTTTATGCTGATGACCTTGTCCTACTATCTCCTACTGATCAAGCACTACAGCAGCAGCTGAACATAGTAGAAAAATGCTGCCAGAACTGGGCCCTGGCAGTAAAGATGAAGAAAACTAATATCATGATTTTTCAAAAACTCTCCAGATTTCAGGAAAACAAATACCAATTTACCATAAATAATCAAATTGTTGAACACAGTACGAGCTACACCTACCTTGGTATAACTATAACAGCATCAGACAGTTTCAACTTGGCAGTGAATGCAGTATATGAAAAAGCTCTAAGAGCTCTAAATGTAATTAAGATAAAATTTTTATAACTTCTGAATTCAGATTAAAATCTGACTTGAAATATTTGATATTTTTATCCTGCCCATTGTGCTACATGGTAGTGAAGTGTGGGTTATCATAGCTATACCTGTTGGGATAAACACCAAACAGAATCTCTACATGCAGAATTCTGCAGATACATATGACATGTACAAAGAAAAAAGCCGACAAATGCCTGTCGAGCAGAATTAGGCAGATACCCACTGGTAATTAACATTCAAAAGACATCACTCAAATTTTTAAGCACCTTAAATCCAGCCCACTAGACACCCTCCATTCCAAAGCCCTCTAAACTCAAGAGCAGACCCCAGGAAAGACTCCTCTATTTCATTTGCTGCTGAAACTAACTGCCCCCTCTTTGAGCAGTCTCACAACAACACTGCTTTCCAAACTCCAATTGGAGTAAACCAAATTAAAACACAATGTAAAGAAATCTTTTTGGAAACACTGGACAGAAGAAACTAAAAGCCAAAATAGGTTAGAATGTTATCTCTCTCTAAACAGAGATTATGAACTGGCAGAATATCTCTTAACTGTCAGAGATAGAAATCATAGAAAGATCCTAACCAAGTATATGTTGTGCCTGGCCTTGGGGAAACCTGAGCATAGCATAAAGTGACTCCCCTCTCTCCCCACTCCCAAGGACAACCAGTGCCACAGAAGATTGCAGTCCACACAGAATATTTATCAATAACAGTAGAAATAGGCGTCAGGGTGAGCAGGGCCAAAATAACAAGCAAAACAATCTATCAGTGTCCACTAACTTACCTAATCAAAAAAAGAAACAAAATGAAACACAGACATCTTACTTGCCGCCCTAACATAAAGAGGAGAAGAAGTTACATCAGAAAAGGCTTTTCACCCCTACAGCTACCAGGACTGCATTTAGCAGATATTTCCAATATTTACAACAAAGATCATTCTGTTCCCTCAATCAAGCTAACACTAAATCCACGATGACTTGGCAGAACAGCACGACATGGTCTGGCTGGGAGTCAGTTAAAAGTCAAAGGCTGAGAAGTACCATTTTAAAGTAGGCGCCATCAGCCTTAGTCCAATCAGAAACCGCCACCTACAACTCAACATACTTGAAGAAAACACAGAAAAGGGGAACAGCACCACCCTTAGGCAGGGAGGGAGAAAAGCCCAAACAAAATCACAAATACAAATACAAATTATGACTCCGGGTCATAACACATAGGCTCAGTGACCACAAACTGGCAATCGAAGGGAGATGCAAAAAATCATGGCAACCAAAAGAAAACAGAACATGCGGTCACTGTTCGACAGGTGAGGTTGAGACATTGATGCACTTCCTCCTAAAATGTAAATCAATCAATGAAATAAGGAGCATTTACTTTAACCAACTGAGTTCTGTAATTTCAAATTTAAATGAGCTAAATGACATCTCAAGGTTGAAAATACTCCCATGACAAGGAGACAGGGCTTAGTTTGCTGCACAGTATATAGCAAGATGCCACAATCCATGGAGAGTGAATGACCTACACACACACACACACACACACACACACACACACACACACACACACACACACACACACACGCACACACACACACACACACACACACGATATACTGTAAATATATAACTAATATATATTGGATATCTATGTTGATCTTGTTGTTGTTTTATTGTTCTTTTTTTCTGTTAGTGTGTACTAGGCTGAATTATATTTTGATGCTTTGGCAAGATTGTTTTTTGAAACTTTCATGCCAATAAAGCACCATTGAATTTGAAGATGAATTACAGAGAGAGGGAGAGGGGGAGAGCTGATCATTGTGTGTGTAGATTTGATAATTTTCTTTGTAAACTATATTTCAGTTCTTTGAATAACGTTTTTGTTCTGTGGGCACTTATCTTGTCTGTCCTCTTCCTGGGATGCACAGCCGGCTGCGTCCAAAAGGTCGTAAAGCGTAAAGTTCATGTGCCATGTTAATTTTGTTATCATGACAATCCGTTGGCCTTTTTTGGTTCTGAGGAAGGTGGTTCCATGTGTGTTCAATGTTGATTCTGACCCTTTTATTAAGAGTTGAGAAGTTCACCTGGCAGATCCTGGGAGATTCTCCTAGTGGAATTCAGAAAAGGAGGGGTGTCCTCACTACACTGCATAGATGGGGCAGATGGAATGAATCATTTAGAATGCGTTCAGTTGAAAATGAGAATACGTAGAATAACTTGAACGGAGGAGGCACAAAGGTGCTGAACTACTCACAACAGAGTGTTTGCAGCTCCTAGTCTACTTGGATAAATTCAATTATCAATTCAATTTATCCTGTATAGCTAGGAAACAAGAACTTACAGTACGTGATAAGATGAAAAATGTTTTTTACTCTAAAACTGATGTTAAGTGACAAGTGTATTTCTGAATGTTAAAGAGAGATATCGGGAAAGGGGAAGTGAGACTACTTGAGACACAGGAATGCTTCAGCAGCTTGGAATGGCTAACACAGACGCTGACAGCATAGTGGCTCTCGCACCAACAGAGTTGAGAATAAGAGCACTTAAAAACATTGATGAACATCTAACTTTAGGCTAGTTAGGCTAATTAGAATGCCCCAGAAATGGAAAACTACAATTTAATCGCTTTCATGGAGAAAAGCCTGTCGGGGTAATGGCTGCTTCCTGTCACCATTCAACATTAAGAAATCATACAGGCTACCTGGCAGCACATGCTTGTTTTTCCTTTCCTAAAAGATAATATAATGGTTCTGATATTCAAGGAGAAAGTCCAATGCAAGCAGCCAAAGCAAAGGCAAAGCTCTGTACAAGAAAGATGTCATGTTCTTTCTTGATTTATTGGTGGAGCTGCACAGAGGGAGTATTCTACCCAGCAGAAGTGAGTTTGATGCACAGTCTTGGGAGTTTTCCTCAAGTGAAGCCAAAAAGTTCCTCCTGGGAATACGTCAGGACACACAGTAAAGTAAAAATGGGAACTCCTGAAAGCTGTAGCATCCTGTAGAGAAGATGAACATTACCCACTGGGCGAATGGGTGAACCTGTGAGATTTTCTTAAAGCATTGTTATCAACTATCTGAACATTTATGCAGGTATGCTGATCTGGATGTGGGATTGAACTGTTTATTTCAGTTCTTGCTCTGTCTGTTTCGTGTTGCACTGAAGCGTGGTTGAGTTTATCCACTCTCTTTCTAGCAGTGGTTCAATCAGTGCACTGACTTGCACAGAGGTCAGCGAGGAGAGGAGATGGATTCAACAAGCTGGTTTATGCTTGTTTAGGTTGAGAGCCCTTGGAATAAGTTTCCTGCATTATTATTATGATTGCCCCTACTAATAGCAGCAAGTTGCATCTTATATTGTTTGTGTTTTATAGAGTATGCTGTTTTTATTACATTGTATACATTTTAAGACCCCGTCTAGTGGCTAACAAATGTTTGAAATGACCTTCAGCTTACATGATATGATAGTGATAATGATAATTAATTGAATGTATATGTTTTTAAATTATTTTCCCTTTGTATTACAAAAATGCTTCCAAGAAAAAAAGGTACTCAGAGTGCACATCAACTTAATGCTATTATTATATGGATTCTTTTTAATTGGCTTGGGCATCCAAAATGATCCCAGGAATCTGTCTTATTCAAATGTGTGGGACAAATAATAGATTAGATAGTTTACTTAACAGTTAATACTGATCAGTCATTAGCAATCATCGGGTAGAAATTTAATGTGTATTGAGGAGATAAAAATAATTGATTATTAATAAAGCAGAAGATGAAAAGGGTTGACACCAAAATTCAGTGAATTGGAAAGGGATGCATTTTCAGCTATTGCAAGAACATGACTCTTTCCTCTCATAGCTGAATATGAGGAGCTTTACATTAAAAAAAAAGTTTAATACAGTTTAATTATGCTCAAAGAAACTTTATATGACCAGGGTGAAAAAGCTGGTAAAATGCGAGCCTGCTTTACTATTAAGAAGAAACTGTCATTTGTGCTATCAGAAACAACCAAGGGAAACTGACTATGGATCCATTTTAATAAATCATATACATTTGTTAATTACTACAAGTCTAATTACAATATCTTGAGAGGACAGCTAACCCGACAGTTTTCATTTATGGATTGTATATTTTCTGTGTGTTCTGATGATGAAAAAGCTTGAGCTACAGAGGGAGATCTAAATCCACGGAATATAACTAAAATGGAAGGCAGCATAATCTGACAGACTTCCAGCCAACACTTATAAAATATTCAAAGAGAAACTAACAGGCTCATTGCTAAACACAAGTTAAGATCAGCAACAATACCTTCCCTTCTCATTCAAAAATACTGCATGCTTGCTTATTTAAAAAGAACACATATCTAACTTTAGTGGAGTGCAGAGCCTACAGGATTAATAATTTTGATAAAAAAGATTATTGCAAAGAACCTGAGCATGTGTGCATTATCTGTAGTGTGTGGTGACTAGAATGGCTTTAAAAAAAATCCATCATTGATTCAGTAAATGTTGTTGGTATTTGTAGTACAGAAAGTCTCTTGAACCATCTTACCATTATATTGATGGTCGAATTGCTTGAATTATTATATTACCTCAAATGTTGTTGGTCTAAAGAACAGGATATTGTATGATGAATGATATTGTATTATTACTTATCAGAAATCCAATACCATTCCTCTCTTATTTGATTGAATGATTATGGCATTTTCTGGCATTAAATGTACAATGAAAAAAAATCATCTTAACAAAAACAGAAATCTAACACAGGCCTTTTACTTGGAACCAACAAGAGATACAGAAACGATAGAAAAAAAACAGCACAAATAAGAAAACATGGCAAAGTCTAAACAAGATGGCACAATAAGGACGTCACATAGTTTATATTCTGCAAGGAATATGAAGTAAGTCCATAATTGTAAGGCCAAACAATGTAAATTAGTATTTATATTTTAAAGGTTAAATATTTAACCTGATATAGTGTCACCCCACTGTTTATGTAAGGCAGGACTCGACTTTGTATGGATAAAATAAACATAAATAATATATAACATTCATTAAGCCCTATATGTAACATACGGGGAGAGAGCACAATATTAGCAACAACTGAGGATGACATAATCTTTTTCTTCATACCCCTTTATGCACAGGACGAGACAGAATATCAAGAATGCCTTACAACACAATGCAGTTCAATACCACAGGATTCTGTATGGTCTCAACATTATCATGGCAAATAAACAGCATTCTGACGCAGCCTCAAAATATACTTGAAATACCACAAGGGTCATGTTTGCTCTATGGGTATTCTATTGTGTTATTGTGTTTCTATTGTGTAAATCCTGGATAGAAGGCCTATTAAATTCCAGGGGGTGGGAAATGTTTTTTCCAAAGTGCTGCATTGCAGAGTCATCGATAATGATTAACAATACTATCAATGCTAACAGTAAAATTTATACTTACACTTGGCCCTTTTTATGTCTAAAAATATGTTACACTGTCATTTTAATTGTAACATTAATTAAAGCATAATAAGCTTACGCAGACTTACATCGTTTGGAAATGAGTTATGCTTAAACCTTAGCTTTGTATTCAGCTTACACTGCAGCTGGACGTAGTGCAAGTCATACCCCACAGTGTATTAAATGTATCTCATGCTGATGTGAGAGCTTTAATTGGCAGTAGTGGTAACATCCTGTGGAAGCCAGGCATCACTGAAACGCATCAAGCCACAGGGTGTTTTATCCAATAGTTTTCCTGGAATTGGCTCTGAGATGCAGTGCTGTTTCATTAGTCTCCAGTTCCTGACCATTGGCAAAGAATAGACAGACCTGTCAATTCAAATCTGATGTCAGTCGGATCAGATATGCCTGAGGACGATGTAAGCGGGGGTTAATAACCCTGGGACTTGGACATTTTGAGATCCTCTGGGAGGTAAGAGATCAGTCTTTCTAAATCTATGCCAACACCTGATTATATTAGCTATTTCTAGCTCTCTAAATGTACAACTTTATTTAAACCACGTATTTAAATAGAAATAGCAGCAGGTAAAATGACAAGAGGAAGTTGTGGCCCTGCCCAACTAAACTGCAGCAGCAAATATGGTTTGTAGAAAATGTTATCATTAGCTGGATTATGTTCAGAGACAACTTTTTTTCTTTTTATTTTCTTTTTTGGATTAATGACAGCACATGTTTATTAACAGCAATGGAGCCACCAGGAGGTGGTGTGGGTCGATGGTGGATGAAACGCACGACTGTCACATCAATGACTGGAGTTCACATCCAGAGTTGCCTCTGTGGTTAGGCTTAGGCAACAAAAGCACTTTGGTTAAGGTTAGGGAAAGATCAGGGTTTGAGTTACATGTAAATAAACAGGTTGTGTCTGAAGTCCCTTTTGACTTTTTCTGTATTAAACCAGACTACAATCTTTCTCTAACTGTAACCAAGTGCCGTGAGTGCGTAAAAATAACCAGTAAAAAGTTAAACAATGTTGTAGTCCCCACAACTGGGTATTGTACTGCAGACTTGGATATTTTGTCAGAGAACATGTTGGCCTTGAACATTTTACTGGTATGTTAAGTAATAACTTGTGTAACTTGCCAAATACGTAGCTTAACGACATATCCTCATTACCTTAATAGAAAACATAATCTAGGTGCAAGTATGTTTCATACAAAATGTTGATATTGCAGTTTAATTGTGTAGAAACCATGTTTCTAGGAGATAGAACTGATTTGAATGATGTTTTTAAGAGTCTCCTTTTGGCAGTGTGTAATGGTACTCAAACCAAGTTATCAAACCAAGGGCATACCACAAACTTTCAGGTGATATTGCGTACATCATGTGCTTAGTTTCATTTGCTCACAAAGATATTGAGGTGAAACGTATTTATTGCAGTGAATCTCTGCCAAAGATTCTGACTTGTGTTTTCCACTCTGCATTTTTCTTTCCTTGTGTCCAGAAGATGTCTGTAAATCCTATAAAGAGAAATATGTTTGCCAGCTGATTTTTGAAAATGTTTGGCATCTTGAGTTCAGCTACTGGATGATTCCCTGTGTGTGGACCTGCTTTTGCTTGAGCGTATTAGTTAGCCATCTCCCTTATCAGCCCCAGGGCATATCGTTTATCATCCTGAGGTGTTATCAGTTACACAGCGTAAATTAAGACTGAATATGTGATGTGGTAAGTACATGGGTATGTAGAGGTAGTTAGGTGGGTATATAGGTGTCTCCATTACCAGGAAGTAATTATAGATATACTGCAGCTGTTAACCAAACCTTGTGGGTTATGTGTATGTTTGAGTGTTAGATTTTGTTAGGTAGATTTTTTTTCTACCAAAACTTGGTGGAACCCTTCAAGCCATTTCCACTAGTACGCCATGTTGGAGAAGGACATTGCTTTAAAGGGGCCAGGGGATCAGGCTGATGTATTTGGTCACAATTGATACTGTACTAGATCCTCACATACCTCTGACACACTAACTGATAGCACTGTATATGACAAGGGATTCCTCCCAATCCCACCCTGTTTACCAAGTGGGCTGCTGGTTCGATGAAAAGACCAAATAATGTGCAACTAGACCCACTCTGCATTGCAAATTTGACTGAGGCTTGTGATCTAGCCTTGAGTCACAGAAAAAAAGGCCCCCAGTGTTGAACTCTTGTCTAATTTGTTCCATGTGAACACAAATAGGATCCCAAAACACATGTAGCTGAAAAAAAAACCCATTATCAGCAAATTAGTTTACTTACTCCCTATTAGTGTGTCTTACTGGGGGGCATGGCTGCATTATACATGAATTATTCGGGTCTCCTCAGTTTTGTTACAGCCTGACCACCCACTCATCCCTTTGGTGCATTATTTCAGTAATTTTTGACAGCACTTGTGTGTTCAGAGACCAGGATCAGTAACACATGGCTGCTCTAACTGCTCACAGCCGTGCTAAGGACATTAAAGAGATAGAAGTGGGAGTGTTGGGTTGGAGAAGGCAAGGGAATGGGTCAGGGGTTTTTAGAAAAACAGCACCTTTGAATCTTTGCAGTGAAGAGTAGCTCTTTGCTGGCAGCAAAAGACACCACACACACACACACACACACACACACACACACACACACACACACACACACACACACACACACACACACACACACACACACACACACACACACACACACACACACACACATACACTGCCAGTATAAACACAGGCACAGACAAACTGCATAGCTGATGTGTTTTCAGTGTTTTCACCTGCAGTATAAGGAGATTATACCTAGCGGTACACATTTGGCTCAGAAAAAAAGCACTTCAGTCTGAGTACTGATGTGGTTGGTTGCATCTTGCTCTGGGTGCATTTAAATGAGGACTGGGTATATTGTAGGCCATGGAGAAGTAGCTCATCATCACCAATTACCTACATTGACAGGCTGAAGAATACATTTTACTCCCCGAAGAGAATGACATCTTTCATTCTTTTCTTATAATACAATTAGTTAAAATATAATTAAATTCAGCATGTGATAGTTACACCTACATTTCCTCAATGTGGCTGTACTTTTACAATTAATCCCGTTTGAATGCAAAGTGAATGTGGGTTCAATGAGATGAACTAATGAGAGAGTTTCTAGCTGATTCAGTGAATGGCATGAAGGGGATAGGATCCCCATTAGTCCCATGATCTTCAACAATATGTCTCCACTATATCAAGATAAAAGGGAATAGAGACTCCACACCATTAAGCAAAAGTCTCTGGAGATGCTCATTTGTCAGTAAATGTGACTGTGAGCACACTGACAATAGGCCTGTAGGAATACAGGTCTCTGTCATAATAGAACTAAACTAAAGCAGAGCTTATCCAGGTGTAGCAATACAGCCAAAATTAATATTCTCCAAGGCAATAAAGTCAGTCGCTTAGTCACTGCTGATATAGCATCCCCAAAAAGTCTGTCTCAGTTGCATCATAAATTTGATTCTCTGGTTTGCTGCAGTCTAATTTCGGTACACTGTTGTTTTTACACTCAAATGTTAATTGAATCATTGATATAACAATAATTAAAAAGGTTTTTCACAATATCTGTGTAAAGCTTTGCAGGATGCAATGACAAAGGCAAACAGGCTATGAGCTTACAGAATTAAAGCTAGTCTCAAATTTATTGTTACTCTGAGACAAAGCATTTACCAGCATTTACCAGAAAATGTGGCAACCTGTGGGCTGGTTGCAAATGCAACACTTAAAGTAGCACATTTCTCCAAAAAAGTTCACAAGCTGCTGAGTAGGTATCATTGAACAAGCAAGGAAGAAATAATTCAATATTCATGTGTTATTAAGTAACAAACAACTAGGTCCTGAAAAAAAAAATCATTAAAGACTAGTTGATTAATGAGAAGTTAGTTCCTCAGTTGTTTCTAACACGTTCATAAGTAACTACTTGGGATTTTGTGTGCCCTAGTGTAAAATATTGCCAACATTTTATTTTATGTAGCCAGTTTACTGAGCTCTTATCTACAGCTACTTGTGTATATTCCCTCCTCACTTAATATAAATAAACTCGCTTTTACAACATAATTAGTGTTGCTTCATCAAACTTGTTCTGAAATAGAGTTATTCAGCCTTATTTGCAACCTAGGTGTATTTTTTGTGGTCTGGACATCATTCATCAAGGACCACAAGCAGTCAGATGATCCGACAGGTTGTAAACAAAACCCAGGTTATCCAAATTTATCTGGAAGAGAAAAAAACATGACATTATTAACGAAACTGTTCGGTGAAAAAATCCATCACAGTTTGTAGACCATCCCTCTGGTTCAATGCTTACCCCCTGTACTTGCTGTAGCTGTGCACTCACACAGTTTTTCAGTGTAACAGGCAATAATTACAGATATTTCAGGTGTTCTACTTCCATGTAAAGTGATTTATACTCTAAACTACTGCTGTGTTCCCAGATGTGAGTAATTACTTTGGTGAGAACAATATAAAAGAAAAGGTGGTCAAACTAGAGACTACATGTTTCTTTAAGATGGATTTTTTTTTTCTCTGCTTTCATTTGACATTTGTGCATTACTGGTAAGGGGTGGTCTGCTCTTCATGATTGTTAATTCTGAGGTTCAATAGACCTGAAAATGTAGGTGTTGTCGCTGATATCGTTTTATGTTTATATTGTCAGACGGTTGTATGAGTATACTTTGTAGCTCATAAGACTACCTGTTAACAGTGGCAAAAAGTTCATTCCAACTGCTTTGCTCAGTCATTCTGTATTTAACCTCACCAATTCAATTCATTTGTCACTACTTTATAGTCTTGTTTCTTAAACCTGCATTTACAACACATACTGTATCATATATACCAATTTTCACGGTCTATTGAGTTTAAATGTTCTTTTTTTAAGTTCTTTTTTTACGATATGTACTCCGCAGCCTGGCAGTGCAAACTTTGCATCTAACCTCACAGGACTCCCACAAATCTCCTACTACTTGCTGAAACTGATGAATACTTAGGCACACTAAGAAATACAGGATTGCCAGATTATGACTCACTTTTGATGCTCTTGGGGTAACGTCCTTAAACCCCCAAAATGAAGCTTCATTAACAAAAACTGGGCAAACACTGGCCTGAAAGAGTCTGGTGTGGTAGAACATCAATATGGATTCATAAAGTTAATCTTTTTATCACCAAAAACAACGGAAATGTGAGATAAAGAGCTTGTCAGGTGTATTATTTCAGGCTTTGGATGTTTAGTCTGTTCTCAGCCAGGGACACATCATCGTCAGTGCACCCACCATCAATTAAAATCAGACACTGTATGTCAGTGTATGTATACAGCAATACCAAAAACACTGGCAAGTACAGTGGAACTAGGATTTTAAATCAGTCAATTCTTTTTAAAACCTTATACTTAGTGCATTCTGTGGTACATAACAGTGTCAATTACTGGTTCTGTAAAGGAAAGCTTTTGTTGTTCTGTGGTTAGTATGAACTATAATCCAAATTACTGATTGACTCAAAGGCCAAGCTAACCAAATGGTCAAGCTCAAAACTCACAGTCAGACTCTACCGTAGCTTGGACCGTTTGGAAGACTTTGAGACCACTGCATTTCAGAAAAACTGACAACTACTTCCTCAACTACTTTAAAAGAGATCTAATTTTCATATGCAGGAGTTGTGATTTTCGAAAATGTGAGACAGATAAAAGAAGTGTGCAGGTGAAAGTTTACAAGGAAGACAAAAGGAAAATGATATTGTGAGACAGCCTGGTGGTAACCATGAGACCATGAAATGGAACCTCAGCGCTTGTGTGCCAGCTCGGCAATTTTCCACCATCCGAGGTCAGACAAATTCAAAGAAAGCTTCCTCTTGCCTTTGTGCAAAAATTCACAGGAGAATAATGCCCCTGAAGATCACACAGGTTTGTTGTGGTTACATATATAATTACTTTCAGTTTCTTTTTCCTTGTTCAAACACATGTTCAGCTACAAATTAAAAACAACTTTCATGTGTGTGCATGTGACATGAAATCGCTGCCAACAGCATGGGGATTATGGTTTCTCATGTGACATGTAGTGTGAAGTGCATCACAGCAATGGACCTTTGTAACTCAGCTGCTCTTTCCTGATACTGATAAAGGAGATGGAAGAGTGTGCAGCTTAATAAATATGACACAGTTAGCTTTTGATGAAAGCACTGAAGCATTTGGCTATTGCTCTTTGTTGAAAATTCAGGTTTACACTGCTGGCTAGTGACTTGTCCAGCAGCTCATATAGATGATGTATCCTTTCAGTGTGGTTTAGGATCGAAGCAATGGCAGCTCCGCTGCCAAGAGGCAATAACATTTGTCAGGGTTGTTGATTGATTTCTCATTTTAATTCCCCAGTTTCATGCCTTAATCTCAAGGTAACATTTTGTGGTGGAGTGAAACTGTGGAAGAGAGCCAGGGCTGACATATTTGTACTTCATCTTGGGGCAAATTACCATTTGTGTCATTACATTACCTCACCTAATGGTTTTACTGACAAGAAGCACACAATCCTGCCAACAGTGATGTGCAAGATGTTTTTTGTACAGTAATGGTATTTCAGTAAAATTAACTGGAACTTTGATGTCACAAATCCAACCAATATTACTCTGAATCAAAGTGGAGCTTTGGGACGAATCCATGTGAACAAAGCTCTTGATGGGAAATGCTAAATTTTCTTCTATTGAGTCGTGACAGCGGGGGCATATCCACAGTTTGTAATTTATTACTAATCATACCTGTCAGAATCTGAATGCTGCACTCATGGAAAAAGTCATGTTAGATGGCTTAAAAGCTAATTACATTCAGGATTTGTTACTGGAATCATCCTTTGGCTGGCCAAGCCTGAAGACCCTTCCTGCTTTATGGCACTAAGAATGACATCCATATTGTGCAAAAAGGTTTTCACAGAGTTTCTTTTGAGGGCAAATCCGCACGATTGCAAAGACAACCTATAATTTTCCCATCACTCTGATGACCCATTACGATTGTTGCCAACTGTCAAATAAGTTATCCCAACGTAATAGGATATTTTTTCTGACAATCAAGTGGTGGCTGTTAAGAAAAATATCTTATAAGTTAGTTTTGTTCTGTATTCAAAGAAAGATGATAAATAAACTGATTCTGCGTGCTGATTAGATTGTGATCTGTACTTAGCTAAAATGCATCATAAGGGTAATTCAGCTTCCTGATAACAACACATTTTAGATTGTGTGATGCACTGTGACTCATAATGCATTGCAACATGAGATGCCTGTTCTTTTATTTTAAATAGATGATTACTTATGGATACTTTAGACAGTGTGATCTTCCATTATAGAAGAGTCACCATTCACCATCCGTTTTCACCTTAGTGGAGCTTTTTGTTCATTGGCATAACTCTTTTGGTTCACTCTCACTACTCTCACAGCATAGTGGGGTTTTTTGGACTGAAATGATAATTCGGGAATTTTATGCCATATCAGTCCAGGCCGATCTCAACAATGTCATAACAGACCGCATATACTAAAACCATTTTTTGAAATATTTTTTCAGATTTCTGTTTATACCAGTAACAGATTTTTTTTGTTTTTTTACAACACACAAAAACTACTTAAAAAAAACATGAAAAACGTTAAAAACAGCGTTTTTAGTGTTTTTTAGTGTCTTTAGTTTAAGGAGTTAGTCAATTACACTTCCATAATTCAGGCTAAAGCAAAACATTAAATTAATAATACGTTAGCAACTGTTTGCTAACAGGTTTATCATTTCAACATCAACATTTCAACATAATATCTCAGTGTTGTTTACACAATCTGCTTCTGCTGCCTCCAAGCGTCCAAAATATCAGTTATTGCAGGTTTACTGGTGGCATGCAGCTCCAGAACGAATGATTCCTGTCATCAGTGTGGCATTCATCATGCGTGTCGAAGTTCAGGGCTTTACATTGTTGTGAGAACAACTGGTGTTGTTCTCACAAGGAAGGAAGTAAATGGGAGGAAGTAAATGTTCAATACTTATCCTTCAAACACAAGAATAAAAATACTGATTGGTACTGATTTTAAGATTGAGCTGCTCACAACATGAACCTCTGAATTCACTGCATTCAAGGTCCATACAGAGTTTCTCCTTCTTTTTTTTCTTTCCTTTCTTCCATTCTTATTTAATTTTTTCTTTTTCGTTCTTCGTCTTTCTGTCTTGGTATGCACAATCCCTCAGGTACATTATAAACCAAAATTCAGATAATCGGCTTTAGAAAACAGTTTTCGAATTTCTGATGAAACTATACAGAAGGTACATTAAAAAGATTGTATGGATAATGGAGTTACAGATTGCAATGAGAGAATAAATCTCATGTAATTTTACTACATTTAGGTACTTTACTTTAAACTCACAAAAACGTAGAAGTCACCCTATGCGTATAAGAAAAAAGTGGAGTTAACATGACTGTAAAGTAGCAATGTAGAAGCAGGAAGTTTACCACAATGAAAGAGAAATTTCTGAGGGAAACTAAATCGATGAGTCTGTCAATGAACTTTGAAAATGAGGTAACAATGTGTGTTTTAGTTTGGACACACTGTCCTCCAAAAGCTTGTATGGGCCTTTTTCACAGAGTACAATCACAATCACAATCACAGTATGGCACAGATATAAATAATAAAACTGATGATGGCTGAATTCCATTCAGCTGCTTCAGGTTCAGCGTCCTGGTATTATTTTTGGTTCACTGCCAACAGTAATGATATTAGTACCAACCTGCGGTTTCTCCACTATGACAAGTCAAAATATCAGCTGTAAAAACATCTATTGTTTGTTAGTTCTCATTGCTTCCAACTTGCAGCATTTCTCTATTTATTTTTGTTTTCTGTATTTGCGGTACATTTCTTTATACCACGTATGTGCTGTCAAATTGGTAAGACGCTACGGCTTGTTTGCAGTTTGACAACTGAGAAGATGAAATACCTGGGCAAAAAGGGAAACCGATTTTTTCTTCATACTGTTTCACACTTTCAAACGCACCTGGTGTCTTGTTGCTAACCATTGTGAAACTTGCTAGATTTGCAGTATCAATGGTGTATGTATATGCTCTTCATTCTCCATCCTCCTACAGCTTTCAGGATGGCCCTCACGTCAAGCAGCTGAACTACAGCAAAGTCTAAACATAATATGCCATTTAAAGGGCAAATTCACATCAAATCATAATGCAGTGTGTCTGCAGAAACCTCAAGAGATCCTGTCTCAGATTTCTTTAAAACCATTTTTAGAATATGACAGCTTTCATAAAAAAACCATAATACAGTGCTCCTTACATTTCAAGTATGTAAAGTAACATTATCCCAGCTCAAAACATCAATATGCTTATTCATATCATTGTGTCCTGAATCATATGGAGTTCATTCATGTGCGTCTGTCATTCTCTACAACACCTTGAATCTTTAAAGAAGGCCTCATTTCCTGGCAACCCTGTCTGTGCGGAATTACTATAATTGAGTTGACAACGGCAGCAGCTTGTTTAACCCTCTTACTTTTTACTCCCTCTGCCCTCTGCAGTTATTTCTATTCAGCTCATGTCAGGCTTTATCTTAGCTTAGGTTATCTAGGTTTTAGCTGGAGTAAGAATTTGCTGACGTGTCTTTACAGATTTATTTTCAACAGATGTTTTCAACTTTGAACCAAAAGCAGCAGGTGCTAACTGCAGTCTGGGCAAACCTCCAACTTCCATTACACATAATTGAGGTGAGCAATGTTTTTTTCCCAAGCTGTTACCTCTCCCATCACCATCCCCTGTTAAATACCACCTGAGCCTTAAGTTAAGAAAAGAAACCCATTGACTTATTGATTAGAAATTAGATAGTGTTTATCTCCACATCCAGTTATGTTTGCTCACATTCTTTTTCACTGCTAGAAACATCATCTAACCAGACTCTTCAATGAGACTTTCAATAGGTAAATAAAGTTTTGTGGTTGGCTAACATAATCACACTCACTCCATTACTGTAAATCTTACAGAAACCCTAATTGGTGTGGTGCTGTATCTTTTATGCACTTGTATATCCCTGCTGTACTGAACTTGCTAAAACTGCTACTGACCTTCCACTTTACGGTGGTATGGCAGTGACAGCGTCCTAAGTGACTGCTGTCTGTCCCTTCTAATACAGAGCTAAAACCCAAATGTGACTGTAGAGACAGTACGGCGGCCATGAATAAAAATTACATTTTCTTCAAACAAAACCCCAGAAAATTACTGACACATGTGCATGTTTGCACAATTCAGAGGGAGACACTAAGGTACTGAACTGTCAATTCTCAGTTGCTTTCAAATTGTCAGGTTCACTGCTTAGATCCTATCTTCTCATCACGTTGTAGTGGGCTGAAAACAAGCACTCACAGTGTGTTTCCTGACCTTGCCGGCTCTACAACCAAATTAAATATTGGCCTATGATCACATTACTTATTAAGGGGTAGAGAAAGACAAAAGGATGACTTTTCAAAGATTATCTCTGTTCCCCATTAAATTATTTTACCATCCAAAGGATTGATTGGAATTACAGATGTACACGGGCAAAGCCATTTACCAATTTATCCTACTAATTTAAATTCTGTCCATGGTGGACAAAACTGATTTTCTAAGAATTATTTTGCATGTACTGTTTCTCTGGAGAGGGTGACTTTTTACAGTTAGTTTTAAAGTTCCCCTCACCAGAGTTTTGAATATTATTCTACTGCAAAGTAAAGTGAGTGTTCAATTCAACCAAACATGCTGACAATGAATAGATAAAGCACTTATTGTTGTTTGTGTGCACATTTACTCACAACTGCTTTCTGAATCAAACGAAAAGATGAAGATGAATAGATAAAAAGATAAAGATATATATACTCTATTGTCTCAGTGTATAAATCTGCATGCCATATTAAGTGATCAAGTGTGACATAGCGAACAGGGTATTGCATTAAAGGTTACGAGAGTAATGGAGAGTGACTATATCTCTACTGTGCGCCTTTCCTCATATACCAAGTCAATTATTTCTACAATTTAGTTGACTTTTAAGTCAAGTCCATTTTATTTTTATGGCGCCAAATCCTAACAGAAGTTATCTCTCGTTATCACTCCTCATATAGAACTGGTATAGATCTTACTCTTTATAATATATAATAACATCCATCTTTAATAATGGAAAAGTAGTGTGTTTGTGTATGTCTGTGTATGTCTGTGTGTGTGTGTGTGTGTGTGTGTGTGTGTGTGTGTGTGTGTGTGTGTGTGTGTGTGTGTGTGTGTGTGTGTGAGCACTGAATGATTTGGGGACCATTTGTCTGATCCTTGATATTCCCAAATATACCACTAGCCTGAAGTCTCCCCAACAGTAAATTAAGAATTAGATAAGGGAGCCTTAAGAAACAAAGGTCTCCACGCAAGGAGCAGTGCTGATTTATTGCTGGTTTAAAAGGTGGCCCCCTGAGTTAAACCATGGTGGGATAGAGGAATAAATCTCCCCTGATCTGACTGAGCCTCTGCACTCAAATGTAACGGTTTGTTTGGCCCCAGAGGTCAAGTCTGCTAGCCTTGGGTCACTTGTAGTATTTAATCTTCGGTCCTTTGGCTAAGCTAAAGCATGGATAATCCAAGACTACATGGACACATACAGTCCCCTTGCAGATTCGGGAGGGGTATCACCAGCCACATGTGGGTCTCTCATAGCTTTTTTACAGTTCAAAGCATCTGGTAACACTTTACAATAAGGTACACAAAATTTGTTACACAGCAATGGGTAAGCAGCAAACCACAGAGCTAACTGCAAGTTACTCGATGTTGTGGCTGATCGGTGTAATGAATAGCTAACAAATAACCATCAAAAACCTACTTAAAAACAGACTGCTAGACACTTTGTTAAAGAACCAGTGACTAAATGATTAATGTCTAGATACCTGTAATGGATTGTTTTTGATTAACACTGAATCAGATGCTGATTTGGAGCATCAGATTGTTACATTGTACTAACTATATCCTATAACTGAGTTGTTACTGAAAGCATCATTAGTTACTGATATGTTAGTATGGTGCCAAATCATAGTATGATAATCAAAAACCATTATCTATTTCTTAATTCAGAGTTACTCCTGCACATCCTGCATGTTAGATATCAGTTAATCAGCAGTTAGTTTCTGCTTTGTTCTTTAGTCAAGCATTGTGTAATAATTAACTGGGTTGCTATACTGTATATGGGAATTCTACTCCTCCTGCAGGAGGTAGAATTCAGTTTTGGACTCTGTTTTGACATAATTAGAAGTCACACAAAATGCTTTGGAATTTCAGTAACCAGCTGAGAAGTTTAATTTTTCAAATTGATTATGGTGACTTGTCACCACGATTCACGGGTGGTACCTTTGACAAAAATTCACATTCCTAATGTAACACCCAGCTGTTAAAACCTAGCTCTATCCTAGACAGTATAGTTATCCATAAGCTATATCTGAACTTTACCATTTGCTGTGTTGGAAAACTACTGAGGATTCTGTTCAAGTTTTAAGAAGAAGAGTCTGCAGCCATGCTAGTGGCCCTGTTAGGTGTTATTAGGCGCAGCGATGCATTCAGCTAAGTGCTAGTGTCAGCATACTAATCCCAATACCAATGACAATGCAGACATGCTGATGTTTACATGTGAAATGTTTACCATGTTCGCCATCTTATTTTATCATGTTGGCACGCTAAAATTGACTAATTAGCACCAAATACAAAGTACAGCTGAGGCTGATGGCAATATTGTCGGGTATTTGATGATAAACCAAAGTACTAGACCAACTGAAATTTTGACCTGATGATGATGACGACGATGAAAAATCAGGGGAGTGCCAGATATTACAATTCATCTTGAGGGGAAATGAATGTCTGCAGCATATTCATAGCACTCCATCCAGTAGATGTCAAGATATTTCTCTCAATACCTCAAATGTTAACCTCATGCTGTGGCAACATGAACAGTCAGGGGATCACCAAAGTCAGGAGGGCCATGAATATCTGTGCAATCCATCCACTCGTAGTGAGGAATTTCAGTTTGGACAAGTGAGTCAAATGACTGATAATATTGCAAACAGGAATGCACAATTTTAACTTAATGATGATAACCAATTGTAATTAGTTATCCTAAATATTATCAGTCAGCTGTGATAGCATCCCATCACCCCTTTTTCTTTTTTTTACATGCCACATCAGATCAAAAGGACTGCACATGATCAATGCCAGGCTGAACAAACAGGTGGTGTGCCTTTTATGTCAAAGATAGATATGACCCTTTGCGGATTTATCACAGCTTACTCTCGTCATTTGACCCCTACTGATAAAATATGAAATACGGCCATGTACCTGTCACTGAAAAAACAACTTGTAATATTTGCTTATTCATGCAGTTATTTTGGCTTTGAAGTTTCCCTCTAATTGCCATTTCCTTTTGAAGTCCTGATATATTAAATGCTCAGCTTAGATTTCAGCTGGAGTCATTTTATCTTTGGAGCAGTTGGTTGTGTTTATCTCCCAACCTTGGCGCTACCTGAGAGGACAGTCCTTGAGCTTTAACACCATCCTTCTTAGACTTTGTCGCTGTACTTCATGCTAATAGAGGAATGCAAATATGGTGCCTGACAACAATTTCTGAATTGGGTCCTCCCAGGTGTTACTCAAAGTCCATGATCCTTATCAAGGAGTGTGCATGTAAGGACCTGTGTGAGGGAGACTGAGGGAACAGGAGACACAGACACTCGGAGAGAGAGGGTTTGTAATAGAATTAGGAGTGACTAATTCAGTGGCATGCACAATCCTAATCACCTTACATTTAAAAGACCCCTGAGTAATTGCCATGGTTTGCAATTGGGCAGATGGATAAGCAGTATAGTCTCAGTAGGCTAAATGTCAAAGAGAGAAAGAAACCCACAAAGCATTTCACCCACACATACTCTCTGTTCTTACAGAAGGACACTGTGAAGGACAAACTACACCAATGCATTTAATACTAAAAAAGTCTAAAGTACATGATAGGTGATGTATTATATCAAACCACAAATAACATGTCAGTCTACATTTCCATTGGTGTACACTTGTGCTGTAACTGTTTTACTTCTCTCTATCATTTGCTTGAGTTGCATTTCATTGGCTAAATTCTCCTTACATAGTTGCTGCAGCTGGGAGACAAAAAGCCATATTGCAAGTCTGCAATTGGGTTTTGTTTATGAGTACTTGTGTGAAATTCTGAATCTAGGTTAAGTATTGTGTCCTGAATTTTTAACCGTAACCCATCCCTGCTTGTTTAAAATGCAGAGCATCTGCCTCTGCATCCAAATGTTCCCATGATTTAGTCTTTGTCTCCACCTCCCACTACTTCTAACTAGTCCCCAATGAATTTTGATGCCTCTTTTCTAATTCACCTGTGCACTCATGTTAACGATCACCGTGGTGATTAAAATTCGTATTATTTGCTAGATTACCTTCACATAGAGGGTGTGCTTAAACCTGAGTAATATCCCAAAAGAGCACTTTAAGGAGAGCATGCTGGCCTGATTATCAGCAACTAAAAGCCCTCTCTTCCCTCTTATTTCTTGTGAGCATGACTTGGGAGCGCTAAAGGACAGGCAAAGCCATTATATTCATGAGGAACAAAGGAGAGGCAGAGGGCTTGGATTCAGATTCAGATTCATGCTTTTTAACCACGCAACTTTTCTGAACAAGCCATGATCTTAACACCAAAGCTCAAAAAACACACAGAGCTTTACAGAGTAACCAGCATACAAGACAAAAAGATTCAATCAGATTGATTTAACGTGCTGCTGCCTTTAACTGCAGCTTATTAAAGGGGCTATACGTTCACGTTATAAGGAGAACAAAATGACATGCTGATACAAAGAAACTCTATTTTAATACTTGAAATATGAAAGTGCTTAAAGAGTTCGCACAGATGACATATTAAAGTTACATAATGCAATATGCTGGAAGGTTGCCTCACCAAGACATTACAGCATTTGTCATTTTGTTTAAACAAAACAACCATTGTTTTCGCTTTCCTGACAAGCAACCTCAAGTGCTTGTGAAGTAATTACAGTCCTCTCTACGTAGCAAAGGTGGACATGGTGTGACATTGTTATTCTTTGACAAAACATCCTAGGGGAAGGTTGGGGTGGATGGTTTGGTAAACAGAGTGTCACTTTGTTGAACATGGATCTTGCACAAATAGTCAATACAGGTTTCATTTAACCATGTGGACAATTTTTTCCCAAACTAAAAGGTACTACACCAATCAGCCAAACACATTAAAATCAGCTAACGGTTTTAATGTTGTGGCTGATAGAGGCATTTATCCAATATCTGTCATTTAGCAATATTATTGAAGAGAATAAAACAACAAATAACATCTTGTTATTTTTTCTTCTCAAAGACTGAAAGAGAAGATGGCATTCCTTGCAATGGAAGCAATGCCTTCATCTATCCACTGAATAAACACCGGCTGCAGTCCCAATGACCCCCTGTTGTTCGGAATGGACGTCTCTGCAGACGCTAAATGTTTGCTAGAGGGGGCTTTTTATATGAAGTTGTGCGCTGAGAGAGATAGGAGATGGGACCATAATGACAGGACAGTATGTGAATTATTGGCAATGCAGCAGCACAAACTACATTTGTAAAAATTGGTTGGTCATCAGAAATGATCATATTATTTCATCACTAAACACAATATAGTCCTCCTATATAGCCCCCCCTCCCCCAGTAACGTTCTGATATTTCAATTTTCTTACAGTCCCAGGACTCGGGAGCCTCAGGAGCTGCCAGAGATCAAAACATGGCTCTCTGACAATCCAACATTAGTAGAGTCCCTTTCAGTTTTATTCAGCTGATATTGCAGGCTTCCTTCTCTTATTTTCTTTTACTGTTGATACAAAAATGATTGATCCAAAGGCACACTCATTCATACAAATGCCTTCCCAAATACATGAATATTCTATTTTAGGCCTACTGAAGGAATTGTGCTATTATATCATGAACTACAAATCTGACTTATGTTTGGAGGTCAGTGTATACAGGCTACTGATGCATTTACTATTGCCAGCAGGTTTCAGTGCAACAAACAAAATGACCTGAGTATCTTTTCTTTTCTTTTTTTTAATATTGAAAACTTGACATATACAAACAAATTAGGCAACGATTAAATCAGTGATATCAAACACACATACTGTGTTTGGTTACAAACTGAGCAATAAAGGATAATAGCACAACTATTTCAGGAACATAAGTTTTATCATCATATAAATTATGACAAAAGTATCAAGTGTAATTATTAAAATTGACCTCAAAATGCTGTAATTGTGAGAACACTGTCTTGTATTTATTTAGTCTTTGCTGTTGTGATATTTAAAACACAGGGAAAGGTTGTGGAACATCCTTAATAGCAACATTTGGCAAAAGTGGCTGTCTATCATGCTGTTATTTGTATGTTTGTAGGTCGTTACATGCTTTGAATTGGTAGATTCAACTGGAGATCAAACATCATCAATATCCGCCTCTGTTTTTAACGGGCTCCTCATTGTGATATAAAGCGTTTAGTGTTTACCCAGACTTCCTTAGCTGTCTACAGAGACTAAGTGACCAACAAACCCATGAGACAGATAGAACAGTTAAGCTGTAAAGCAGCACAAATGGAAATTTTTCAATCAAAAGTGCGAGGGCATTATAAAATATCTGTAAACATGCAGAATATTATTTGATGTATCTTAGGATATACTCCATTTACTGTATCACACATACTCACGAAGGAGGGAGGTTGGTGAAGACACAGTTCTGTTGTTAACAACAGGGAGTCATGTTTTCTTGTGCATACACTTCCATAGTCTTTTTTGATCTGCAGAATCAAAGTACTGTGTCTTTATGATTAATCATTGGTTTATGATAATGTGATTAGAAAAAACTATCTAAGCCACAGCTGCTGGTGGAACTGGAAAGCTGCCATTCAATACATTTAGGTTCATTGTGGGTCTTTTTTCTTTGGAAGAGACAATAGTTCTTCTTGACCTGAATAATTTAATGTAGCCTAATCAAACATAATGCTTTAGTCATGACAAGCTGCTAAAATAACTCTTATTCAATAAAAGAATGCTTCTAAATAGTTTAGCTCATCACATATCTGAGTGGGCACTTTAAGGCTTTCCAGCACACAGTTTGAACACTGACCCACCAAAGTCTTTGTCCCACCTGCTTCATTTGCATGCAGTCTCCTAGTGGCACTAGTGAAGTTAAAAAATGCGGCTTCTCCAGTTACACACATTTTCTTCAACTAGTTAACTAGTTGAAACATTTTTCTGTACTAGTTAACTATTTAGGCTCAAAATGTTTAATAGAAAAAACTAGTGAAACCCAAAATCCTCACAAGTTAACTAGTTGGAGTGTCCTTTTTCTTTAGTAGTTAACTAGTGAGTGTTTAGAAACTCCCACTAGTTAACTAATGATGTGAATAAGTACTATTAGTTAACATGTCAGAGCGAAAGTAGACTTTCAGCATTACTAGTTTTGTCAGAGGGCCACTAGTGCGTCAAAAAGCTGACTAGTTTGGATTTTGGTGCTGCTAGTGCCGTGCCAAGCGTCACTAGTAAGGCTTTTGTTGGAGCTAGTTTGACAAAATTGCCACTAGTTGCTGAAAAAGAGTGACTAGTAAGAGTTTTTGTTGAACTAGTAAGACAAAATGCCAAACTAGTGCAACGAAATGTCCAACTAGTGCTGACAAAGACTGAACTAATGGAGGAAACTGACATCTAATATTAAGGATATTGAATGAATGCTCCAATGGCTTTTCATAGAGGGATATGAAGGGATAAAAAAAAGGGATATTATAAATTAGATGTGTTGTCACACTTCATTATTGACATGATAGTGTCCATCAAGACTCTTATTTCGATAAATCTGTGTGCTAATGTTTCAGCATAATGGAATAGACCTTTTACATTGTAAAGTAATGTTACTGTACTCACTGGGTCTGGCAGTGGGTTGAGACAACAGTAATCCTAACGTTACTCATCCTAGTGGGATAAACGTCACATCTTTCTCATTTTTTTAGGTCACGTTAAAATCCGTTCACACATATAACAATAAAAAAGCTATTAATAGCATGTAAATTCATTCACATTGTTACATACAGTACATGTAAAGGATATATCCAGATTTTTCCAAATTCATCTTATAATATTATAATACTGTAATACAATGCTCACATTCCATATGTACATTGACAGAGTTATGGGTCACTGTAATCATTCCTCTTCTTCATATTGGCAGTGAAGCAATACCTGCATAGCACAAATACGCTGTGGGGGACATAAATCCATACTTTTTGTTCTGCGCAAAAAAACATTCTAAAATTCAGATGAAACTAATACGAAGCTACATCAGTATGAGTTAGCCTAATCAGGTTCCCTGATGAATTTCTTTTGGAAGCTACAAAACCAACAGCCCGTGTGATGGCTCTAAAGAGGGGCCAACCTTACAGTTTAAAACAAACAAGAAGGATACACACACTATAACTTTAAACTTAAGAAAAAGCAGTCACAATTGAGACACAAAGTACTATGTTATTCTCATTAATCCTCTCTAATTGGCATTATGTGACCACGTACTTTAAATCTTGAATGTAACATACAGTAAAGTGCTATTCTTGTTAATGTTAGGGAGATATTAACTTTAAAAATGAGTTATCCATCAGGGAAGAAATTGACACCCCACCAGCCCCAGTTTAGAACACAAAAGAACACAAGGTTTATAAATAAAGGACCTGGAAACCGAGTAATGTGGTGATATTTTGGCTATGTAGCATTAAAGATGTTGCAACTCCTGAGAGTGAGGAGATTTTGTTCCATATTAATTTTCACTGGGATGCAAATGACTCATTATTCAAGTTGTTGTGAGGTGGGAGTTAGTGTGGGTTATTTTACACTTTATGCAAATAACGGCCTGGAAGCTCCATACTTATTGGCCAAAAGTCTGACAACAAAAAAGTAATGCAATGGTGGGCCAGGACGTTTTGTCTTGACCAACTGAAAAACATCTGTCGAGGAGATCATGTTTGCAGTTTCTTGGATTCCTCTTTTTTTAGACCTTTACCTCCAAGATTACAGATTCAAAAAAAAGTGTTGTTTGGCACTAAGTTGCATAAAGTCTTGGAGAAAGCGTTGGGTTATTTATTTACGCAATGCTTGCTCACAAGCAATACTTGTTACACTTGCAAGCCTTAAAATGGTTGCAGTAACATGTAAGAAGTGCTGGAGTCAGTTTAAAACAGTTTCCTACTTTCACATCCAGCAGCAAACACAAAGGAACACTTGGAGTCATGTTTCCAGCCACTTGCTGATTGTAAGTTCCATTTTCTCTCCTCTTCAGGCTCTGTTTTGGTCTCAATCACATCTTGAGAAAAAAATTAGCTACTAAATGCTCAACTGTGTTCACCAGCTAGTTGTTAACATTGCCTGTGTGCAATATGGTGCTGGGCAGTTAGCACAGGGTGGGCTTATCAGAACTTTTTTACTAAGTCTTCTCTAAGGTTTTTATCAGTATGAGTCACACCTTTGAAATGACATATTATGCTGTATATGTAATGTGATTTGTCATTTAGTCATTTGATTCATTGTTAATTTAAAATCATTTATTAGTGTAGCTTTAAGCTTGACAGAGTCATTTATTTTGTGATGTACAATACATAATTATCAATCATAACACAACAGACATAATGATAGAGTCAGCCTTTTCAACCAGCCCTACTACAAAGACTAAATATATGCTGTATAGTATGTGTCTGTTGCTACTTCTTATGACGCTTATGTCTAGTGGCTTCATCTAAACAATTCCATGTATAGCACGTACTTGCAGCTTGTACTTAAAGTGTATCAGTTGCTGCAGTATTGATGATTGATAGTACACCAAGGCCCCTGTATGTTGTGTTAATATCCCTACAGGTAGGCTATTCTAACTGCAACCATCTGTGGATAGCATTGTACAAATTATTGATCATTACATTTCCAGCAGTCCATGTATTCTCTTGGCAGACTGTACCTTATTTGGCTCACCTAACCACTGTCATATCCAAGCTCATCCAGACTGTAGAGAGACATAGCAGGGTGGCATTGAAAGGCTCCTCTTCCTCTAATTGGCAGGACGGCTTCAGCTGTGTCTGACAGTAGAAGGCTGAGAGAGCAGAGGGTTTGTCAGTTGGGAGCAATGAAGTGAAAAGTGAGAAATATGGGAGTAACTGCGCAGTATGAGGTAGATAGAAAACATATTGATCACCCTCCATTTGCCTTAACTGTCTCACATTTTCCCATATTAGAAAACCTCAACCTTTTGTAAGGTATACTATTTTGTCGAAATGCTTCCTTTTTTTAAGCTTTTACAGTGTTTGTAAGGATCATTGGCACACCCATCCAGAGACTTCAAACTCACAGTAAGCATCTTGAGCTCAGCAGGAGTATAAATGTTTACCACTTCATGGATACTCGAATGTTGGTCATTGAAAAAAGCATGGTCACATAAAGTAACACCACATCCATCTATACAAGTGTTTATTTTATGGCTGGTGCAGGAAGCCGCTGTGTTGATTATGTACAGTGGTGTGACCTAAAGCATATGGAGTGCAACCTACTGTACTTTGGGGGTTGACATTTTTGCTGACGATGAAAATTGCTCAGCTACCCTGGTGTTTAGGTTCAAAAGCCACCATATCTCCCCTTCTCCTGATTCGTCCTACATGGATTAAATAAGCTTCTTCTTTGACTGTCTGTCCTTATCACTGAATTGTGCTGTGTTTGCACCTGCACACAGTAGCACCTTGCATATATGTGTAGCTACAGTATTACCATTTTTTTTTAAAGTATTGGGTTCTGAGGGTCCAGCATTTTTTGACCAATTATTGTCTGTCAATTCTAGGTAATACATTTCTTGATGCCAGAGTGTATCGGTGCATGCACAATAAGATGTCTGATTTTAATATAGAGGAGTGAACTTTATAGTGCTGCTCTATGCCAGTAAAGCTTTTAAATCTAAAGTATGAGTGCAAACTTGAGAATCCAAAGCAAATGAATACTGTCCGACATTCAGTCCTATGGATTTGGCATTGAACTGTCTGTGCTTTCCCTGAACTTGAACACAAAGTGAACTCTTAAGTCCCTGGTAAATTGCTTCCCTTGGTAAATCCATCATCCACTGATATAATCTAAATCCAGGCGATAGGTCTAGTGCTGGGTGAGTTCATGCCCTTTCATGTTATTTTTCATAGCGTTTTGGTAAATGATAATTGGACACTATTGTTGGGGGTGAGAAAAATAATAGCTTGTAAATACTTTAGATATCTACCTGAAACAGGGTGTACCTGTTCTTAGTCTACAGGTTTTAAATTAGTTTGATTTTACATAAAGGTTAATTTGCTTAATTACATGACATTTTTTACCATGAAAATTACAATTCTAAACATGTAATTTTAAATCTTTGCCTTTCCCCTGAATATACACTCACCGAGCACTTTACTAGGAACAGCTTTACACCTGCTCATTCATGCACTTATCCAGTCCGCCAATCATGTGGCAGCAGTGCATCGCATAAAATCGTATTGTTGTTAAGAGCTCAGAGGAGAATGGCCAAACTGGTTGGAGCAGACAGAAAGGCTCCAGTAAGTCAGACAACCACTCTTTACAACTGCGGTGAGCAGAAAAGCATCTCAGAATTCACAACACATTGAACCCTGAGGCAGATTGGCTACAAGAACAGAAGACCATGTCAAGGTTGCAGTGGGCACAGGCTCACCTAAACTGGTCAGACTGGAAAAACGTAGCCTGGTCTGATGAGTCTCCATCTCTGCTGAGGCCTGCAGATGGTAGGGTCAGAATTTGGCTTTAGCAGCATGAATCCATGGACCTAACCTGCCTTGTGTCAACAGTCCAGGCTGGTGGTGGTGGTGTAATGGTGTGGGAAATGTTGTCTTGGCACACTTTGGGCCCCTTAATACCATTCAATCTTCATTTGAATGCCACAGCCTATCTGACTGCTGTTGCTGATACTTCCAGCATGGTAATGCACCATGTCACAAAGCAAAAGTCATCTCACACTGGTTTCCTGAACATAACATTGAGTCCGCTGTACTTCAGTGACATCCCCAGTCACCAATCTGAAACCAGTAGACCACCTATGGGATGGTAGAACTGGATGTTGTCAGCATGAATGTGCAGCTGACAAATCTGCAGAAATGATGTGATGATGAACTAGCCCGGATGTCACATGATCTTGGTGTGGACATTGCTCACCTCATGATGTAACCCCTGTTAAAATACACATACACCATTCAAATGCTAATGAAGACCAGAAGATGTGGTTGCAAGCTCAGACAAAGCTTATACTGTATATCAGAGAGGGTAGGCTAAAAAACAGAACCGCCTCTTTGTATAACACAATACAGTTCAACAGCACCAAAAGATAAATCCTTCAAAATTATCATACAGATGAATCAGCTACCCTCTAGGACAATTTCAATAAAAAACTGAACATTAAACCCTTCATGAAAGGGAGGATTCATTGCAGGACTGTTATCGTACTGTATTAGTGTAAGATAGGTGTACTTAATAAACTTTTGAGTGTCTGCGTAGACATCCAGAATTCATTGGATCAACGGGGGACACCTGATCATGTGGCTGTTGGTCATAAACTTTCCATCTCCATGCAGAAAAGAATTGCTCTGTGTGGTTGTGGAAGATTGAGGGAAAAGTGACATCATCCTGGGATGGGCTGTAAACCACTCTGTGACTGGAAGAGTATTGTGAAACACCTCAGCATCCTATATAATTACAAAACCTTCTGGATTCCGCCTTACCTGTTCCCTTTCCTCACCTGGCACAAGTCTTTTGTAGAGGTCATCGAGGAATGAAAATGACTCTCTTTATTTTTTTAAATCTCTTTTTACTCTAGTTTACAGTAATTTTGTTTAATGATTTGTGTTTGAACATATGTTTTACAGTTTTTACAACAATATTTGTAAATACAGAGTTTTGGTGGTGGTTGAATTTGAGCGAGAAAATGGTTTATCACTTTTGAAAGATATGGTAATTGTATGTGTTTTGGCTGAATGTCTATACATATAATCTAGGCACACAGAATATATATAACCAGTAACTGGTTTTAATGTTGTGGCTGTTTGGTGTACTTCTTTATGTGTAGTTATTTTATACATGCATTTATAGTGAATATGTATGGTTTTGTATTGCTTTACTAGAATTACTGAAGCATATTACAGCATTTCTGATTTATTTCTATGACATTTGCTGTAAGGTAGCACAGTTTTTGCAGTAACGAGATGCCATTTTTGTTGTTGCAATGGAACCTTGGTTTATGCTAAATACTTCAAAAAAATAAAAGTTCAAGTTTTCTTGTTGGGAGACAAGTTTTGTCAGTGTTCTGCTACAGGAGTTGATCATGAAATATGGATAAAGTGTTTTGTTGCATTAGTGAATTTTGGATGTGAGATTAACTGTTGTGCTTAGCTGCATGCCAGTAAACAGAACTGTGTGAGGAGTTTTGCAAAAGTGAACTCTATATAGAAAAATGTGAGTTAGTAGTTGTAAAAAAAAAAAAAAAATGTAATTGAAAGTTTACAGACCAGAAAATTCCCTACTTCTGGACATGCAACTTGAGACTACTGCAAGTTTTCTTAGATATCACAGGGAAGAATATCTAAATGAGCACACATCAAAATTTGAAGCTAACTTGGTTGGGAGTACTGTTTTTTAACACTGTAACACAGTGGCAGGAAGCGATTATTTATTTTTCCATAATGTCTTTGGGTTTTACTTTAGTGAGTAGAATATTGTCCACTGAATGAGAAATAAATTTACAGTGAGTTACCTGACCAATCTTATGAAAATTGAACACTGAAATCCGTGTGGGTGTTTGTTCAATTTAAAGTCACCAAGATGCCCACAGACATAATACTGGCATGGGCCTAGACTTTTAAAATGAGCTGTTACTCTGCGCCTTTCAAACCAGTGATAACAGTGTTACATTGGAGCATACTGATGCCATGTGTTTGTTTATGCTTGCTGCAAGCCACAGTGACTTAATCCCTGTTTTGCACCTTTGCCATCTCAGGACAGCAAGCTGCCGGGATGCCAGCGTCTGGCCATGTTTCATATCAGCTGATCTAGCACAGCTACGGTGTGTTTGCAAGCCTGCCCTGTGAGAATGATTAATTGAAGTGATACACGTGTGGTCTCACCTGTATGGCTCAGGACTCTCTGGGGCGAATAACTACTCTTTTTGCGTGTGTGTGTATACTGAACCTATCATGTCTCCTAGGGGGAGGTGGGGGGCTGGGCTCGGTGGGGCCTCTGGGAAGACATTATCGCCCACCCATCTATCCCCATGGGTTGTAGCTCCCTATATCTCTGCCTGAGGGGCTTGAATGTCATTTGTTATTCCTAGCTTCTTATTTCATTTCCTTCAGCAGGTGTGGTTCTTTCTTTACTGTGTCTATTTACATTTAATATTTGTATTTAGTTTACAATAAAATAATATTATCTAAGTATAATTATAAAAGCTAAGTTTCAAAAAATGTATGAATTAATTTTTCACAGTCTTCTTTCTTGCAGTACACTTCTCTTAAAAAGTGCTTCATAATGTATAGTGTAGTGTATAGTGTTACATTTATTTTAACTTCTGCAGATGAACTTGTTGCCACTGACAGATCTGTGGTTCACGCTGGGCAGTTGGAGTCACTGCAGTGAATTACTTATTTCAAGCCAATGAATCGAAAATTTGAGCTTAAGTTTGACTACATCTAATGCAACAACAGCTATTAAATGCTGCTCAAGGCCAACTTAGAGGGCATGTTATTCCTGTTTTGCTAATAGTACTTGAAAGTTACCACATAGCCTTACATCCAGTGTAAGTTTTTGCAGTATTTTGTTTTTAAATGTTTTATTTTAATAGTCTGGACTTCAGTGTTACTTATTATCACTGGGCTATTCTCAAAAATTAAAAAAAAAAAACTACTGGTAAGTCTCATCTGACAATTTTAAGGAGAAGAATATCCCTAACTGATCCCATTGCAGCTCTCAGTCTGCGCTTTGGCCAGATAGGTTCACCTAGAAACGCTTACCGCTCAGCCCTTAACATTCCTGTGGCATTAATTCAAAGGTGACAAGCAAACAATGTTTAGAAAATGTGTGTAGCTAAAGGTTTAATTAGAAAACTTCAACTACTGTCTTGGTAGTAGGCTAGTGTGTTAGCAGCTACCAAATGAGAGAACTGAACATTAATCAGGTGGAACTGTGATTCCTCTTGTTAATCAATGGTTTGTTTTCTAAATGGACAAGACTACTTTGCTTGCTGGGATCTAAACTAGCAGCAGCAAAGAGCATTCTTGGGCAAGTGCAAGCAGTCAGACACATTCTGTCTGACGATAAAGGCAGCAACCTTTCCCTTAAATAGTAGGACAGTGATGTCCTGCAGGCTGTTCACAAAGCACTTAAACCTGCCAGTGATTTCACTGATTTTTGTCTGGAGAAAACTACGTGACCAGCTTCTGTCTCTCCCTCCATGTTTGAGCTAAGCAGGGAAGATGTGTTGGCTGTGTCAGAGAAGGACGTTCAGTTAACCAAGGACATAAAAAACAAGCTGCAGGCTATATACAGTAATGTGGTGCACAAGTTAATGCGCAGTTGCACTTCCTTGACCTTCGTACCGTGGAGGATGTGAATCTGAGAAAGATGCAGTTACAGGTTGAGATTGGTGGAACTGGATAGTCAACCAAAACCTGCAGCTACAGGTCCAGCCGCCATCAGAGTGGAGGGGCAGAAGGAGACGGAGGAGAGGACGGAAATATTTGCACGACCTAAATCTATGAAAAAAAAGATGATTTTCGGCAGTCTCATAGAAAAACGGGCCTATTGTCACCCTAGACAAATGAGCAGAATCAAAACCTGTGACTTATTGTTGCTAGCTTTCACAGAGAAAAAAATGCTCTCCAATGATCAAAATCAAGTTCAAAATGTCAGTTTCCACCGAGGTCCAGGTGTCCCACAAATATTCATGTTCAAATGCTACAAGATCAGAGACACTATTCAGGCAAAGTTTAAGGTGTTTGAAATTTCGATTTTAGGCTTGACAGCATGAATAGAAATGTAGCCTACATTGTGGTCAAGATCACGATTCTAGGAAACATTATCATCTAGTATTTTTCTCACTGATAAAAGATGGATTCTCTTTATTGTTATTTTGGTAATAATTGTTAACACATAATGGTACAGGATGTATTTTAAAATATATTCATATGTCTGAATTTTTGACGGTAACCTGATTACAAGTTATTTACAGTTTAATATAGTTTGAGAATGATGTTGGAGAATTTTGTTTTGCATAATCTTTTTGAAATAAAGTTTTGTATTTAATGTATTTAATGTTATATTTTTGTATATAATTGCCAAATCAATACACTGTGTCTTTCTTAAAATCCAAAAGCTTGATGAAGGGTGGTAGCCATCTTGTAATGGATGACAGGAGCATTTGATTCCCTCTCCCTTGTTATCAAAACATTAGTTTTAAAACTAGTTAGTATTGGTGTATACTTCCATAAAATTTGGGAGACATTTTATCGAAAAAAAACATGACTTACTAACGTCATTTGAGAGCCATAAATCTGAACACCTGGTCAAATAATCTTTAAATCAGTAGGATATATTGGATTGATAACAACATGACCCAAACCCAAGAGACTATGGTAATGTGAAATTGTGCTTACCAATTTCCATGTCTGGTCAACAGCCTTTCCATGCATTTGACCTTAAATATCTCAATCGCATAAGTTTGGACACTTCAACTTGACAGAATAATAAGTCTAAAGAGCACACTGGCAGCTATTAATCCACTTGTATCACTCACTGTCATGTGGGGAAAAAAGGGTTACTGATGCCTGCTTTTAGACAGCAGGGATTTCTGCCTATACAAAGGATTTAAATCAGAGCCTTGTTATTGAAGCCCATTGATTCACCGTCATCATAATCTCACCTCAGCAGAGAGCTGAGCTCCTGTTACAACACATTTGGAGTTGTTTGTTTACCCAACGATTAGCCTTCTGGATGCACAGGTGACAGAGTGGGGGCCTGATCGTTACCATATATGCTGTATATATCTCATGTACTATACCTGGGGGGTGAAGAGATATTGTCATATACCGTTCATTTCCATGTGGGGTTGTGCTGGAAATGCACAGACTTTCCATTACATAGTGGTTACCTGGTCTAAATATTAGTAGCTCCTTTTATTGCTAAGAGCTTCTGTGATACCACATTTATGACTGGAAGAATAAATGACCGAGTGTTGGTTTTAATAATGCTATGCAAATATTAATTTTGACAAATGTATTTCTTTTTTATGATTCACATATGCTGAAGCAATAGAAGCAATATGATGTGGAATTTTGGAAGACAAATCTATGATGTGAATAGATGCTGCGTTTTACAGAATCTGGAATATCAAAAGAAAGCAAGTAAGTTATCTCATCTAAAGTGGGATAGCTTTTAAAATGGATATACAGTGATGAAGCATGGCTATGCAGCCGCTAAAACATCCCCCACCCACCGCATACACACACCTCTCCAACTGTGGTGCATTCTTTATGAGAACGGATCTGTCCCCTGTGGATGAAACTCCCACATTGAGCTACAGGCTTCTATTCCTGTTTAAACACCATTTATGTCTCTTTCTCTGTCTTTCTTCATCAGCCATCCCCAACCCACCCCCCCTCCCCAATGTCTTCCACGGTGTCAAATCATATCTCAGTCAACATGATAAGACTCAAGATTTTCTTCAATCATCCTGACCTCTATTTGCTTCAAGTCTTGTCCAGGATGTAGGCGGAGAGGGGGCTGATGAGAAGCAAGCAGTGTCAAAGTGTTCGGGTATGTGGCCTGAATCCATGAAGACAACATGTCCGCTCCATTACCCCCTCTGTCACATTCTGTTTCATATGTCTAACTGATAGTGAGGCTGGTTTGGCTATGAGACATGTAGGATTATGCACTCTGCAAAGATGGACAAATAGAACAGACAGATCTGTTATGCTTGATTATCATGGGGTTTGGGTCCTGTCAAAACATTGCCTCATCCACTTATGAACTCCTCCAGACTTCTGTTACTTACAACTCTTATCCTAAGAAGGATGTTTAGTCTTTAAATTAACATACAGCACTCACTGCTGCATGGGCACTGAGGTCTGTATACTACCAGGAAACAGTGGCCAGTTTGAGTGAATATTTACCTGTTTTGTTGGTTGTCTTGCTTAAGAGCCCCTGTCCTCCAAATTCTGAATTAGGGTCCCAAAACACTGAGGTTTGGTGCTCTTTTGCTCAAAAACAATAGGAGTTATTAATTTCTTAATTTTAATAAATTAATAAATGATTGATAATAAACTATTCTGATTACTTGTTTACTAGTTGAAGTTTTTGAATTATCTTATATCAATTTCTTTATACTAATTGAGACCCCCTGTCATTCTGGCTTAGTGAGTGTTTTCAGAAGTAGTTCAGCCTAAGCACTTTGAATTGAAGAAGCATTTGAATATTTAAAATTCAACAGAAACATCAGCAGTCTGTGCACTGTTTTGCTTTCAGCAACAGTCAGTCAGAAAACTGTTTGATGTATTAGTATTCACGTGAAAGTCACTCTTCATCCAAAAAGACCACTGTTGTCTCATATTGAACCACAAGCCTTAATGACATATTATACCTCCCCCTCCCTGCAATTGTGACAGAGAACACCTTAAACAACAGCACGTGCATTACCGTATGTTCACAGCATTAATCACACCTGGAATATGGGCTGAAACCACAGCTGTGCCAGAAAAGGGATGTACTCAATGGGTGCTTTCAAGTTCAAGTATGTGATTGTCTCCATTCTCAAAATTAAATTACTTTTCGATTAAATCAACTATTGTAAAAAAACACTGTAGTTATTTTGCAGAGAGAGGATAATGTTGAGCAATGGATTAGCATTGTGATGTATTTATTTTCATTTAACCTTGGTTGTTTTATCCACATCATTTAAATCCAATCACCAATAGTTGTGTTACCACATAATTGTCAAGAGAATTTGAAGCGAAGTTTTGATATGTTGCGAAAAAGAAAAAGACAGAAAATGCAATTAAGGCGCATTGCCATCAACTGGTTTGAAGCAAATAAACTAGGCTGTGTAGTGTCGTTGGAAGGTGGCAGTATAGGCTACATTACGCATGGCTATAATAAACAGAGTAAAAGAAGAAGAGGTCGCGAATGGGAAACAAAATAAGTTGTTTGCCAACATTCAAAAAACTAAGAAGAAGAAGAAGAAAAAAACAATTGCCATGACCATCTATGAGAGATAATGGAGAGATGGCTTCAAGATTTTTTTCCAATTGGGCAAGTTGTAATTATTCTTTCATGTCAGCTAGTATTGGCAATGGTTCATGCTTTCAGGAGATGGGAAAATGCTGGAAACAGCTTCTTCTTCTTCTTCTTCTTTGTCTTCTTCCTCACTAGAAGCAGGAACAGCTGATCAGTCATGTGAGTTAAATGTTCGTTATGTCAGAATTTATTTGGAAAATGTGTCTCCATCACATTTACTCTTATTTGAAAAAGGTCAGAAACCACCTCAAGCGAGCGTAAAACCTTTTTTGCACAATTGAGAACAATTTAAATTTTTTCAAAATTTACCGCTTCCATCAACCTCTAATGCAATACTTCAAAATGTGCAGGAATATACAGTACTTTGATGGAAGCACGGCTACTGATTCAGTCATTGTAATTTAGAGTACACTGTATACTAAGGATACTTGTGCTCCTCAAGCCAACTAAAACTGTCTCAAAAAAACTCCAAGAGATTGAAGAGAGAGAGCATGACATCCAGACCTGTCAGAGGATGTGGAACACCCAACTGTCTTCTTAGCTTTGATCTACAGGGGGCTTGAGGGTAGACATTTTGGTCTGCCAGTTAGGCTAGTATGTAACTACAGAGGACTAAAAAATGGCTGAAAAGATGCTGCAAGTGTCTGCATACTCCCCTTGCATAAATTATTCTGACAGCAAATTCTTCAAAAGATTGCTGAAGTGATTCCAGGATAGAGCTTGTCGCAACAAATCTTGAAAGAGCAGGTACAGTTTCAAACAGAGACAAAACCTCTCAAAAGTTCTCTCTGCTGCAGGGAACCTCATCGTTTTGTCTGCTGCGAGATGAAAGAAAAACAGCAGGGTTTCGATCCAGACTCAGTATGCCACCAGGAGTTAAGCAGGCCATTCCTCCAAAGCTCATGTCACCAAAGAGATTAATTGGCTTGGGTCTCTTCAGAGTATTACTGATTGGCTCTCACGAACACAGTGGCCTTTATCTCATTGGCTCAGACACTGTTTTGGGTAGAATGAAAGACTGAGACCTTTCAGCAGCCCCAAAGTCCAACTTAATGTCTGACAAGCCCTTTCATGAGTCTACTTTGTCTCTCGTCCCGCCTAGTGCTGTCTATTGCTTTGTTAGTGCCTTTGAGGGGAAATTGCTGTGATGTTATGAATTTAGTCTCTGCTTCTTTGCCACATGGATTCTGTAAGCACTGTTTTGCACATAATTGCATGTGTTATGCCATTTCATGTATCGATCTTAATTTGTAACCTAATTGAAATATTCTGTAATAATGAGTCTCTTTTTTGACATTTCCGTTTAATGTGTAAGACTTAATAGTTAGTGAACTAACGCGTAATTAGCACTGATTATGCATGCATTAACATCTTGATTATTATGTTTGTAAGGGAGTCACAGCCACTTATATGCTGATAAATGTATAACAGTTCTGGTTAACAGTGTAATTATTTATTAAGTAACATACTAAATCGGTTATTCATTAACCAGCAGCAGCCACAATAAGGATTAATATTAACAATTATATGATGCAGGCACAAGTAAGTAAGTAAATTACTAACAAGTAAACATAAAAGGATGTAGTTCATTTACTGTATTACTAGTGATAAAGGGTTCCCAGCTGGTCCTGGAGGTCAATGTAATGCCAGAAAGACGACGGACTCTAACGTCAGACGGATATCACATTTAAGTTCAAAACTCCACTGGGTACCTTTAAAAGGGCTATATGTAAGTTTTCCACCAACCAACGAACATGGCTTCTTGCTGGAAGCAGGTAGTGCTGATGGTCGCTTGCTAAGAGCTTTATTCGTCATTGTTTTTATAAGACAAGAGGTTAAAATACGCCCTCTGTGCAGCGGTACTTCTTCATCGTCTCACGTTGGACTGAGGGCAGACTGGACACCACAGTGACTCGCTATTGCAAAGTGACGAAACAGACCAGCTTGGCCAGGGCTGGCTGGTTAGCATGCTAACTTCAGTAGAAGAAAAGAAGTGAGAGAAAGCAAAACAAGAGTTAACATAGGCGTTGCTTTCCACCGCTTGAGACAGCTCTTTGACAGTAAAGGAATAGAGTTTGATGCTGAGCTCACAACGTTTCTTCTACACTGGTAAGTAAACAGCTGTTATTGCTAACATTGGCTATGGAATGATAGGAAAAACTTACATATTGCATTTTTAAGCTGTGAATAACATTGCTGAAATGTTTACTTATAGAATAGAGGCTGTGCTGCATATCCATCATTCTAAAGTACTCCTGCTTTCTTTTCAACATACTATACTTGTTATGCAATACATATTGGAAACCTGTCGCTACTAGTTGGACAGCTATGGATAGTTGAAATGCCAATGAATAATTCAGTAACTGGCATGCACATAATAAACAGTGTGAGTGATAACACTTATCATGGGGGCATTTATCATTCAGTGTTTTTGTTTTTTTTTCTGAATTATGTTTGATAGGTTGATATTTTAACAAAACATAACACTGTATCTCTAATCATTAAATTAGCTCCTTACTAAGTTGGATTGTTTACCAAGAGATTTATTATTTATTATTTTAAGCAGAGTTCTGTACATCCATCCTCCATCAGGAGCAGGATCTTTATGATCTGCATATTAAAAACTGTTTAAACTTCATCATAACTTACACGTTGTACCCCTGTCAGCAAATGAAGTAAGCAATAACATTTACTGTAATGGTAGCTAATGGTAGCTAATCATACATCTAATCGGCCTCTTAGTTGACCATACCTGATAATGCTGACGTGTCTGTTCATGAGTCTACCCCACACAGATCATGGTGCATGATTGCATGGAGCATTGGGTCCATGGTTCCTGGGAAAATGTTTTCTGGACTGATGAAACTAAGGTTGAATTGTTTGGGAAGAACATGCAGCACTACGTATGGTGTAAAAAGGGCACTGCATATCAACATGAACATCTCAACAGTGAACTACAGTGGAGTTACGATCTTGATTACGGCTGCTTTGCTGCCTCTGGGCCTGGACAGTTTGCCATCACTGCGGGAAAAATGAATTCCCAGGTCTAACAAGGTAGGGGTGGCTGTCTGCCAGCTGAAGTTCAGTGGAAGTTGGGTGATGCAGCAGGGCGATGACCCAAAACACAGAGGTACATCTACTACAGAATAACTTCAAACAAAGAAAATCAAACTGTTGGAGTGGCCCAGACAGAGCCCAGACCTTAACCCAGTAGAGATGTTGTGGAATGACCTCAAGAGAGCTGTTCGCACCAGGCATCCTAAGAATATGGCTGAGCTGAAGCAACTCTATAAGGAAGAATAGTCCAACATTTCTCATCAACCTTGTGCAGCTCTGCTCCACAGCTACTGGAAGCTCTTATTTGAGGTTATTGCTGCCAAAGGAGGTTTGGCCTGTTATTAAATCCAAGGGTTCACTGACTTTTTCCACCAGCACTGGAATCTGTTTAATGCGTGTGTTCAGTAAGGACACAAAAGATTATAATTGTTTGTGTATTATTAGTTGAAACACTTTGGCTTTGGCAAAACTTGTGACTTAGATGAAGATCAGATCATATTTCATGAACAATTAATGCAGAAAACTACGTTAAATTCCAACTTTCCCTTCCCACTGTATGTAGTAATAGTTATATTTGTCTTAACCTTTTTTTGTTGGATTTGTCATTGAGTTGTTTCTGAGAGGGAATGAACCATGCATTTCCATGTGCCAAGGTTCTCCCTTCACAAGTGCAGCCTTAGGGATGTTTGAGGTATTGACCTCTACATTGTGAAAGTCACAGTCTGAGAAAGAAATCTCAGCCTTCACCATCAAAGCTTGGCAATAACCATAATGAAGATTTTGTTGCCACAGCCGTTAAATGTTCATTAACTGACGGAGCTCGCTCAAAATTTCCCTTGGCAATAGGAGTTGGGGACAGTCCTGATAAGAGCTACATACAGGGATCGTTATTGATGATCAGGCCCCTAAATGAAAACCATTAACTTCCCTGTTTGATGGAGATTACGTTTGATGAGATGTTAGGCCATATTTGAATGGGTTCACCAAAAGGGCATTTGTTAACAACATAAAAAAGGCATACATCTCACCAAGGCATTCTTATAATCACAGTAGGAGACTAGAAATAATTTTAAGGTGATCAGTTCTACCAACCTCATTTAAGTAAATTCATACTACAACACACTTGACCATGTTCCCTGGTGGGAAGCCAGTGAGGGATGTCATGGCTGGCTCGTTAGTTGGGGTGCCTGCACAGAGGGGGATGGAACTATGGAGAATGCATGGGATAGCATGACCCTCTCATGCAGCACACCCACCCCTGTGAAGCTCATTGCTGGCAGGTAAAAAGAAAGCAGCCGGTGACACCTGTCACTGTAGTAGCACACATCTGTTTGCTGCCCACTTCAGTCCAGCAGTAGGGTTAGCAGTGACAAGGACTGCATTGCATAGGAAACTGAGAATTCCAAATTAGGAGAAAAAGAAACAACAATTAGAAGACAACAAAGCACACACACAAAAAGGAATACATTTATGTGGGAGCTCTGACAGCATAAACCCAAAACGGTGATGCTATGTTGATCCTATCATTCAGTCAAGACCATGAGAAGAAAGAAGCATAGTAAGAATTGAAAATGATTCTGCCATTAATTATGACACACAGCTGCAAATCTTCTGTTTTTTTTTTTTTTTTTAATCCTTCCCATAACTATAACCAGCATTGTTTTGATATGGTGTGCCATTTAGCATGTAATGACCTTGGTCAAATAACAAGTAATAGGAGAGACATTAGGCGTAGCACAGGATGACAAAAAGCCTAGTGTTTTTCCACATCATTTTCTCTCTTATCTGGTAACAATAATTACAAAAAGATTCAAGCCTCTTTGGAAAAAGTCCTTAGCTCCTTGTCAATCACATCAAGTGCTTTGGATGGGGGCGTCCTCTCTGCTGGGATAAGGTTATCTTGAATGGAAGAAATCCTAGGAGAGGCAGTATTGATCCAACCCACAATTTCACACAAAGCGCTAAATTCACCATATTAATGTTGGGAGGAATACTGTCATTGCATCTCATTTGGGGTGTAGTTGGAGTTCTCAGGCAAAGCTGGCCAATGACTTTATTCCATATTCAGTCTCCCTTTAGGCTATATCATAAAGGTCATCATATGCAGAGAAGGATTTCTGAATGCCCAGCTGTATAAATGTAGCTGAGAGGGCTGAACACTCAGTCCTTTATCTCTTCAACTGATCTTGCCACCTGGCATAGCACTGGCTTACCTCTTAGATATAACCTTGACATTTAATTTATTATGCAATCAGTGACACTTTACTAACTTGTTTAACTGTCATGTAAAACAAGCGGCGTCATTTATGAAGAATGATAAGACAACAATAAAAATTACAAAAGAATTGATTTAAGCTGCAAAGCAGACACGCCCCTGTGTTACATAGGGTATTTCCACTGTGGGGGGGTTTAGTCAAGTCGAGCCATCCGGTGAACGGCAAGCAAGTGTTTTTCAACTGCACCACACAGCAAGTTAAAGTATTTTACGTGTACCACTAATGAAGCTCAGCTAACATGGTGACAATCATATTGCTTTTCCTATACCTTCTTCACAATTTTTTTAAGGGAGATATTCGCACATCCAGCTATCTCAGATGCAGGTGTGTTGGAAAATGTCACTTCACTCTTGAGAAAAGAAGATCCAACACACTGCTGTTGCTCAGCGTCACAACTGACTAATCATACTAACGATTCGGTCCCTCTGAACATTTGTATTTTAAACAATTCTTACAATGATCTTAAATAGATAATGCTCCACCTATCTTGTGTGCACAGGTGTGGGACAATTATTCTCCTGTGGGAGTCTCTCAATAATTGACTTTGATACATGTATAATATGTCCTAATATATTCCACATATACATCAAAGGAAGATTTAATTTAAAAAGATATGAAAAATGGAGACCTTACAACACATAATCAAATCTATTTACAAGATTATTTACAGAAATTACAGTCTATTGAATGGAAACATTGGCCTTGTAGCTTTCATAAATCAGCCGTTTGGGGAATAACATTTGCAAATTAAATATCCACTATACTTCTCTTCTATTAAGAATTTCATCAGTGTTACCAGCTCTTTCTGGCAGAGTCAACTTTTCAATGTCCTGGAACCTAAATGATGAGATGTCAAGTTTAAAATCATCAAAATGTACTGTTGTAATCTCTAATATTTCTCCTTATGGAGCTCTTGTGTTCACTTATTCTTTGTTTTAATTGATGTGATGTTATCCAACATAGGATAACCCACAAGGACATTTGATCATATAAATGACATGCAGGTGGAACATGTGTTGACATCTTTGATAAAGTACTGTAACATCCATTTGGAAGGGGTTTTAACAAGGCCTGTGTTCTTTTTTCACCGATTTTGTATTAGCATGTACCAGGCTATTTCTGAGATAGACTATTAATGGTGGTTCTTTGAAATCCAAGAATATTGTTGGATCTGATGATAATTTATGCCAGTGTTTTCTAATAATCAAGCCCAAACATGATGGAGTATTTCTTTTCTGTTCATCCTTTTGTACCAGTTCATTTCTTGTTTTCTGTATGGCCATATCATATGCTTCCTCCTCACAATCAGAAGGATAACCCCGTAGAAACTTTTGTTTCATAACTATCAAATTTTCAGTAAAAACCTCTAAAGTATGACAAATTTGTCTGATTCTAAACTTCTGACTTCTCGGTAGACCTTGTTTTAAGGGTATAGGGTGACAGCTTTTCGCAAGCAGTAAGGTTTTTCGATCTCTCTCTTTTCTGTATAACTTAGTGCAAAATATACCATGTTCCTTCTCAAACCATATGTCTAGGAAATGAACTCTATTAAAAGCATATTCTATAATGAATATTAAAGTGGGAACTTTTTCATTAAGAAATATTGTAAACTTCTGTAATTCATCCGTGTCCCCCTCTAACAGACAAAAGATATCATCAATGCCTCAATACCATTTCAATATTTTATCAATAAATGGATTCTCTGCGGGATTATATATGAGTTTATCTTCAAAAAGACCAACATATAGATTGGCTACTCAGGGCTACAGTACTGCCCATTGAAAAACCATTAACCTGATGATAATAGTCCTCCTTAAATTTGAAATAGCCACATCTTAACACAAATTCTGCCAAGTTTCAAATAAATTCATTGGATGGATTAGCAGTAGTTTTTTCCAAGTAATGTTTTAATGATGATAACCCCCCTTGGTGGGGAATGCTTGTATAAAGACTCTCTATATCAAAAGTTGCCAAAATACAGTTTTCTTTCAGATTCTTTATTTCTGAGATGTTGTTGATGAAGTCTACAGTGTCTCTAATATAAGATGGTAGTGACTGTACATATGTCTTAACAAATTAATCTAGAAAGTTTGAGAGTTATTCTAGGAGTGAACCAATCCCAGCCCCCACTGATCTACCTGGATAGTTATTCTGATGCCTGTTGGGTTTATGCACTTTTGCCAGGGTGTATAGAACTGGGTGTAAAGGATGTATACATTTTAAATACTCTGGTTCTTGTTTAGAAATTATTTTATCCTGACGGACATTCTCAAGATAAGTGAAAATCTCCTTTTGAAAACTTTGTGTGAGGTCTACACCAAGTTTACTGTAGAATTTCTCATTGTATTATTTTCATCATGAGGGATCTTTTGAGTAAATCTGTTTAATTTAATGGAAAAAAAGAAATACAATCTTGCATCAAATTTTCTATCTACAGTAACTGGGACAAATACTTATTTTTTTTGACGGTACAGAAAAATCAATCAGTTGTTTTTTGGAGAGTTTGATTACCGCTTCTTCTTGCTGTAGTTGCAGGTAATGGGTCTGTGGCTTCCGTCTCTTGTTGGACTGTTTTTTCCTGTCTGCAGCCTTTAATCGGTTTCAAGGAATGCCTCTGCTTCTCTGTTCTAAAAAACGTGCTTGGCCGTGTGGGTAACTGAAGTCACTGTCTCTTTGATACTTACTTTCTGTAGTAGAGTCCGCTAGATACTTTGCAACATTTCTCTGGGGTTGACACACTTCTTCTTTCTGACCTTCCCAGCAGCATACTCTGTTTTGTGAATAATCTTCTGTAACCCTTTTGTACTTTTCGTATCTTTTTAGCTTGTAATAAGTCTGCATACGTAGTCACAGACAGTTTGATGGATTTATCTATGGCTCTGAAGTCAGGGCCTAGTTTCTCTTTCATTTTCTCCTCATGTTCTTTTCTCATGGATTCCACCTCTTTTGTTTCTGATGACGCTTGTTCAGTGATCAATAGCATCAGAACAAGTGAACCTTTGTCAAGAAATTCCCCCCATCTCTGTATGAATGTCTTGCAGTTATTGCCTATAGTAGGATCTTTTTGGATCCTTAGCCGCTATACCTTCTTCCCAATAAAATCATCCCACCGGTTTACCAGTGCAAAGCTTTTAATTTGAAGGAGAAATAACAATAGCTCTGATATGGCTGAAGACGATCAGTAAACGGTAAAATAAGGCTAATATCTGAAAGTACAAACAGGAACACAGCAGTGAAACTAAAGTTCAAACATCAGAGATTCAGGTAGAAGCTACATAAGTACTAAGAGCTGAACACCGAGTGTTAGAAAACACAGAGTTCTTCCTAGTCTCCAACATAGTGTAGCAGCTAAGGAGAAAGGAGGAAAGCACCATGGGTTGGCCGCGGTCAGCCCTTCTACCTGGCAGGACCACAGCAGCGTGGCTATCCCCTGCTGTTAGGCTGTAGTGGAAATGCATGTCATCGTCAGGCCCCAATCATCAAGTTATAGCCCCTGGGCACTAATGTTTGATGAGCCCCTAGCCAACAAATTACACATAGCATACAGGGCATACATAACTTACAGACCTCCTTTGAGGATGAAAGGTAACCATTGAAAGTAACCATTACAATACAACTTGACTAAAAACCTTAAGTATTTGATGTTAAATGGAAAATAAAGCAGCCAGAGCTTTTTTGCTTTTTCATAATGATAATACCTGTCTGACTGTCTTTCTGCTGTTCTCCTCAGCTCTCCAGGGATTGTCCCCGTGTCTGTCTGTCAGTTAGACGTTCTCCTCCTTTACACCTCTCCTCTCTCCAGTTTCACTTTCGGTCCTTTCTCCTCCTCTGCTCTCCAGGGTGTGTCTCTGTGTATGTATGTTTGTCTGATGATCTCCTCCTCTCTTCCTCCTTTCCTCTACTGTCCTGCACTCTCCTGTTCTTATTATAAAAACGAAACAAGCCACATAGGTCAGCCAAAATCTAACCCAATCTCCCATTTTGTGAAGTGATGATTAGATATTTTAGATGTAAGTTTAACCAATTATTTCACTGACAGGGACATCTTTTAAATCAATTCTCAAACCATATCTATTCAAAAAAGACTTATTAATTCTGGCACACTGTTTTTTTGCCAACATGTTTTATCTGTTTTATTATTAGTATTGATCTTAATGGAATTATTTCAATTGGCGGATTTTTATTTGCCTCAGTCCTGAAATTTTTTAATCATCTTTCAACCATGTAAAGCACTTTGTAAATTTGTTTTTGAAAAGTGCTGTATAAATAAACTTTATTATTATTATTATTATTTTTTTTTTTTGAACACAACAACTAATCTCAAGCTATACAAAACCAAACCATTAATGCACTATTTCAGAATTTCCATTCCATTAATGGGCTAAACAGTCACCAATGCTTCTTATGGGCTGATACTCACACAACACAACACAGCGCAATTAGATGTAAGCTACAGGACAATATGAAATGCAGCAACAGATAATGAATAGAATAGATCAGTAAATTATTTTATCTTACCCTTAAAAAGACTTCTTGTGGGCTTTCCTTTTTGCAAACTCAGTCAGACCTTCATCAAAGTCCAAGTTCCTGACAAGCTCAGATTCAATGGCTATCAGTGACAACAAAATGAGATGCTGTTGCTTTTGTATGTTCTGAATTCATTTTTTAATTCTTGCCATCAGTGAAAATGATCCTTTTCCTTCATAGTTTGTCATAGACAGTGTCAAAAAAATACACAGGGGTAAAAAACACGTAGGGGAAAGTTGATTGCAGACTGTATTTCAATAGCATTTGCAGCAGTTTTTGAGGAGACTTTTCCTGATTGCTCTGCACAAAGCAAGCATAAATTGGATTATTTCATATGCAAAGTTCTCATTTTAATTAGATGGGTATGAAGCACAGTTTATCAGTGTGTTCACCAACATTGGCCAAATCCTTGCATTCCATGTTCAGAAGAATCCCAAAGTTGTCATGAATGTCCTTTCTATGGTCTAAACAGACTGATTAACTTGTCAATAATGACACCTGGTATCACTACCAACATTTAATTATTACCTCATGTTCTGTAGATTAATGAGAAAATGCTTTGCGCTTCATCTTGATATGCCTGGCACACATCTCGAACACTCTTTGCAAATCTTTCAAAACGGTCAAATTGGTCTAAAAGTGATATAACACATGATTGCAAAGACTCCAAGAGATTCAGACACAGTCCAAAACTGCACCATGAATGACATCTCAAAATTTTGAACACAGTGTTGCTGCCTCATCACGTGACTGTGTTTTTTACCTGTTTCAGATGATTGGTTCTTCAGTATATCCCTTATTTGTGCATTTGTTCCTCCAAAGTGCTTTAGATGCATCTGCTCAGCAACTCTAACGTGTGGATGACGGTAATTTCCATGTCATGTCTACCTTATTGTCTGCATTATTGAAAAATCTGTTTAATCTATGAATAGAACCTGCGCAAAAGGTCATATAAGCAATGCATAAGGTCAAAGAACCACTTGCATATTGACAGCTGCCTTCTATACTGTTGACATCCACCAAATTGAGTGAATGTGCTGCGCAGGGTATTTAATGAATTAATGGATTCATCAGATTGAGATTGCAGCCCATTATTATGCCGTGACATGCTATTAGCATTGTCGTAGGCCTAGCCTTGACAGTTTGTGAGATCTAAGTTTAAATTCTCAAGCATAGCCATTACAGTATCAGCCAGACTTTCCCCTTTTTGAGTCTCAATTGGTTCAGAGCCAACAAAAGGTTCAGTTTTTTTACCCTTCTCACAAATCTAAGAATGAACGCAAGCTGGTCAATATGTGACGGATCAGGGGTAGAGTCCACGATCACTGAAAAATACTTGCCTGCTGTATCTCTGCAGCTATGGTACCTTTCACTTCGTTGCCCATTTGCTGAATTAGCTCCTCACATATAGTGGATGAAAGATACGATATCCTGCCCCTACTCTTCTGTCCATACCTATTCATTTGCTCAACAAGGAAAGGATCAGACAGAGAAATGACTTCCAGAACGCAAGAAAGTTAAGTTGTGTGGTGATCCCAGTAATTCATCATCGCAACGGAATTAAAACTGAATGACAGGTACAACGCGCTTCAGCACCTCTCGCCAGTACCGATTTTCTCCCTCCAACTGTTGCAGTAGTTTAGTGTTCACAGTCCCAGTCCCAGTGCCAGATGAGCCCCAAGCGATGCCAACATGCAAATAGAGTGCTAGGAGCTTTCCTCACGATCACACTAATGTTTGGGGAGTTTATAGTCAGAAAAGCCATGAAGAAATTGTTTTTTATTTGTAGAAAAAAGCATGCAAGAAAAACAAAAATATTCCCTGTGGAGGGTGAATATGTAATCCAGTCTGGTGAAACTTTTTTGCCATTTTGGAGATGACAGGTCAGTAGATCATTAGTGAGGGAGTGCACTTTACCTCCCTAGCCCACATCATGGGTTGAGGCTGGATACTTGCTTCTTTGGTTGAGAAAGACAACAGGCTCTCAATTGATGGACAGAGCATGCTTCTTCATTGATTTACCCCCAGGACGCTGGTCAGATACCGCGTAAATTCACTGCGATTTTGAGCTGCTGCTACAGCTAGCCTCAGGTTCTGGTGGGCTGCTGCAAATGGTAACGATATTGGTCTTAGCCTGCATGTCATCTGGCTGAACATTTTCCTTGTTAATGTTGTTAACAACATTTTCATCCTGATTTTTTTTGATGAAAAGTGTCAATTGATGGCACACTACTCAATAGTGATGTCTCTCTCTCCTCTTTTTCTAGTTTTCTCTTTATTTGATGCACCCACTTGTACTGGTTTCCTCCATTTTCTGCTAAGGTCAGTTTGGGAGGGACATACAAGTTAAGCGGATCAAGTTAAGCGGAATCAAATAGACCACTACCACTATATTTGACCTATTACATAATTCTGTTAGGTAAAAAAATATGAACATGTTTTGATTGGTTATATATGGTGTCATGACCTGGAATTTATAAAAAACAAATTCTTACAAGACGATTTTTTTTTTGTTTTTTTTTATGTGCTGCTTCAGCCCCGAAGTGGGTGTGTGCCCCTGGGCCTGTGCCCTGAATGCCCATTGGATAATCCGGCCCTGGTCATCATGGCTTGGCACAGCTAAAGCAGACCAACCTTGACAGGTGGAATAAACCCAATTAGTTTACCACCATACCGTCCATGAAATCAATTCAAATCTTTAGCCATGCTATCGGCATGGCTCTACAGATGAGAATGTAGGTCTGTCGGATGGTCTACACTTGGGCAAAACCCTGCTCCCTAGAAATTATGTTTATATACAACTAAACTGCCACAGCAAATACATTTTGTATGAAACGTAATCGCTGTCTGAATTACACTCAAAATCAGAGTTCATAGTTTTTTTTTAATGAATGAATCAACACATTCTTTAATGGCAGTGGATTCACAAGAAGGTGGTAGTGCTGGTGGGCAGGTGTACAAAACACACAACTGTCACACCAGAGACAGGGGTTGACATCCACAGTCCTTTCTGTGGGTAGGTTTACGCAACAAAAGCACTGCGATTAAGGTTAGTGAAAGTCGTAGTATTTGTTAAATGTAAATTACCACATTGTGTCTGAAGTCACTGTGAAGTATTTCTTTACTAAACAATCGCTCCCTAACCATAACAAATGCTGTGAGTGCCTAAACCTAACCATAAAAAAGTTTAATGTTGCTGTAGTCACTAAAAGCAGATAAAACTAAGCTTCATCTGTTTTTCATGTTTAGTGCTAATTAGTAAATGTTAGCAACAGTATTTCAAAATTGTCATTAAGAGTGTTTTAGCATGCTCATTAGCATTTAGCTCAAAGCACCACTGTGCATAAGTACAATCTCACAATAATATAATGAATTCTGCTTAACCAATGTCAAGATCTAAAAGGCACTATAGGTTTATTCCTTCAGTCCTAGAAAGAAATGCGATGATCAAAAGGCATTTAGCAAATACAACCCCTAATTATAAAATGTTAGCGTAAATCAAAGCCAGCCCTTTACATCGCACGACATCATAATGTTTTCTTTTAAGAGTATTTATGGAACATTCACTTCAGTTATACAATGAAATTTGCATTCCAAAAATAGAAATGTTACTTGAAAAAGCATGAGTCCCAAAAGGCTGGAAAACACTGGGTTAGAACATCACGGTTGGAGCTTTGAGGCAACACAATGACATCTTATATTATGAATGTATTTTAAAAACCAAGACAACGTAGAAAAAGACATCCGATCTGCCTTGCAAATTGGACAGATGAGTCAAATCTGCATGTCTTATCTACGAACCATCAAACAATGTGGCAACAAAGAATTTCATACCATTTCAGACCCTTAGTTTGGTCTTTGTGTGACTGTCTGATACAGATTCCCAGATTATTTTCCAAGGATTTCCCCATGGTGATGGCTCAAAGACTCAAGAGAATTTCATATTAGAAGCTATATTTTACCTGACCTTGAGAATCACAGTAATTTATTCTCAGCTTTCCAAGGAGCTGGCACAGAGAATGATATTAACATCTGTTGGGTCACAGATCACACCTAGAGCGTAATACTGCCTGTGATTTCCTTGCATGAGATGTATTTAATGGAGATAATATGATAGGTGGTGTAAGATTAAGGTCAGATAGAACAAAATGAAGCTCAAGCTCAAAACTGCACAAGGTTAATAAATTCTCGTATTTTGTTCAGTATTTTATCTGAGTAATTTCTCATGTATTTCCAGCGATATTGTATGAGTTTGTAGGTGTTCACAACGTTTTCTATAAATACAGTACATTTTAATCAACTAATCATATCGTCATGCTGCCATCACTCCAAGTGAGTGCTGCCTGCAGTGAATGTGCCTGTGTGGCCTTAGACCGTCTGAAAGAGGTTTGTGGTGTTTTATTCACAGACTAAAAATTTATTTTTGCCAATGTTGTTTTCTCTCTCACATTATATTTGCATCCATGTACTAATATTTAAAGGGCAACCAAGTCATTTTGAGAATTCTTCATATTTACCCATATTTATATTAAAGATATTAAAGTAGCTAGTAGTATTAGTAGTAGTAAAGTAGATTGGCAACAGTGCATCCTGGTTTACTAAGCCCTCTGTAATGCTCCTTGAAACCTTTTCTGGAAAACAAGCTCTTTTCAAGGTAGATGGCTAGATTTCACTATTGTCATTAGAGGTACTATTCTTTATCTATCCAAGATCTACTAATGACTGAAATTTCTAAAATACAAACATTTAAACATGCCCCATATCTTTATCATTTTTTTTATGTTTAGAGCTTTAAGGTAAGATATTAATGTTGATAACCAGCAAATAACTTACTGTCCACCGGTAGTGGGTGCCTTTTCACCCAATACTTATCACTAAAAAATCTTTGTTCAAGCATATAGTTCAAAGCAATTCAAGAGGCTCACAAGACTTAAATTTTGTAGTCTGGCCAATGCACAGACATTAACTGCTAAAGATTAAATTTGTCAGTCATATCATTTTGATTGCCAAATACCTGGTTAAAACCTTCCTCTATTCGCTAAAACTTGTTAAGATGACAGACTATTAATGATTAAAATCGCTGCTTTTGTGATTTAAATATAAGTATAATAAAAATAAAATATATCACGCTGACTTTCAAATCATTTCAGCATAAAAACTGAGTCATTCAGCCCTGCTTTAAACCATCTCAGATCTGTATCTGTTATTTGCCAAGTCATGTGTAAGGTGTTTTATTCAACAACATTAACTATAAAGAGTGATGATGAAGTAATTTGAGGATACTATATATCAGGGTGGCCAAACTTTTTTGGTTGTGGGCTACATACAGAAAATATCATGTTAATATCACCACAGTTAATATCAATATTGACTGTGGCAGTTTTCAACCAGTTACACTGCAAGGAAAACTGTGTTTAGACCAGAAAACCACTGTTCAATCAAAAATTATTTTTCTATAAAAATAACTATATGACACTAGTGAACAGATTAACTGTTGTCATTACTGTATCTTAAAATTGAGACTGTTATGATCTGTCCCTCTGTTACCTTTGCCCCCGTCTCTAGCCTCAGTTCACTGTTCCCAGGACACGTTCCTCCCCTCTTATCCCCAGACCTGACCTCCTCTTGCTGCCCACCGGAGGTCCTCAGACTTTTCTCCCTGTTCCCACTCACCTGGCTGCCCCGCCCATTCAGACACCCAGTTCGGCTTATCATCAGCCCTATAATCACCTAAGCTTACCTGTCCACAGACACCCACCTGTTCCTAGTTTCTCATTATCCCTGCCAGTGTCAGATCATCTGTTTTTGTTCCTAGATATGTTCCCTTGTGTTCCTCATGTGATCCAGTTGTCTGTTCCTGCTTGCTTGCCCATCTGCCTGTCTTCTCATCTGTCTTGTCAGCCACCATCCACTGTAGGCCTGGTTTTCATTATTAAAGTATTTCACTGCATCAGCCTGTCTTGTGTCTGCATTACCATCCTTATTACTCCAAACTACAGTTGAAACAGAGATAATTTCGCAAAAAAATTCAGTACAAAAAGCGTTCAAAAAACAGTGCATATTAAAAGGCTTTGTAAAAAATCAGAACAAGAGAAAAGATCAAGAAAGGTACAGTCCTGGTTGAAATTATTGGCATCCCTGAATTTTAAGTACAGAATTTAAAATAAAAAATATTTGCATAAACAAAATAAAATGTTCAATGTTGCCGAACAACCAAAAATGCTTTCGTATTGTGAAATGAAAAATACAGACATAAAATATAAGCTGGACACACTTATTGGCATCCTTTTGATGAACTTAAATTAGTTCCTTAAACAAAATAGCAAAAAAATAAGACTCACCTGTGGCTAATTTTCAGCGTTCAAATCACCGTAATTAACCGATGAATGATGGTTTTACTGTATAAAAAGGGGCTGATTGTTTCTAGATTCTTTTTCCCAATGATGAAGACAAGAGAGCTGTCTCAGAGATTCAGAAATCCTTTCATAAAAAAAACTCCAACTCCAAATGCTACAAGGCAGTCGCCAATGATCTTGAAATCCCTGTCTCAGCAGTTTGTGATGTTATCAGAAATTTTCACAGTCATAAAAATGTTAAGACGCTTCCAGGACGTGGCGGTAAGATGAAACTGAGTGAGAGAAGTCTACGATGGTTGATGTGGATTTGTGGAAAAAGCACTACGCAAGACATCTGAAGAGTGTCAGGCTGATTGAATGGTGTTTTTAGCCCATAACATACTCTCACAGTAAAGCAAATAGGGCTCCGTGGTAGAAGGCCACCTCTATTGATAGAAAGGCACAAAAAGGCAAAATTTGTTTGCAAAAACTTTCATAGATAAGCCACAATCTTTCTGGGATAATGTTCTATGGACAGATGAAACCAAAGTAGAGCTCTCTGGGAATGTAGAGCACCATTTTTTTTATAGGCGATGAAATGAAGCCCATAAGGAAAAGAACACCCTACCTACTGTAAACATAAGGGAGATTCTATCATACTGAGGGGCTGTCTTGCTCCCTCTGGTGAAGGTACTGGGTCTTTCAGTGGGAGAACGACCCAAAGCACACATCCAGCATCACAAAAAAATCGTTGAAAAGGAAAAGATGGACTGTTTTCAACTGGCCAGCAATTAGTCATGACCTAAATCCCATTGAAAACCTTTGGAGAGAACTAAAATCTGCCATTCAAAAAGGACTCTTGCAAACTTAAGAGCTTGAACGCATAGCAGTGGAAGAGTGGCAGACGCTACCAGCAGACAGGTCCAAGAAGCTTCTAGATGGCTACAAGAAACATTTAGAGGTCATGGTTGCCAAAGGCTCTGCAACCAAATATTAATGAAAGGTACCAATAATTGTGTCTGGGGTACATTTTGTGTTGCAAGTTTTGTTTTTTATTTTCTTTTGTTCAGTAACTTTGGACATTTATTAGATATTCTTATTATACAAAATTGGTTCATCATTCATTTCTGAAGATATTCTTAATTCTCTACTTAAAATTCAGGGGTGCCAATAATTTCAATCAGGACCGTACAAGTCTCCATCATTCCACCAGAACTCTCCAGCAACCCTGAGCTTCTCCTTCAGTCTGGTCCTTCTTGCAAATAGGTATTTTAGGATAGTGAAGGGGTGAAAAAAGACATAATACATAAACAGTTGCAGAAGTTCTAATACTCATATACATAGAAACAGATAAAGTGCGTGTGCGTGTGAGTCAGTGGTGGTCCATTAAGGTACTGCAGGTGGTTATAAGGTAATTGTAAACAACGTAGCAATGTTTAAAAAGAAAGGTAGGAGTAAGTAAACTGGGTAATGCTTTATATTAACATTCATGTAATAATTGTCATTTAATAGGTATATCAATCATCACATTATACCAAGTTTTCAGAATGTCTTTTATAATATACAATTTACCTCAATATTGACAGATACTGTAATTGCACTAATAATTGTACTATTTTTTTCAAAGGCCTGTTTGAGCCTATGTTTTATAGAACATTCTTGTTGTGGCCTCATGTGGCTGCCATTTATGAAAGTGATGAAAAGTAAAAGAACAATTTTTCAAAAGATTTGTCTTGAAGTGTGTTTTTGTGTTGCACCACTAAAATATTGTATTTTATATGTAATTTTTTTTTATTCATTAACCTTAATAAGACATTGTTGTCGTTTCAGGTGTGGTAGCTGCAAAAAGCATAGTAAACAGTTAATAAGTGCATAATAAAGCATTTATTAATCTTAATAACTCAGTAAAAAAAAGTTTAGTAATGGTTTAACAATTAAATAATAGGTAAGTTTGTGAAACTCAATTAATTTTTTTGTAATGCTATTATAAACAATTACAATATTAAACAACTCGTAAGGCTTTTATTAACATTCTTAAGCAGTCTACTTTTAACACGTTTATTACAATTGCTATTGAATGTCCTATAATCTAACAATAAACATGTTTATGATGCTATTATTAACACTCATATTGTCTTTTTTTAACACATAATAATGTTAATAAGCATCTTATAAGGATTTATAAGGGTCTTTATTATTTTAACTGACGCTTATTACAAGGGCCTTAATAAGCATAGCATATCAAATAGGATATTGTTTGTTAGATATTATTTTTATTAAATTTGATTGATTAAATTTATTGAGTAATTGGCGATGTCAACAGATCAAATACGACCTGTGTCAAACATTTTTCCACTGGGTTCTCATTCAGCTTTTGTTCAGAGTCATCAGAGAAAATGTTTGCTTACATGTATGTGGAGCCGAACAGACTCATCATTCTTGCTGCGTGGCACCTACTCAGAGGAAACCTGGCCTTTTCCAAACTCTGAAAGAACTCTGGTAGGGGGGAGTGAGAAGGTGATGCTGACTCTTCAGAGAATCATCGCATTGGATTTCAGTAACCTCCAGTTGTATACTCTCATCTACTTCTGCCGCGTCAATCGAGAAGGGGGTTATGAAGAGCTTGAAGTCTTTCTCAGTGGCAGCAAAGTCTTGGAAGCGCTGACTGAATTCTGCCAGAAGAGATGTGATCACTGACACATATTTCACCTTTTTTGCAGAAAGGATGGCATTTGGGAAAGCAGTCTTAAGTTCCAACAGTATGGGGAAGTAAGCCACATTGAAATTGCATGGTTGTGTCTCGAAGAGACGGATGCTTTCAGGTGTGCATACAGTTATGGCAGTAGCTGCTCTTTGCCGTGCAGGTTCTTGCTCAGTGTGTTTATTTAGCTCCTCAAATCAACCCAAAAAGCCAGGTCTGCCAACCGAGGGTTGCTCAGTTCATGAAGTGGTCAATCTTTCTATTTCAAAAACTGGTCCATATCAAATCTCTGGGAAAAAAAGCCTCTGCAGCACAGAGCTACAACTGAGCCATCACATATCTGAGTGGTAGATTACATCTCCATATTCAGCATCAACTTCAGATAGGAAACCTAGAATTCTCATCATCACATCACTGAGCTGGAATGCCTTGACACAGAAAACCTCTTGGTGGATAATACAATGCATTTGAACAGCCTCACCTTCACTATCATGAACCTTCCTGCACACGATAAAAGCCATCCCATTCGGCTGGAGCCCCATCCATTGTAACTACACACAGCTTGTCCTAGGGCAGTTTCATGTCATTGAAACTAAGAAGTGTAATGTACATACAGTGCAATTTATTGTTAGAGACTATTTTCTAATTGGCCATATTCCATTTTATTTTTAAAATTCACACTGGAACACTTAAAAACGGGCAACAGGCTGCAGTTGGCCCTGGGGCCAAAGTTTGGCCATGCTTACTGTAGATAATAAATTAACAATGCTATATCCCATTAATCTGAAATTAATGTGCTTTTTTATCAGTATCATTTTGTGAGTTCTAAAATGTCTTCAGTATGGGAGAGATACTTATGTAAGAAGAAATCATTTTATTTATTGTTCTTGAACCTATCTTCAGCTTTTTTTTAAATAACAATTCTTATTTTAATCATTACCTCTAAGAAGAATGTCCTTTTTAATGGTATGCTTGTGATATCTTCACAACCTCAGATGACGCAGTTGGCCACTTAAAGCACTTAATAAGTGGCTGTCTAATTAATAAAATATTCCATCAACTGTACACTGTCGCTGCAATGTCCTTTTTGAAAAAAACTATGAAGCACATGGAATATTTATGTAACTGAAAACCCAAATACACAACCAGGCAGGCTTTGGCCATGTACTTAGATAAACTGTGACCTCCACTCCTGAAAGAATTAGATCAACCAAGGTTATACTTTAAATCAGATCAGCTACAACAGACTATGTTCTAATTGAAGTGTTTCTAAAGCCTAATTTTGTTCCTCATTCCTCTACCATCAGTTCATGACTGCTCACCACAGATAAGTGTGAGCCAATGGAACTGTGTTTCCAAAGAAGCCAGTGAGTGTGCCTAATCCTATTTTAAAGAGCTGAACTGGGGGAAGCTTCCTGATATCCACTCCAGCCAGAACCAAAGCCTGGAGATGCTGGTGCTCCACTAGACCCTGCAGATCTGGACCAGAGAGACGAAGAGTAGCTGAATGGCAAGATGCAGATGGTCTCATGGGCTATTCAGTGGGTGCCACAGTGGAGCTTCACTGGAGGCATCAACAGTCTAGTTGTAAATACATTATGTGTGGTCAACACTGGAGGCGAGGATGGGATCATGGAAGGCACTGACGGGGATGAAAAAAAGATAAACTGCACTTCAGGCAGAAGAAATAAAGAAAGAACAAATAGCCAAGGCCAATTAGACTAAGACAGCAGTGGTGGCTGGTGAGAAAGTTTGAGGGTGGCTCTGTTTAAAACTTTTTGTTTCATTACAGTCGTTTCCTAATCCTGTGCTCTGCAGTTAAGGAAAACCACATTTCATATTAACCAATTATTAATTGCAATGTAAAAGTAGTGAACAAATCATCATAACAAACTGCCTTAGAAAACATAAAATACACACTATAGTATTATATCGGGTTTATGTCAAAGCTGCACTAATTAATATTTTTATATTAAAAACAGATTATATGTGTTGCTGCAATGTCACAAAAGGAGTCACTCTTAGTGAGAAACCTACAGCAGGGAGATTTTTTCAGTGAAAAAATTCTTACAAACCCACTGTACACTACCTGTCCCGCACTAAAAAACACAGACGAACAAAGTTTGTGTCTAGCATGTGAACATAGCAGAGCATATACATTTAGGTCCATAAGTATTTGGACAGTGACACAATTCTCTTAATTTTGCCTCTGTACACCACCACAATGGATCTGAAACTAAGCCATCACTCATGTTCCTAAAAGGAACTAAATTTAGCACCTTACAAGCTTTCTAAATGTTGACTAAATAACTACTACTTCTCATTTTTTGGTGATCGGGTAAATTTCACTTTCAAACTATAATGTGGTGCCACCTAGTGACAAAAAAATAAAAGATGACTCTGTTTCCTTTCGCAATTAACCAATAACAGAATTTCATTCTGATAGGTTAAATTTTCATTACCAGCCCAGAACTTTAGTCATTTATTGGCTCATGTTTTGCATGAACCCCGTTATGAACCCTGGGCAATGAATGATATGAGCAAGTAAATAACTTTATTTCATCAAGGGGATGATCAATACTCTCTTCCTAAAACAACCCTGACACGTCCATAATACAGATCCTACACCAAAGGCTGAGGCATGTTGATATAAAAGAGAGACATTTTTGAATGTGAACACTTTAGGGTGCTCAACCTTAAGCCTTCTGATATGCACAGGATTTCTCAACTTTTTTTAACCAAATCATTATATATGTTCATAATGAAATTGTTGCAGCATATGAAACAGCACTGGAGTGATAACACATCATACATTCCTTACCACCTCCTTTTTTTTAGTCACACAAGCAGTGTGGCTGTAGGTTGTGTGATTGTGAACATATATCCATATGGTCCAGAGGATGAATCCTACTGACTTTGGTGATTAAAAAACCTCCGGGACTATACTGTGATACACACTGGTTTTGTACAACCTACACACTCATTTATCCTGCTCTCCAAATTCCTGCCTAAATGTCCCTGCTTAAGAGCATCACTGAAGATAGTGCAGCAAATGACTCAAAATTTGGAAATAAGAAGCTTCTGATTGGTTAAGATGATAACTGCAGGTATACTGTATGCACACCCATGCATCAACAGCACAAAGCCAGGAGATGGTCCATTGAATTTTCTTCTTTCTCGTAGGGATATAGGGAAAAAAACAACCAATGATGTTTAAAAAACAGGAATTAAGATTAAGGCAAAACTATTTACAGACCTTGCCAGCATCTAAAGTGCTACCAGCAAACTACCAGGAGGAAAATTTCACTTTCTGCAGAGTGCTCATCTCATAACACTGCATTTGCATGTTTCAAGGGGTGACAATGTAATTTGCATAAATTTAATGAGTCTTTCAAAAGAAAAGGAAAGTGTGGACACCTGCGGAAACAAACTGACATTGTTCAAAGGCCTTTTTTACCTTATTACTCACAATATTGGCCTTGGCTTGCAGACAAAGCACTGTTACATAGATAATCAGGAGGTTTGACATCTCCGTCTCAGAGAGGTTGTTTTCATATGAGGAAAAATGTGCACAGGAGATGGAATTTCGTCCCCTGCTAAATGGATGACATAGATAGTTAGGACGATACTAGTATGAGGACTTGTTACTCTGGGAGGATCTGGCAATCACCAGTCACCAAGGCCAGTGTATTATGGCTGGCAATGCCAGGCCCCTCAGCCTGTGGTAGTTTGATGAAAGCAGTTCAACTGTCAGCAACAAAATGGGCAAACTAATTACCAGCATAAGCTGATTTCCTGGTTCAAGCTCCACACAGTAGTGACTCTCCCCAAACACAGGGTATGATTGTTAAACTGAGAAAAGGTACATGTTCTGGGTAGATACACCAGAGACTGTGTAAATGAATGGGATTGAGTGTATGGAAATGAAATAAATGTCCTCCTCTTATTGGGAACTGCTCTGTGAATTCCAATGAGGGGAAGATGGTCTCTGTGGCAACGACAGTGAGGATTTACACCCTCTCCATCATTCAGGCTTCTAATGTGGATCTATGACATGATGCCACACAGGGTAGCACAGACCTTTTGTCTTCATATCAGCAGATATGAGATGGAAGTCTATGCACACACTTCAAAGATGGCATTTGTGAAAACTCCAGCTATACTTTGTCATGGTAATTTACATTTTCAACAGTTCCTCCTGTTAAGCTATAGTCAGCAGCTTATTGTTCTCTCTCCTGAGTCATTTATTAGACACTGATGAAACAATGGTGACACATAAGCTCTCCTTTGTCAGGGCCGAGCTAAGTTAATTAATTAGCAATCCATGCTGCAGTGCCAGGAGGTTGTTGATTATATCGTTCTAAGCCGTCATCCTGTGTAAATTGACTGAGATTGAGATCTAACAAGGCTCTGACCTGGATCCCCCCCTAACAACCTGATGTGTAAAGCAATGATGAGGGGTTTTAGCTGGGGGAAGCTAGAGGACATGTTATCTTTAGTCATGCCATCAGCTCCATTAGCTCAGAGAAGCAAATGCAGCAGTGGTCAAACATTCGCCTAGGTTTTTTTTCTTTTCTCGATAACTATAGGATTGGTGTGCAACCTTGAAAAGTGTGTCCTTTTAGCCGCATTATCATGCTTTCAAATTTCATATCAAAACCTGAAAAATTCCATTGCTTTAATTCAAACGTAATTAAAACACAATAATGAATTTTATGTTTTCAGTCCAAACTTTGTCCTCTACTTTGTAGAAGTGTTTTTGTAGTGTTTGAGTTTGTTCCCGTAGTGATAACCTCCTCTGAAATTATACCAACAGTTTTGCAATGGCTTTGAGCTATTTAAATTGTCATTCAGTTGCAGTACGGGAGCAACAATATTCAGGAAGTGTCTTGGGACCTGCTCATTCTTTTAATGAAAACACAAGCACAAAAATGTGTAGGGGCAATTGGTTCCATATCCTCAGCAGAAAAAGCGACATTGGTGGTCACACCAAAGTGGTTTGTGAATGCATCACCATCTCCACGGGCCATCTGCTATTGTAAGGCACAGTGATTGTTGAGTGAGCAGGCCGCATGGGCCCCAGAGGAAGGTTAGAAGTCTGCTAATTTTCATTTCACATGCTATGGACAGAATAAAAAGCATGCTTCACATGCTGATACACAGTCATATGAAGAACTGTGTTCAAAACATCATACGATACTACATAAATCATACACTTATCAGTCACTGATGATAAGTGGCTGATTGGGGTATAGTGTCACATAGTTCCCACATGCAGCCAGCGCCATGTCTAAGTTATGCACCTCATACAACTCCTACACCTCATAATGTAATTGAAGTACAATCACATAAAGGGCCTCAAAAATTAACTCTCAATTTCGACAAACAACTAAAATTTTCAAAAAACCTGTACTCTACACTCAGTAACCATTTTGTTAGGTAAAGCGAGTTAAAACTAATGCATCCTAAAGAACAACATTGCAATAAATTCTACCTTCCTAAAGGTTCAGTTTTTGTTGAACTGTTTAATGAGTTTTTTCCATGCATTACATGCATAGCATAGGTACTGCTTTGAAGTCGTAAGGAGGTGGTTGGCAGGGTTCATATCCTGAGACTCGCATGTTGTTAGGTTTAGGCATCAGAAGCACTTTGGTTAAAGTTCGGTAAATTATTCCAGTTATATGATAATTAATACATTTTTTTCTGTATTAAACCAAAACCACATTCTTTCCTTGACCTTAACCTTAACATAATAAAATAAAAAAACCTTAAAATAATAATAATATTTCAGTTGCTAAGAGCTCATTATATTGCAAGATTGGACGTTTTGATGGAAAACAAATTAAATACATTGTCAAAGAACATTTTATTGTTATTTATGTTCAGAAAACATAATATGGGTGGCATTACATTTCCCTCTTAACATTTGTTTTTGCATATTAGTTGTGTATAAATGCAATTTTTAGGAAACAAGGTTGGTTCCAGGGATGAAATTAATGTCTTAAACTATTTACTTGAAGACACGTTTCAGCATTAATTATTAACTCAAAAGGAAACAGAAGAAAAAATCCAATTAACTCTGACCCCTTCACACCCTTCCTGATGTAAATTGTAAGAAGAATAATATTAAAAAATCCACACAGAAAAAAATGCACAAATAATCAGTGGCTTCAGAAAATATTTAGACCCCTCCACTTTTTGCAAACTTTATTGTGTCATGTATTTAATTTTAAATGGATAAAAAAGTAGAAACCTTCAAAGGTGTTTCATGTTGATGACGCCTTCCAATAAAGCCCCTTATATTGTTAACATTGTCAGGTTAGAGCTGTCAGGAATTGAACTATTTCTGCAAAGCCTGATAGAGAATTTTAATGACCCTTAATGGCATACCTTTATCATGCATTCAATGACTGATTCACAGCTATTTCATGTGCAAGTATAAAATGCTTCTTCCATACTGAAATAATTGTGTTTGCAACACAAATGCATATATTCTGTTTTTATTTACAGGCTTACAGTATTAAAAAATGTAACTCTATATCATAAATGACTTGCTATAAATTGTAAACAATCATTGATTCTGTAGATATAACAAAGCTGCTGTAAACATTCAATCTATTACTGTCAAACAGTGAAAAATAGCTGAATATATTCACTAAAGTACTGTACTTGATTGCACTTCTGAAGTACTTGTACTTCACTTGAGTATCTCACTTTGTTACTACCTCTACACCTCTATACTTCAGAGAGAAATATTGTACTTTTTACCCCACTACATTCATTTTACAACTGCAGTTACTATACTTACTTTGCTGATTAAGATGTTAAATTAAACATATCAAGATGATGCGTTGTGATACATGCATAATTAAAAATTATCTTTAACTGTAAAAAATTACAGGCATTTACGTAAGTTCACAAGTGACTTTCATGCTTCAGAGACGTGAGCCGGTCACAGCAAAAATAGACCTGGTGCGTGAAGATAGTGGAGCGAACATGATGCCACCAGATGCTATGGACACTGGTGCAAAAAGCAAAGTTTTAGTGAGCAGGCATATGAAGAATGGAGATGCAGGGTTTTGTTATGTTCAGCATAAAAAGTTACAAGGTGATTTGTCAATAATGGCTTTTAAACCGCCATTTTGCCCATCAAGCTACACTCACTAACCCATAGTGAAAACAGGTTTTCAGAATTTTTTGCAAGTTTTGCAATACTGAAATATCTTATTTACAAAACTGTTCAGACCCTTTGGCACTCCAAACTGTAGTCAGGTGCATCCTGTTTGCTTTAAACATCCTTGAAATGTGTCCAGAACTTGATGTGTGCCTGTGGCAAATTTATATAATGGTTCCATTCCTTTTAAATTTTCTGTTTTCTTCTTTTAAGGAAGGAATTCTGGAGATGCTTTTATAAGATTTCAACTGCCTTTCACTCCGCTTGCCACCCTCACATACTGTAAGTGTCTCTCATTTCCTTTACATAGAAGTTAGCCAAAAGGCTTCAGTGTCCGACGTTAATGATGTGTTCCCCTTATTCATAACAGCGGGGTATACCTGAGTGACGAAGAGTCAAGGAAACACTAATAAAGGTTTCTACTGTTGTTATTTAATAGGCTTCGCTGCCTTGCGGAATGTGCTCATATCGTATTATTCTAGTCAGTATGTGATTAGCCTCCCATAGGCCCCGGTTTCTAGCTGTGCCAAATAATCCCCTGCGCTTCCCACAGAGAGACATCAAACTGAACTGGTTCTGCTTAGACAACCTGCTTGAAACTTCACAAAATAACTTTAACAGTTTAACCTCTGAGGAAGCGCCTTTGGTGATTAATTTCCCCGCTTTGCACTATTGTAATTGTTCACACTGGGGGGCAGTTAACAGTACCAAAGGCCACAAACTCATGACCCTCTTCAATTCAAAGTGATTACCATGCTTCAAGGAAAACTGGGCAATTATGTGTAATTGCAAGTTCACAGCATCTGTATGGCCTGTCACAGTACAATTAATGTATGCAGCTCTGTATTTATCAAATTTCATCACTCTCTCTTCATTGTTTAAATTATGCAACGTCGACCTTTATGTCTGGCTGTATTAATGAACTTTTGGTTGCTTGAGAGCATGACAAGAAAGTGGAGGTGGAGATGAGCAGATAAAAATTCACCCTTATGAAAAAGCTAATGCCTGCATGGTCTCAGTGTGAAGGAGTTTTGTCAGATACCTATCCACTTTTGTGGCCTTTGTTTTGGAATACCAGAAAACCTTGTCAAAGACTAGAACACCGTTCTGGACTCCGTGACAGGTACATGCTTTTGACTGGACTTTTTGGGCAACTGGTAGCGGTGTGGCATTACCAGAGATGAGACCTAGGGACAAAATGAGCAGCATTGTAGCCCTGGCTTAATTCCAGCTAGTTCTTTTTTCATTCTTCAGACAACTGCTCCTGCTACTTTTCGTGAGTAAAACTGAGAGCTACAGCGTGAATATGTGTGTTGTTACCTCCATTTGTGTGATTCAATGCATCTTGCCACTTTCTGTAATGGTAGGCATTTCTACCTGCCTTCAAGTGTGGATGTTCACAACAACTTTTTTGCTTTATACATGTTAACTTCAGTATAATTTATATGAGCTAGATCATTTGAAGCATTTGAAGCACCCTTCAGTCAAAGTTTAGGGAAACGAAAATGTAATAAATAATGTAATGATGAAATTTTTGTTGAAAATCTTGGTAAAATTTGCTTCTCTACTGAAGATGAATAAAGCATATATAAATATGATGCTACCTTAAAAAATGAAACAAACATGGTTCTAAACTTTATGAAACATAGTCCAAAATAAATGTGATGAACTTACTGTCCAAATATATGTGATTATATAATAATGAATAATATCCATAAATGGCTTTATTTCTACTCCGGCACAAACTATGATTGTGACTTACACTCTAGTGGCCTGAAAGGCACATCGTTTCTTTTTTTTTGAGGTTTTTCTTCACTCAAAAACCTCAAATATGTTTAAAACTCATTTAAACTGAATTTTTATTTACCAAATACATAAAACTAACTGAGGCATGTCCAAAATTTTGGGCATTGCACTAAATTAGCACATAGTAACTTAATGAGGCTACCTTGCACTCACAGCATGTTTAAAATATACCAGCAGATTTTCAGTAATGTTCAGAGTGATGTTCAGGTCAGGGGACAGGGACAAGGTTTTGAAGTTTCCAGCACATATCGAAATACTTTCTTGGCTATTACTTGAAAAGTAAACTTCCAGATGGACAGAGCTCCTGATTTCAGTCCCCAGCACGGCAGCTTTGCCATATTAGCAACAGGTGGGTGAGAATGAGCTGCAGATTACACAGGCACTGTTTGCATGTTGATGAGTGGCAGGTTACTTTAGTGTGAGGTAGATGAAGGCCTTCCACCTGGATGCTGTTACACAGCCTGGACTGTTAACACAGCAAGAACTTGAACACCAAAAACATGTAAATAAACACCACAATGTGGAGAAGGACACTGCAATTATCTCCAGAGTACCTGTAATCCACATAAAGGTACTGTATATATATTTTGTTATTAGTTTTGGTGAAATCAACACAATAATGAATCAACAAATCCATATCATGGGATCATGACTTCATTCAGTAGTAACCTAGATGTGTTGCCGGCTACTATGTGCGTGTAAACTTGTGCTTGTTCCCATCAATGTTTAATTATTTATTGTGTGTATTTTTATGATTTGGGATATCTGCTGCCATTATTTTTGAGATTCAAATACTATGAATTGTAGGTAATTCACTAAAAAAAAGTCTGCAGAATTGCAGACTTAAGGAAAGTGTACAGAAAGAGCTCAAAGAGGCCACAAAAGAGCCCTTGAGAATTTGCCTATTTACAGACTGCATGTTATAATCTGTGAGTCTCTGACCCAGTTCCACACATTGGAACTGGGTCCTAGTGACCTTTGTTGGACTCACATTTGGGTGGAAAAAAGCTGAGCTGTAGACTTGGGTTTATTAATGTAAAATACATGATAAACATACAATATATTTTAAAGGTAATGTTGTGAATTTATTTTCTGAAGTAGTTATTAATTTGTAAACTCCTTTGTTAAATCGAGTAAAAAAGAGTTTGATGGTGTAAAACATGTTTACTAGAGCAATGCTTTGCTTTAATTAAGAAAAGTGGAATTCTTAATTTTTGGTGGAATACTTTTTTGGTGGAAAAAAAATTTAAGAATAATTCCTATGGATAGCAGGATTAAAACTGTGAGCTATTAAAGTATATACGATCTCATTTGGAGAAAATTGAAATTATGATTATTGATCTAATACGTTTTTCACTGTATGAGCGGATTTTTTAATTTATTTATAGCTTAGAGTTTATTCTATACCAATGCAACTGATTAGCAAAAGACTCACAGAGACATACTATTTTATTTCATTGTATTTTTGTCTGATAAAGCCCACATTTCACTTTGGTTTCTCCGTTTTATAAATTGTGAAAAACAATGATGTTGTTTGCACTGTTTAGTGTGATAAACCTGACAACTGTTGGCTGGTTGTTGCTACCATCCTCTCTGATGACGCCTTCCAATAAAGCCCCTTTTATTCTTAACAACGTCAGGTAGAACTGAACTATTTCTGCAAAGCCTGGTAGAAAGTTGCAATAGGTAAGTCATAACACTTAATGGCATACCTTTATTATGTGTACAGTTTTTAATTCCCAGATTTAAAGTATTAAAAATGTAACTCTATATTATAAATGCCCTGCTATAAATTGCGAACAGTCATTGATTCTGTGGATATAAAAAAGCTGCTGTAAATATTCACTGTCTTTCACTATTCACACTGTCAAACTGATTTTTTAAATGTTCTGAAATAATCTACATTTGTCATTGCAAGTCCAATGCATTTCTAATGTAGTGATAAATGATAGTACAGTGAAAAGTAACTGCATATATATTTACTAAAGTACTATACTTGATTGCATTTCTGAAGTACTTGTACTTCACTTGAGTATTTCCCTTTACTACCTCTACACCTCTATATTTCATGAGAGAAATATTGTATTTATTTGACAACTGCAGTAACTATAGTTACTTTGCTGATTAAGATGTTAAACAACTAAACATAGATGATGCTTTGTTATACATGTTACACATGCATAATTAAAAATTAATATTAAGTGTAAATAATTACAGGCATTTACATAAATTCACAAGTGATTTTCATGCTTCACAGACGTGAGCCGGTCACAGCAAAAATAGACCCGGTGCGTGAAGATAGTGGAGCGAACATGATGCCACCAGATGCTATGGACACTGGTGCAAAGAGCAAAGCTTTAGTGAGCAGGCATATGAAGAATGGAGATGCAGGGTTTTGTCAGATTGCACAGCACAAAAAAAGGATTTCGATATGTGCAGAGTCACTTGTGCTGATTTGACCATTCAGCACCATTCCTTAATACCCATAACAAATAAAAAAGATCGCTGATGACGTCGATAATCAGTCTGATTGCACATTGACACAAGCCTATTACACACATCATTTATATTATCTCCACTTTGACCAGCTAGAACATTAAAATGCTTCTTACATATTAATGGATCAATGATGATAATTATGTATTTCCATTGAGCATTTGTTAGTTTGAGATGAACTTAAACTTGTTTTAGAGGAAAGTCCCCTTTAAGTTACATGAGCAAGCATTTTGAGATTCTTCTCCACAGGACCAGCAGTGTCTTCACCCACCCCGCGGGAATGCTGGCCAACAACACATCAGCAAGATCCCCAAATTTCTCACCTAAAGTGCCCCGCAAACACCAAAGCAACACGATAAAGAAACCCTCATCTCCTGCATGGCCACTTAACCACAACACTGACCCTTCAAGCCCCTTGGCAGTCAAGAGCCAGCACCTTGGAATGTCCGGTATGCATCCCATTGTGGGAAATGAACCATTGAAAACAATCAACACACCATTTGGTGCCACAACCCCCTTGTGAGAACCTATCAACATAGCAGTCATCAACTTTTAACCTCACAGCGAATTCGGATTTTAGTATTCAAACAGCACATATACACAAAGGGAACACCCGGAGCATATAGTCTAGACTCCCTGTCATTTGCATCCAGACAAAGAACTGGAAAAAACATGGACTATAAAATGTAGCTGTGAACAAGATTTTTGTTTGTTTTTGTTTTTGTTTGTTGATTTTTGATATTTATGATTTTTAGAATGTGTGTTGATGCAGTAGTTTGTTTGCTTTAGTTATACATTTGTTCACCTATTCTTAAATCAAGGGGTACACAACCAACAGAACTTCATTGTTGATAGCACAATCATCATGTAAAGTTTCATTCTACTTGTCTAAATCTCAAAATGCCAAATCTAGAATTGAAAATACAATATAACGATTGTTATGAGATTGTTGACAACAGGTCAAAAGAGTAACGACTTTCAAAAGTAAGGACCTTCTCTGCCGGCGGTTTACTATTTAATAACGTTAATCGTCAATTCACAAATAAGCTCTTGTGCCATTGATGTGACTTGCTGTTTCTTCATATGTCTTTAAATCTTGCAAACCATCTTCAAAATAGATTTAAAACTCGGCTACTCATTTATTCACTCACCATAACTATGTATTTTTCGATCCCCCTTTTCCCTTTTGTGTCTAGTATTTGTCAGTGTAACATTAGTAATAAATATGTTGTGTACTCAAGTTGAAATTGTTTGTGCCTTATTGTTCTTTCATGTCAGTCACTTAACCCTGAAAGACAGTATACCTTCGCAAAATCATAATTAGGAATAATAAAAATAATAATTCCAGTTGATCTCTCTTTTTTTGGCCAGCACAAAGGGCTATTCTCTAGTATTATACATACTCTAATATGAATTATTTAGCTGGACCAGTGATTCCATATGCGAATTATGTACAGTAATTTTTCATAATTCCTCCCCAGAATCATAATACCCTTTGAGCATCAGAAATTCCTACATTGATATACTACTTATCACAAACTTCATATTGATACTGGATCAAGTGACCAAGAGTAATGTGAAAGGCATCACTTGTACTGAAGAAGCAACAAAGAATTAGCAACCAACTCTGCCATCTCTCTTAGCTTGAGCATTTTAGTCTATTTTGGATCATTGTTTAAGTATCTGACTTGCAGCTCTGATCTAATCAACAGCAGGCTGCTGTTTTCAATGAAAACACTCATACACATCCAATGTACACTATACCTGCCCAGCACCAAACGGCAGTCAGACTTAGTGGAGCATCTAGCAAACTGAAGGGGTGAATATTTTTCTCTGGAGCTGATCAGAGAGCAAAACAATCTACAAGGAGAGTGAATGTCTTTGTCCTTTAACTTGTAAAGTGGCCAGCAAAATGACTTCCACTATTCTGTAGCGATATGTCCATGTTAGGCAGCTTGTTCTGAAACCCCCAAGTGGCCGAAAAGAAATAAAATGCCAGTTTAAGATGAAATCAATGGCACAACTTACTATTATGTAGTGTAATTTCTTTATGATCTATAGAATGAAAACTTTCCTGTTCCAGTTCAAATGTTATTTGACTGATGTGACCTATTTGTTTTTGTTTTTATAATATAATGCAGCATCTTCAGTCCACTGACTGACTTATGTCCCTAAATGGCTTTGATTAAAAATGTATAATTCTTTCTGCATATATATCATTCATTATGTCCGTTCTGTTGGGATATCTTACATTTACATATCTCATGTTATCTATTAACCACAGACCATTTTTCTTTCATAATGCATCATCTTCATGGGTAGCACTTGTCAGGACAAATTTGAGGATCTGTATGATAGACCTTGATATTCTGCAGTGGTGCTGACCTTAGGTTCAAAGATGAAACAGACTCTGGCTGGGATAATTTAAACCTGCTGCCCTGGAGAGTCCATCCCAAAGTAGTCATTTGGAGGATTTTCAAATGGTTGGGAAATGCCTCCGGTTAATTAAAAATTAATTACAGATGATTAATTGACACCCCTTGATAAGAGGATTTTAACAGGCTGTTACAGTAGTTGAAGACTGTTATTTCACTTACAGGAGCCAATAATGATATCCATCCAAATTTTTAAGTGTAGGGCCTATCACCATTTTAATTTCTATTCTTGTCCATGATTAATCTTCCCCAACTGCTTTTCATTGTGATAATGGTATGACTGAAAGGTTGTTCTATATTCATGTAATATAAAAAAAAATAATTAGTGACTGCATGGATGTGACTTCCATTTCCCCTATCTGGATCCATGTGTTGCATTCGGTCACCAGAAGTTGACTTAGCCGTTAATATGACTAAATGAAGTTGTAACTGCAGAATTCCTAGCTGCAGATTTCAGGAAATCCCTAACATACAATCTAAATGACCTTTTCACTATCATTCTCCTTGATTAAAATCATCACTAGCATCACAGCTACATTTAAGGCAATATATCCTCATCATTACATCTAAACAAGTCTAAACAAAGCTGAACACAAGGCAGCTATTTAACCATTTAGCCTTCTTCCATCCTTTCACCACCCATCTTGTGTCATTACTGAATGACTTTCATTCATTCCATTAGAGTTGCCATATTTTTCCTTTTGCCTCCATCTCTACCATATGATACATTTGTCCAAAAAGGGACAAATGTATCATATGGTAGGGCCTCCCCTCTGGGTCCAGCGTGCCTCAGCACTAGAGCATGCTCACAAAGTACAGGCTGCAGGGACTGCATTCCCAGCCGGCACTGGATGTTAATGTAACGTCAGAAAGACATTGGACTCTAATGACTCTAACACCAGACAGATGTTGCTGGGGTATTCACAGTAGAGGTGGCCTCGGAGTGGATGTGGAAGACTGGAAACATGGCTTAGAATTGGTAGGTGGTTCCTGGTCAGGGGCTGTGGGAGCTAACAAATCAGATCAGACTGGGCTTTCTGAGAGGGGGACCTTTAAAAAACAGGAGCTAAAACAAATGTTAATGCACTGTTACTTTTTATTTCATGAACTTAAAAATAAAAGTATAAAAAAATCAAATAAGAAACGAACTCACAAAAAAAAACAACAACAACAACAACTGTGGCATGTGCAAAAGTTTGGGCACTGCACTAAATCAGCACATAGTAACTTAAGGAGGCTACCTTGCACTCACAGCATGTTTAAAATATACCAGCAGATTTTCAGTAATGTTCAGAGTGATGTTCAGGTCAGGGGACAGGGACAAGGTTTTGAAGTTTCCAGCACATATCGAAATACTTTCTTGGCTATTACTTGAAAAGTAAACTTCCAGATGGACAGAGCTCCTGATTTCAGTCCCCAGCACTGCAGCTTTGCCATATTAGCAACAGGTGGGTGAGAATGAGCTGCAGATTACACAGGCACTGTTTGCATGTTGATGAGTGGCAGGTTACTTTAGTGTGAGGTAGATGAAGGCCTTCCACCTGGATGCTGTTACACAGCCTGGACTGTTAACACAGCAAGAACTTGAACACCAATAACATGTAAATAAACACCACAATGTGGAGAAGGACACTGCAATTATCTCCAGAGTACCTGTAATCCACATAAAGGTACTGTATATATACAGTGGGGTCCAAAAATCAGAGACCACATTGAGAATCTCTAATATTTTCACATAAACCTGGAAATAATCAGAAAGTTTGAGGATTCAGAAAATATTTAATAACATAGGAAGTTATGTCATGTAAAATGAAGAAATAATATTACAGATTCTGCACTATATGTAGGTTAGAAATCAAATTTAAGCAAATATGGGGCACTGACGAACTTAACTCCTTCGTTCAAAAAGTGAGATTTCCTTGCTGTATCCCTTCCATTGAAGGATGCGTTCAGATGATGGATTTGATCTACTCATCAGAGGCTTGTTCAACTAATTCAACTTGCAGCCAGTGGTCACCTGTTATTAATAAAGTTGTGCCTCAAGTTTCCAGCAGATCATTGCTTACTAAGCAGTATTGTCATAGTAAGAAAAATGGCATCAGAGCTAAGTGGAAGTGTCAGAAATCAAATTGCTTTCTCAGCATCAAATCATGGCTACAGTAAAGGTTTCTAAAGGGGTAGTGCATGGAACTACAAAACGCTTAGCAGGAACTGGATCAGTTGTGTCCGAAGCACGATCAGGCAGAAAAAAAAGTGACCACACCATCAGAATATCAATACATCAAGCTTAGTTCCCTGAAAGATAAAAAAGCAACTTAATAACAGACACAGAATTTACTAAATAAAGAACACAAGACTCCAATCAGCAAAAGTACTTTTAAGAAAAAGTTGTCTTGTAGTGGTCTCAGAGGACAAGTAATAGTTTCTTAACCACTTCTAAGGAGGGGAAACAAGGCCAAACAATTGGGATGTTCTAAGAAATACCAGCATTTCACAGTGGATGATAAGGAAAAAGTCCTATTTACTGATGAATCCGAGTTTGAGATTTATGGCAGCAACACAAGGGTGTATGTAAGGAGACCAACGGGAGGGAAATTGATACAGCAGTGTATCAAGCCAACAGTGAAACATGGTAGTGGGAATATTCAAGTCTGGGGTTGTGGGGATGGACACCTACACTGAACTGACTACACCTTGACCAAAGAGAAGTACCACTCCATTCTTTAGTGACATGCTATAGCTTCTGGTTTGCATCTTTGTGGTGAAGGATTCATACTGCAGCAGGATAATGACCCCAACACAACTCAAAGCTTTGCAAGAACCACTTGGAGACCAAAGAAGACCAAGGAGTCATGACTCTCATGGACTTTCCTCCTCAGTCACGTGACCTCAACCCCACTGAACATTTATGGGGGTACTTGAAGAATGAGAAAGCCAAGCTTTCTGTGATATCACAAGAAGCTCTTTGGAACATGGTCAAATCATGCTGGAATAACATGGGTCATCAGATTTTGCACAAACCTGTGGAGTCCATGCTTAGTTCAGGGGGCATGCTGTCATCAAAGCATAATGGGGACATACTAAAATTCCAAAATTCATGTATTTTTTCAAAGATTTAACTTTTCACTCAAATTATTTAGCTGTTCATCATTTGTAATGAAAAAAATAGTATTATATTCAAATCAAATGCAAAATAGAGGTATCTTGACTGGTGGACTCAGACTTTTGGACCCCACTGTATCTTATTATTAGTTATGGTGAAATCAACAAAGTAATGAATAAACAAATCCACAACATTATGACTTTATCATTGCATGTAAACGTGTTGTTCCTTTATGTATTGTGCGTATTTTTATGATTTGGTGTTTCTGCTGCCATTATTTTAGAAGGTCTACAGAAGGCAGACATAGGAAAGCGTAGAGAAAGAGCTCAACAGGGAATTGAGCTCTAAACTTATGTTTATTGTAAAAACAAATGCATGATAAACATACAAAAAATTTAAATGTAATTTTGTGAATTTATTTTCTGAAGTAGTTATTATTTTGCAAATTTCTATGTTAATCCAGTAAAAATGAGTTTGATGGTGTAAAACATGTTTACGAGAGCAATGCTTTGCTTTAATTAAGAAAAGTGGAACTGTCAATTTTTGGTGGAATACTTATACTAGCATTTCATTTCTATTGCTGTCTATTACTTATTCCTATAGATAGCAGGATTAATAACTGAGCTTTTAAAGTATATACAATCTCATTTGGAGAAAATTTTAATTGGGATTATTGATCTAGTAAATTTTATACTGTATAAGCTGATTGATTTTAGAGTTTACGCCATACTGATGCAACTGATTACCAAAAGACCCCTACATATTTATCCTACCCAGTAAGTGATATTTAAAATAGGAGACTTTTTACTAACTGTATTTTTGTCTGTTAAAGGGCCCTTTCACTTTAGTTTCTCCATTTAATAAACTGTGAAAAAAGGGTTGCACAGACTGGTGTAATAAACATGACAACTGTTGGGGTGAAACCTCTGTGAAGAGCATGCATTGCAAACACACTCGTCCTTGTTTGTTCAGAACAGGTTACTATCTTCTCATGTTGATGACGCCTTTCAATAAAGCAAGTTCAATGTAGTGATAATTGATAATACAGTGGCAGTGGTGAAATGTAACTAAATATACTGTATTTACTTAAATGCTGTACTTGAGTGCACTTCCCTGGTACTTACACTTTGAGTATTTCACTTTGATACTACTTCTACACCAGTACATTTCAGAGAGAAATATTGTACTTTTTACTCCACTACATTAATTTGACAACTGCAGTAACCAATTAATTTGCTGACAACTTAACATATCAAAGATGATTCATTGTGATACAGTAAATTAAACTACCCAACAGTAAATTATGAATTAGCTCACTTTCACGAAACATTAAAATGCTTTTTACAAATGGATTCATCAGTAATAATAATCAAATAATAAAGTCATACTACTACTACTTAATTTATTTTTGCTTTTGATATTTAAGTATATGTTGATGATAATAATTCTGTACATCTTAAATTCTTTTAAGTGAAACTGAATGCTCCTTGTGTGCTGTTAATGATTAACTCAGTTTACAAATGTCAGTCAGATTAACAAAAATAAAATACTACAGCAGTATGGTAACGTACCGTAGCCTCACTACGGGATAAGCATGAAGGGAGGCATCCCAGCATGCACTAGGGCTACACACTTATGGATATAAGTCTTGTGTGTGGGGTTTTGATGTGTTTGTTCTATTTGGCTGAACAAATATATGAAAATTTCAGTGCCCTGTTCTTCAGGGGAGAGTGCTCAAGCCTATAAAACCTGAACATTTGTGTGAAGTAGAATAGCATGCGTACCAATCATTAGCCTTCTTGGCAAACTCTTTGTCCTTGTAAAGGGTGTTCATTTAAAACAGGCCACTATCTTCTTAAGTTAATGCAACGTTTTGATAAAGCCTCTTATGTTCAAGTAAGTCTTAGAACAGTATGCAGGAATGAAACTTACTTGCATTCCCTAATTTCGAACTCTGTAACCAATTCACTGTTATTTGATATACAATCATAAAATGCTTATATAAGATTTTTTCAGTGTGACAAAGTTGTATTTATGGTAAAACATGCAGCAAGAACCAGTAGGAGTTTATTAAATAGAACTTATAACACATGTAAATGCATGCTTAAATACTGTTTTTACTCTCAGAATTACAATATTAAACGATAAGATGAATGTCTTGCTATAAATCATAAACAGTGAAAGACTTTGTGGATATAAAAAAACAACTGTAAACATTTAGACTCTCACACATTGCTCACCAGGGAGGGGCTTTAGATCAATCCACCATACACTTTTCTTTTTTTTTTTACCCCCTAGTCTAAAATAATTAAATTCTTTTTTATTTATATAACACCAAATCATAACATACATTATTTCAAGAGAGAGAGAGAGAGGAGAAGATAGAAGAAGTGCTCAGTGTGTCATGGGAGTTCCCCCAGCAGCTTTGGCCTATAGCAGCATAACTAAGGGATGGTTCAGGGCTCACCTGAGAAGGCCCTAACTATAAAATTTATCAATTAGGAAAGTTTGAAGCCCTAATCTTAAAATGTAAAGAGGGTGGCTGCCTCTGGAACCAGAACTGGGAGCTGGTTCCACAGGAGAGGAGCCAGATAACTGAAAAATCTGCCTCTAATTCTACTCTTTGAAACTCTAGGAACCACAAGTAAGCCTCCATTTTGAGAGCGAAGCGATCTATTGGGATGTTGCAATTGGGTCTCTAAGATACAATCGAAGTTGGTCATTAAGGGCTCTGTACGTAAAGAGAAGGATTTTGAATATTTTCTGTATTTTACAGCGAGCCCATGCAGGAAAGACAGGTCAAGCCGCTCATTTTGAGCCGCTCTCCCTGTGGAGGCAGAGCATGGTACAAGGGTTCAGAGGAGGTAGCTAGTGATAAGGGGCTCAGACTGGCAGACAGGTGAAGCTACGAACCAGATGCCATTGAGGCTGAGGTGTTGGCTGTGTCCGGAAAAGGCTTAACGTCAGCCAAACTGGGACCAGACTCAGGAACAGGCGAGACATTGGGTGGGTCCCCCGACTCAGGAACAGGTGAGACGTCGGCTGGGACCCCCGACTCAGGAACAAGCAAGTTATCGGTTGGGACCCCTGACTCAGGAACAGGTGAGACGTCGGCTGGGACCCCCGACTCAGGAACAAGCAAGTTATCGGTTGGGACCCCTGACTCAGGAACAGGTGAGAAGTGAGCTGGGACCCCCGAGGCAGAAACAGACAGGACAACGACGGGGACAGACAACTTTGGGTCATACTAAAGAGCAGGCTTGGCGTTGGCCGACTCAGAAACAGACTTGGGAACAGCAGGGATAGCTGATAGCTGAGTATCAATTGTGGAGGCTGGGCAGCAGAGGCTTGGGTTCAACGGGCACCTGAATCTCTGTGGAGCTCGGCAGTTTGGCAGTTTGAAGCAGGCTGGAGGCTAGCCAGTTGTGAGACTGGCTGGGAATCAGGGGTGTGAACAAAGTCCAAGCTACTCAGGCAATAAACTCTTTAACCAAGGTTTTTTTTGACACTGCGTGTCATCCTTAGCCCAGACTCTTTGTATTGCCTACTAAGGGGCTCTTTTGAACTCTTCTTAAATGCTCACAAAAGTTGGGCTTTTATGAGAAATCAAGTTCTTCCTCAAAAGAAGTGTTTGCTAGGTCCATAACTGGTCAGTTTGTAGTCACAAGTTTGATGGCAGCAACACAAGCACGGAGGACCCAAACACAGACACATAAGACAGGCTGTTGCAGATAAGTTATTTTAATAAATGAACAAAAACTGGTTGACAGGCAGATGGCGGGATAAACTGGAATTCGGCCTGGCAGGCAAGCAGGAAAATAACCACAGGTAATCCAAAAACAGGTGATTCTGATGTGGGATGAAAGACATCTTTGCCGTCAGATCTGACCAGTAAAACAGGGTAAATTACACGTTTGGTTAAGATTAGATCAAACACTGGGAATAAATGATAGGGATCTAAGCCTCTGCGCTATTTATATACCCCCAGTGGATTCTCTTTATTTTGAAGAAGGCATTTTTGAAACTCTCCTTTCAAAAATTACCTATTTCCAGGTCCAGGTATACTTCTAACTAGAGATGTGAATGGAATTACTGAAATTGAACCTGATGTCACTGACCCACAAGGCAACAACCACATGTTTGGTCAGTCTCCCATTTCTCCCGTTAAATAAAGGTGGCAGGGAGGTAGTGCATTTCTGCCGGGACTTAGGCCTATACATAGCTAATGGTAGGTTCAGAGGGGACTCTTCACATACTCCTCAGCTCTTGGATTTAGTGTAGTAGACTATGCAATCACTGACATGGACCCCTCCACTATCAGTGCATTCATTGTCAGACAGCGACCTTTGCTTTGCTCAATCTTTAAACTCTAAGGTTAAGTGAGTGACAAAAAAGGGGAGCCCAGTAAGCTGTATAAATTAAATCTTATTTACAGATGGGCCCCAGATAGTGGAGACATATTCATCAAGACCTTAAACTCACCTGATCTGATTAATAACATATCAATATATGACCAAAAGCAATATGTACCTTCCAGAGTACCAGAAAAGCATCAACAACCCAGCCTTATGGATCAGATACAATGAAATTTTAAAGAAATATAAAAGTACAATTAGAAACGAGAAACTAATGAAACATGTAACATGAAACATAAAGATATTGAGAATACCATTAACCAAAATCACTCTGAACTTTACAAGAAACAGTTAAAGACAACCAACTCCCCCTTGATTTCCCGATTATTTGGGAAGAATTGACTACAGAGATTAAATCTTAGATTAAAAGCCAGTGGTCCAGACAGCATTAAAAATGAAATGCTCCAATGCAGCACCCTGGAGAGGCAGGGTGCAGTGTTGAAGCTGTTCAAAATTATATTACAGTCAGTTTTTTTTTCCAGATGTCTGGTGCAAAGGGTGCATTTCCCCCATTTATAAGAGTGGGCACAAATCAGACCTGAGTAACTAATGTGGCAACTGTGTCAGCAACTGTCTAGGTAAATTATTCTGTAGGATTCTAAATAAAGGAATATGCATAATTTCCTTGACAAATACTCCATCTAGAGTAAAAATCAAATTGCCTTCCTCCCTAAACACTGCACCACTGACCATGTATATACCCTTCACACTTTAATTAACAAACATGTATACCAAACATAAAATGGTAAGATATTCACATGTTTTATTGATTTCAGAAATGCTTTTGACTTAATTTTGCATAAAGGACTCTTACTGAATTCTACAATGTGGTATAGGGGGTAAAATATATTATCTGATTAAATCAATGTATATGGAAAATAGGTGTGCTGTTGAAATTAGAGACATTCAAACTGAATTCTTCACCAAGAAAAGAGGTGTTTGTCAGGGTTACAATTTAAGGCTGACACTATTCCATGTGTAATATAAATGAACTTGCTGTTCAGTTGGATCAATGTGCTACTCCTGTTCTCTCCCTCCCACTGTAGACAGAGAAGTAAAGTCTCTGTTTTATGCTGATGACCTTGTCCTACTATCTCCTACTGATCAAGCACTACAGCAGCAGCTGAACATAGTAGAAAAATGCTGCCAGAACTGGGCCCTGGCAGTAAAGATGAAGAAAACTAATATCATGATTTTTCAAAAACTCCCCAGATTTCAGGAAAACAAATAATCAAATTATTGAACACAGTACGAGCTACACCTACCTTGGTATAACTATAACAGCAACAGAGAATTTCAACATGGCAGTGAATGCAGTAAAAGAAAAAGCTCCAGGAGCTTTAAATGTAATTAAGATAAAATTTGTATAACTTCCAAAGTCAGATTAACATCCGACTTGAAATATTTGTATCCTGCCCATTGTGCTATATTGTAGTGAAGTAAGGAATCCATTGAGTCATCATAGCTATACCTGTTGGGATAAACACCCAACATGCAGAATTCTGCACATACATTTGACATGTACAAACACCAACACATGCTTGTCGTGCAGAATTAGGCAGATACCCACTGGTAATTAACATTCAAAAGAGAACATTCAAATTTTTAAGCACGTTAAATCCAGCCCACTAGACACCCTCCATTCCAAAGCCCCTCAAACCCAAGAGCAGAGCCCACAAAAGAGTCCCTTATGCCAGCCGGTGTTGAAACTAACTACCCCCTCTCAAATACACTTTGACCAGTCTCACAACAAAACTGCTTTCAAAACTCCAATTGGAGTAAACCAAATTATAACCGAATGTAAAGAAATCAATTTGAAACACTGGACAGAAGAAACTAAAAGCCAAAGTAGATTAGAATGTTATCTCTCCCTAAACAGAGATTATGAATTATGAATGAGTACCTCTTAAAACTTGTGATCGATGGTGTCAAATTCAGCACTAAGATCTAGCAGGACGAGCATAGACATGAGTACATTGTCTGAGGCCATGAGAAGATCATTGGTAATTTTCATCAGTGCTGTTTCTGTGTTATGATGTACTCTAAATTCTGACTGAAAATCTTCAAACATACCATTCCTGTGCACATAATCATATTGTTGGTTTGCAACAGATTTTTCAAGGATTTTAGAAATAAAGGGGAGGTTGGATCTACAGTTCTACAGGTCTACAGTTAGCTAAAACATCTGGATCAAGGGTAGTTCCTGTTAATAAAGATACATTTATCAGATGTAATGTGGAAGTGTTAATTAAAGGTAAAACATCATTGAACAACCTAGTTCCAGCCAGTTGGGATTGGATCTAAAAGACAAGTTAATGGTTTAGATAAAGAAACTGTTGAAGTTAGCTCAGAGAGATAAGCAGTCTGAATATAAATCAGGCGTTACAGCCGATTCTAAGGCTACATCTGTGCCAGTTGAGAGAAGGCCGTGATGATTTTTTCTCTCATAGAAAAAATTAATTTCTCTCTATTTGTAAAGAAGCTCATAAAGTCATTACTACTGAAAGTTAAAAGAATACATTGCTAAATAGAGCTATGCCTTTCTGTCAGCCTGGCTACAGAGCAGAAAAGAAACCTGGGGTTGTTTATATTGTTTTCAATTAATGATGAATAGTAGGAGGATCTGTTATTACGGAGGGTTTTTTTTTTTTATGTGTTATTAGACTTTCCAGGCTAGGTGAAATTCTTCTACATTGGTGGAATGCCACTTCCTTTCCAGCTTTCGCAATGTTTGCTTTAAAGCATGCATTTGTGAATTGTATGACATAGCTAGCCTCCTCTAATTCATAATCTTTTTTTTCAGAGGGGTAACAGTGTAGAGAGTTGTACGCAGTGAGACTGCAGCACGATAAACAAGATCCTTAACTGGTGTGGTAGTAAAGTTGAAATAGCTGACCTCCATTGTTTTGAACCATGGCATGACTGCTGTTGCTATCAACATCTATATGAAGGATGAAATCACACACTATAATTACTTTAACTAACTAAAACCTAACTGAGATAAAAAGTCTGAAAAGTCAAATAAAAATGCTGACAAAGGGGCAGGTGATCACGTTTTCCAACTTGGGTATGAAAGACTAAGAGTAAGGCTTTCATTGGATTGGAAAATTGCTACGACACCTCTCCCTCGGCCTGTGAGAATTAATATGAGTAGGGGATGTTGATTTATTTAGACTCTATTGTTCTTGCTGCAACCAAGTTTCAGTAATTCAGTACAGAATAAATCAATGTGATGATTAGTTATTAAATCATTGACTAATAGGGATTTAGATGAGAATGAGATAAAATCTAATAGTCCTAATTTAATTGTCCTTTTTGGCTCTGTTGTTGTAGTTGTATGACTTTTTATTAGGTTTTTATGAATTACTCCTCTTTTGTTGATTTTTGATTCATTTAATTCAGGTGGTCAGGGTGCAGAGAGTCTATGGGGTTTTCAGATGTTTGGGAGAGTGGCCACGTAAGGAAACTGCAGAGAAGCATGTTGGACTGCAACTCTGCCTCCTGGTCTCAACTCTGAGAAGTCACAGCTTTGGCTTTCTATGAAACTCCATTTCTAGATTTCTAGATATTAAATTATTCAGGTTATATTGTGTTATTACAAGTCCAATACATTTCTAATGGTATAGTAAATCATATAAGAAACTGTGCTGATAGCAATGAGCCCATACAGTTTTTATATTCACTGGTCATATCTGGTCATATTTCTTATCCCAAATTAAATTTGAACACTTACTTTATATTTATTTTAAATACTTTAAAAAATACTCTAAAAACTTTTTCTGAAGTAAAACAACAGCATTGGTTCTTTGATTAAAAAGCTCGAAAAAACTGGTTTCCCTAACCAGATTTTAAGCTAACCATGAGGATGACCTTTCTGTAAACTTGAAAGTAATTTTAGTTGCATAAATTTAACAGTAAAGTCGCTGATCACACACACGACATTGTGGGTCATTTTGGAAAGCATTAAGCCCTTGTTAGTATGAGATGAACTTGTTGTTAACATTAATCACTAACTTTATATTGATAGTAGTTTAAATGACCAAGTGCTATGTGACAGGCTTCACTTGTACTGACTAAAAATTAGTTTCCAAATCTGCAGCTCCCCTTACCTGAAGCATTTGAGTCTCTTTGAGGTTGCTGTTTTCAACGAAAAAGCTCTGATACATCCACTGTACACTATACCTGCCCAGCACCAGAAGGCAAATATACACCACTTTCAGACAGCATGTCCATGTATGACGCAGGTCTACACAGTACGCATTCGACTTGCATCGGAGCCATTCATGAGACAATTGTCACCCTGCTTCTCACTGTCAGCAAAGACTCCAGTCTGCAATGTAGTTCATAATCCTCACTGATAAATCTGAGAAATGCACTGATCATTACACAGTATATTTTACTGAATAAAAGTACGATTTCCGTTTCACCCATCTTTCTGTCTGCACACCCCCTCTCTCTTGATCACCGCGTGTGCTTTCTATTTCTCTCTCTATCTTTCTTAATGGGTTCCCATTCAAAGATTATGCAAATGTAGACCAAATTTCGAGAAATTTGGTAAAAGAAATTGCAAATAATATTTCCTCCCACTGCTATTTTGCATTTATTAGGAGGTGGTTCAGCCAGATAAACAGCTGGTGGTACCAATTCTCCAGTGGGTGCTATTAAAAACAAAAGAAGAAGAGGGTGCCAGTCAAATATCAAATGGTGACAAAAAATGTAGAAAACATGATGGAAACATGGCATTTATATTTGTTTCATGTATTATTTTAAGGAAAGTAACAGTGTCCTTATCGCTCCACACAGATGTAATATTTTTGTCTGCAGCTATCTTCAGTCTCTTCAGTGGAGTGGAAGCTTCAGTGAATGTTTAGGTCACATGCTTCATGTATGATGAGTAATTTGCAAAGTCTGCTTCCACTGCACTTTGTTGCAATTTGCTTTTATGGACACGCAACCTTTTCCACCTCAGCCAAGCGTTAGAATTTTTTTGCGATATTTCACGATTATTTTTTATTTTCCAGTGTTTCCACCTAGGTTTTTGCATGTAAAAATAGGTAGACGGAAATCCGCCTTCTTTCTCTCTCTCTCTCTCTCTCTCACATTCGCTCTCTTTCAGTGGGTCAGCATCATTTAATTAATTTCCTGGTATCGATACCAGTTCACCGAAGCAGAGTCCAACCCTAGTCGAGAGGAAGCTCGTGAGGGAGGGTTAGCTGACGCAGGTTGACCCGTACGGATAGACTAGACCCCCTGCGCAACTTTTGACCTGTTTTACTGTGACAGTCTGCCTGTGTTAAACTGATGGTTTACGCAAATGAGACGTTGATCTTCCCCCTAACTGTTTATTGCCCGAACCTAATCACACAGAGGGTTAGGGATGTGAACCCTGATCAAAGTCCTGTGCTTTTAATGCCAAATTTACACCCTGAACACCTCCCTACTACTTCTGTGGAGTACAAAATTGTAGTGCTCCCTCCCTTCACATAAAAATAAATTGCCTTTGAATATAATCCAGGCAGAATTATGCTTCCTACCACACTGCATTTGGGAACACAAAATAGTAGCATATAAACAGGGTTGAAATTGGCCATGGAGCAGAAATCATGAGTGTGTGTACTTTACCATAATTTTATGTGTCGAGGTTGTTCTCTGTTTTTTGTTTTTGTTTTTTTCTTTATAGTCTCTGACGTTGGACTAGTTTTTTGACCTGGTCCAATTCTGGTTCAATATGAAGCACATGACTTCAACAACGGAGTCTGCCGTTCACATCCTTTCCCTTTACTCTCCTTAACCAAATAGTTTTTGTGTCAAAACTTAACTGTACCTTAACCATATATATATCGGAAATGTTGCTTTTGGAATAGTCATACAATTGTTGTGGAAGGATGTCACAATGTCTAAATCTGTCATTTATATATGAGAACTTTTTGTAAGTGAGTTTCAGATAAACCAAAAAACATGCAAGGATTTTCCTTACCTCTTCACATTATCGCTGTTATGAAAAGTAATTATGCTACTAACAACTGCTTTAATCTGTTGACAAATGGCATCCGGTGAATTAATTACACTAAATAAATTTCTGGTAGTGTACCTGATGAACATTAACAAGCCAGGTTATGTTATTTATAAGTTAGCTACACTACATCATGAAAGGAAGAGACACTTTGTAGCCTGTTCTTCACACACTGTGGCCCGACGTACTATATTGTCCTGCCAGAAGCTTGTTAATGATTAAGGCAAATGCAACTGTCTTGGATCGTGTTAAATGCGTTGATTTAAAATAACAACTGTGTTGCTGTAATAGGGTCACATAACTTTATTTTGGTTGTTATTTTTAGGGTCAGTTAGCCTTAGCTTAGGCCCAGTTCACATGTCTTTTTAAGCGACGCCTGTCCAGACTTCATCCAGATGTGATTTAACCACAAATATGCTTGTCTGTCAGAAAGATCACAAATCTGAATGCATCCATCAAGCATTTCTGGTGCTAGAGGCAGATCAGGTCCAAATCAAGCTGTTGTGGAAATACACCTGAAGCTGCTTGGTAACTGGTAAAAACGCTGAAAATGTTCAGTTACACTTCTGTATGACTGGTGCTTGTGCTGAAATATCTAAAGCCTCTTAGTTTGAGCATCATCTGCGCATGTTTGCGCCAGCAAAATAAAAATTTGTGCTCCCACCATTTTTGAGAAATTAAACATTACATTTTTAAGAACAGACCTAAGCACCCCATTAATGTCCAAATGACTCCAAAGTGGTAACTGATTAATTTGCACATAACTTCATTAATTCTCAAGTTATGAGCATTACAAGTCAGATAAATAAACTGTGATGACCTGAGAAATAATGAAGGACAGATGTCTGTTTTGCTTGCACAAATGTGCACAAAAGATGTACAAACAAATGAGACTGTTTTGTAGTCATTTGGGCATTTAATGGGATGCTGACATAATAGGCTTATGCTTCACTCTCCTGCTGCACACGCACTTGCAAACAGCCTGTGTTGTACTGCTGAAATGTGACATCACTGTGCATGTGTGTATTTGTTTATGAATGTGTGGTAGGGTCCCCTTCAGTTCATAATAGCCCCAGTTGAATGTGTGCGAGTGTGAAGCGCACAGGTTTAGGTGTTTCCGTTTCATCGTGAATATTAATGAGTGCAGAGTGTCCTCTGTGTCGTTAGCATTATGTATCCAGCAGTGGAAAGCAGCCTTTCTGCTCAGTTTTAGTCCCGGGAAAAGCAATCATTACCAAAAGTTCTGTACAAGTGCATGGCTTTTAAAAGGAAACACACTGTGGAATTAGTTCTTTTCTTCATTTTGTAAAGTGCTATAGTGTGAGTTGGTCAGCTGGTCTTGTTTGTTATTGCTTGAGCATGGTGCTCTGCTAATATTAGTGTCTGGTTGATGGTATATGAATATGCACAAAATACTTCCCCTTTTTCCCAAAAAGCTGATTATTAAGCCTTTTTTGAAGCTGAACTACGAGATAATTCTAGCGTGTGCATGCTCTGTCCTGGTGCTGCACCATGTCCTCACAGTTGAGTTAAACCTTTTTGTTCTGTCAATATAACATTATTAACGACCTACAAAAATCAATATTTGAAATTTTTGAAATGATTCAGAATCGTAGAAGATAAGAATAGCGGTTTTTGAGTCGCATTGATTTGTTTCACCTTCCCCTAATAAAGATAAAATAAGAGACTTGGCGTGAGAACAGTGCTTTTTGGGGCAGGAATGATGTTAACACAGTGGTTATGTGTGAAACTCAGGTCATGTACAGTCCTTGGGCCCAGACAGAATTTGCCATAGACAGTAAGACAACAAACAAAACAAGGGCTGTTAAAGTACAAAGTAAATTTCTCGACCATCATCATGAGCGGTGTAGTCTGCCTTTCTGTCAAAGATCACTGCAGTAAATGGCAATACCTCATTTTCTCACAGGAACCACCTGCTGCTGCTGTATGGATCTTTGTCAGCTGTCAAATACATTGGCCTGAAAAAGTTTCAGCACCTCTGGTCAAAATTACTGTTACTGTTAAGTGAGTAGAAGATTAACTGATCTCCAAAAGGCATAAAGTTAAGTTATTTCTTTAATATTTTAAGCAAGATTACTTTTTTATTTCCATCTTTTAAAGTTTCAAAATAACAAAAAAGGAACAACACCAAACCAAAAGTCTGGGCACCCTGCATGGTCAGTACCTAATGACACCCCCTTTAGCAAGTATCAGAGCTTGTAATTGCTTTTTGTAGCAGCTAAGAGTCTTTCAGTTCTTGATCATACCACTGTATGTGAGTAAATCTAACCAGGATGCTGATACGCCTGGTAATTAGTAAGGGATTCTGTTCATATCTTTGGCAACAGGGAGCGCTGTTTCAGTACATGCTGCTATGCTAAAAGAGAGTGGCAGGTTTTTAGCAGAACCGAAAACATCCCTAATGTGTGCCACTTTGCTGTCATAAACAAACCAATCACTTTCTCCCAATGTACATACTGTACATGGGCTTTGTAACAACAGGGGGGGAATGTCAGGAGGAAAAATAACTTGTTTATACCATTCAGCTACAGGAGATGTTAAAGTTTGGCATTTTGACCAAGCATCAACTGAAGCCAGTTAGCTAGCTAGCACTGAGGCTAGTTAGCAAGATCGCTAACTAGCGCTAACTTGGCTAACTAACATCTAGCTAGCATTAGTCAACATAGCTGTGTTAGCTAACCATAGGTAAGGTCTGCACATTGGACAATTTTAATTATAATTATACAAACAATGAGAAAACATAGCATTTCTGTAAAGGGTTTATTTTGTGTTTAATGTATCCCACCTTTTATATTTGTATCCCACTTTGGCACCTTCTGCCATTGAAGCATGTAGCTATCGACTTACATCATGAAATGACATGCAACCATGCATGGAACACAGTGTTTTCATTTTTTGTGGAGCCAGGGGTCAGGGGGTTAGGGGCCCAGGTGTAAATAGCCAAATAGCTCCCATGTGACTTCTCTCACCGGGGTGCAAGTAGACACTGAAAAAAAATGCAGTGCACCTGCAGAATCCACTGAAGAACATTAATTTTGTTGTTTGTCTTAAAAGATTGAAATAATGGTTAACAAGCCACAGAATATCTTCCAAAGACTTTAACGGACACACAAAGCTGTGTCTCTAATATGTACTGGCATGCATGCTCAGTTCTCTGAGCATGCATGCTTGTGTGTTCACTTGTATAGGTATGTTGTGCACAAATCCTGTGTGAGTATCTATGAGGTTGGACGGATGGAATGGGAAGTAATATCAGGGTCAAGTAGAAGTTTGGTTTGGATGTACTCTGTTATTTATTTTAGTTAGGTGAGTTGGTTGAATATAATGATTTAACTGATTTAATTTTAAATCAGTTAAATCAAGTATTTTAGACAGAGACCCATGCTCTGCAAATTGTAATTGGCTTATCACAGCAGTACAACTGCTATGCACGGTCACTTTAATCGAAAGCATGAAGTGACAGCATGACAGCACCATTTTGTTTACTTTTTATCTCCACCCAAGCATGATCTATTATGATTATTAAGAGGCAGAACAAGTAATATAAGCACTGCTGCTGTTATGGTAATGTAACGTTACACCATGTGCCATCTAACATTGTTATTCGGCTGTTGTATATTTTCGGTTTCCTTTAATGGCCATGTAAGAGTGAGAAAATGACTTAAACTAATGTTAAATTATTTTAAATGTTTTTGTTGCTGATGAAAAATACATTTGTCAGTGATTTACTTAACTGCATATTACTCCAGTGATATAATAAATCTACGTCATACCCATTTTAAGTTTCAAGTCACATTCTTCATTAAAAATACTGATTCTCCAGTTGAGGGAAAGGGTTACTATGACACACAGTGAATACATTAATCTACACTCACTGCCAATTTATTATGTACACCTAGGTAAAATCAATGCAGTACAATGCAACAGGTCCGCAATAAATCCTCCCCTCATGAGGGTTCTAATGTTCAGTTTTTATTGAATCTGTTTAAGAGAATGTTGATTTATTTTAATGGTAATTTTGGAGGATGTTATTTGTGTTGCTGTTGAATTGTACTGGGTTATACTGAGAGGTGTTCCTAATATTTTGTCAGCCTTAATTCATAAAAATGGAATGGACAAAATATACCTCTCAGTATAACCCAGTACACTTCAACGGCACCTCCAACATGACCATTAAAATAAATCAACACCAATTTCAAACAGATTCAATAAAAATGGACATTACAATCCCTATGAAGGGAAGATTTATTGCAGGCCTGTTGTATTATACTGCATTAGTTCAATCTAAGCGTATGTGTCAAAGCAAATCTTTTGAATTTGTTAAAATATTGAACTATTAATGAGATAACAAGCACGATTTGAAAGGGCACTGCACGACTTGCAATAAGCTTATATTGGTTGTCAATACTGTTTGATTAGGCTCCATTATTTGCTGGTTTTTCCTTACCTTTTTTTTTCTTCCCATACTGCAAGATAGCTCTATAGTTCAGTTAATTTAGCTTTTAACCTAACTTTATATAAGTTAACTTTATTAATTCAGTAATAAAATATAGGAGCATTTTTGTTGGTTATCTGACTTATTTCTCTGACAGATATTTTAGTATTGATTATTAGTGGCCACACCTGGGTTAGCTATAGTGTTTAAAAGCTAAGCTAGCTAAGCCGTATTTGGAAACAAACGTGGCAATGATAAACAGTGTTGAAAGGGAGTTCTTCTTCTTTCGGCATTGTAAAAATGCCTAGAGGTCTTCATTAATTTATGGAATCCCCTTATGGAACTTTTAACTGCAACAACATTGTTTACTAGACATTTTAACTAAATATCCTTACATAATGTTGCCTTAAATTGCATTTAGTAGTCAAATCTGTTGTTACAAGTTTTCCACTTAGATTAACAGTTAAATTATTTAACATAGCTTTTTACTTTGCTGGATTGTTTTAATTTAGGAAGAAATTGGAAAGCAGCTTTATTTATGGCACTGTAAATACTTGGTTTAAATTGCCCTTTTTTGATTAGGATCAAAATTGGCTCTATTTCGATCCTCTGTTGGCTTTAGTTGCTCTCAAGCATAGTAACCCCATCTTTTTCTCATTAGGTAAATATTCTAAGTCTTAATTGGCAGGCATCCCTTTGGAGCATACATTGGTCTGGTTAATATAAAATATTTCTTTTTAGTGGGGATGAGAGGTGAGTTTGCCATTGCCCTTTCCATTTGTATGGATGTCACACATAATAAACAGGGTGGGTATCTGGAGTGGAGTGTCCATCTCTGGCCTGTACTTTTCATAGGGGTGAGATAAGTTTGGTTTTTGTATCATTTAAGGGTGGGTGGGAATTCCAGCACTGACACTACAGAATTTACCAGCTTTTACGACTCCTATCATTGTTTTGCATTGTCTACTTTAACTTTTATGTCTATGTACAAGTCTGAAAGTCTTATACAAAGCATTTTGGTAAGTTAGACCTTCTCAAAATAAAACAGGAAACACAACAAGCAATGATTAATGGGATGTTACAGAATCTAAACATACTACTTATTTGTTCAGGGGCAAATGAGGATGGCAGAATGGTGTATGTTAAAACTGTTAAGAATAATAAGATAGTGGTTTTCATATCCTCTAATTCACATATGACCCCAACAATTAGGGTAGGTCTTTGCTTTGACAATTTACCCAGTCTAAAGCTAGATTTACATGACCTCCTTGGTATTGTGGGAGGTGATTTTAATGCAGTGTGGAACCAGTAGCTAGACAGAACAGGTACATCTGCAGGGTGGGACCAGAAACAAGTATCCAAAGGTCTACAAGAGGACCCTAAGATGTGACTTGGTGGACGTTTGGCAAAAGAGAAAAAACCCACTATCGCAGACTTCACTTTTTTTCTCAGGTAGGCATAAATCTTACTCACACATAGATCATGTTGTTGCATCTCATGAACATTGTGACCAGGTTGTTTTTACTAATATCCTTATGATGCTTCTTTCCTACCACTGCTCTGTTCTCTGCTTCTTAAAATTCACAAATGGTAAAAGGTGAGCACCACGATAGTGAGGACTTACATTTTGCAGTCGACATAGATGAGTTTGTTCAGATTAATAGTAATTCCAATAACTAATAACCTAATCTAATAATAATAATCTGGAATGTTATTATAGATTTTATTAGAAAAACTATTTCCTTTTCATCCAACATAAATAAAACAATAAATAAAAAATGTATCGTTTGGAATCTCAGCTTCATTTGCTAGAACGTAGGTTATAAAAAGAACCCTTTTTACAAGTATTCCCAATGAACATGAGTAGACTGGGGGTTTGATAGCATTTCTTTGAATCTGAATCAAGTCCCAAATCATTTTATCAAATCCAAATCCTTTTGAATCCCTTATGGAATCTTTTAAAGTAGTTTGTTTAGTGGAGGGTGAGCACATATGTTAGTTTAAAAATGGAATGTTTTCATTCTTTGCATTAACAAAACAAATTTCAGCTGTTTTGTATAACAAAAGAAGGAACTTCATTTTAAAAAATCTTGCTTATTCTAATCATGTTAATGACACAGTTGGTCATTTTATTTGTGATTTGTGTACTAATTAGTTGACAAGCATGACAAGGACACTAATAAAAAACTACAGTAATTAATATCAAACCTAAACCATGGACATTCTGCTGTGCTGAAAGGGTGTAGGGCTTTCAACACATATTTTTTCACTGCTCTGTAACATTCATTCACTTATTTTTCCTTTTGCTGCATTTGATCCTCACTGTGGAGCTGTGCTGCAGCTGCTCAAGTAAAAACAACACAGCAAAATTATATAAATGCTACTCTCTTAATCAGAGCATATCAGTTAAATAATGCTGATTTTCTGCATGTACAGTGCACTTAACATTACATGAAGGTGAACTTGTTGTTGCAATGCTGTTGCACTCACAGAATCTGATGGGTCACAGAATACAATGTAACACCGGCGGTAGGCCAAGGACTCATTTTTCTCAAGTTATCAAAAATGCCACACTTTTATATGTGTATATATATATATATATATATATATATATATATATATATATACACACACATTTACATGGTCCAATTTATCAATCCACAGGTGCTCTCCTAAATATGTTTTTCTACCACATGACAACAGGGGAGCTCCATACACTATTGACCCCATATAAAGAATATATTAAAATGAATAATACCTCAGATTTTTGTAGCTGTAGTACAATGTCATTCTCTCAGTACTCACTGTTTTTGAAAACTCTGAAAGCTGTTAGTGAACTTTTTTGCAAACCCATTCCAGCAGTGTCCAGTCAGTTTGGTGGGGAAACACATTCCAAGGCTCTACCTGCATTCATGTTCGGCAGCCAGGCTCCTCTGGCATGCAGTGGCAAGTCCCTAGCATGTCTAGTGCAACAGTGTGCATACCCTATGCACACTAGTGGTCGACCAATTTATCAGTGAAACAGACCAATGCTGGATGTAATGTTACCCGAGAGAAAATGGTAAGACTAAAATTCCTAGCTTTCAAAGCTCAATAATACTTAACTGGCCATTCTTGATAACATGTACAATACTTGCATTCTGTATAATTAGACTGATTCTGGTCTTTTTGTGAGAAAATGAGAATAACATTAGTTGTGAATTGTTCTGAGAGCAAGCCTTCAACCAGCTAAACTACCTGGGCTCGAACAACTACTGCTGTATGGGCGTCCCAGGCTCCCGCTCCTAACGAGCCAAGGTCGTAAAACATTTATCAGAATTCTCATTAGGGATGGTTTTGGGACGATAAGCAAGTGTAACACTGAAACCTCCTATTGTTGGTGAGCCTATGGTCTGCTGTTGTTAAGCATGTTACATAACATAAATGTATATTCTTCATTAATGGTGCTCATATACATGTTAATGCCAGTTCAATGTTTGCAAGCAGTAGAGTAACATTAATAGCCAGGTAGCAGAACTATTTCAAGTGGGCAAAGCCAGCAGGCCCTGCTGTCAGCTGAGGCAGAGGATGAATAAAGGATTGAACAACCTCTCCTCTCGTCTCATGTCAACAATTTGCTGTCGTAAGCGACTAATGTGATAGTTATAGGACATCCAACATTAGTTACAGTCGGTGGCATTTGCTAATGGGCCACAGATAGCCTCAATTCAACTTACGTTAACAGGACTCCAAAAGCTAGCGTTAACATTATCCACTTGCCAGCAATGTTTTGGGGAACGAATGGGCTTTTAGCTGACATAACGTTTCTGCACTCGGGTGCATGTCTCTCAGGAGAGAATCTTCTCTCTATCACATTGTTGTTATTTCTACATGCACATTTTTAAAGGGGTGGCCGAGGTGGGCCCCCACAAACTGATTGGCCACCGCAGATGCCACCCCAAATTTTCTGCCATGTCATTTATTTCCACTTAGCTGTGGGGCGGGTGTTTTACCAGCAGGAACATACAGTAAATCAGACGAAACTCAACTCTCTGCAACACATTCAAGAACCTGCACCCCAGGCCAGCAGGATGCATTTTTGTCTGCATGCTAATGTTGACACTGTAACATATGTTACTTGGCTTAGGCTAAGTGGTTAGCTAGTTATAAGACCAGTGCTTCACAACCGGTGTGCCATGAAGATAGATCAAGTCTCCCATGGAATTTTAGGATGATCAGTTCAATTTTTTATATACCTGATGTGTCCTTCATCCATGTGTTCACATTAAGTTTCGTAACAGAAGGGGAATTATTTTTGCTGCACATCAAATCCGGTAATTCCCTCTGCCTCCATCCCTGAAGTTGTGACATTATTGAGACAGCTACGCAAATAGCGATTTTTCAGTTCCTCCAGTCCACTAATTCTGTCCTGATATAGCCATTTAATGCATCAGCTAGTATTTTTTTAAAGTGAAAGTTCAATTCTACCCTAAAGTCATGAAAGATTAGGGCTGCTCTGATTGCCAAGTCTATGTTGTATCACCAGAGCTGAACACTCTCTCTCCATCTCTTCCTCCCCCCATTTATTTTGATTTCTGTTGCCCAAGTTCACACCCCTCCTCTCACAGTCTATAAATTCTGGATTATGATTATTACAGATGCTGGTGATATGAACATGCCATTTATTTAATCCAGATAAGAGATAAATACAAATACTGTCTGATATCTTCACTTTTTAATCAGATTCATATTACTTCCACAAGAAGCGCTGCTTGTGCTTTTATTGCCATTGCACTGTTGTCTCATTTATGTTTCTGAACTCTCTGATTGCACATAAACAAGGCATCATTTTCTTACTGTATCAGTCATAGGACTTGATATCATCCCCAAATCGTAACAGACAGTGCCTTGGCTTATCACAATAATCATAATTATTTTTGCTGTTCTTATTTAATCTGAACTATAATGTGTGCATATTTATAAGTACTGATTCATATAAACAGGCCTACACATTTTTGATGAGTGATTTCATTGCTGCCCATCAGATTTAATCAGTGTGCCATTTCTCTGATGACAATATAATCATGACATTTGAGACAATCTGCATAATAGAAGACTGTGAGTTGGTGTGCCTTGTGGTTCTGGTATGACTATTGGGCCCAAAATGTTGAGAGCCACTGTATTAGGCTACAGTGTTTAACACGTATAACCAAGACTACAACCTGAGACAGTCTGTCACAACATCATATCTAGCAAAAAGCCTTGAAGGATATTTAACATCAGTGTGAATATGTTCATGTGTTAGCTGTAGAGGCACTTGAGTCTGATATCTAACGTTATCTCATCAGAGTCTGCCACATCGCCAAACTATGAACATTGTTGCACAATTTCAATCAGTTTGAGCATGGACAAGTTTAAGTTTGGTAGTCATTTAAATTTATGTTGAGTATTAAACTTCAATTATATAATGTTTGCAAATGTTCATCAAGAATATCTGCAAGACCCAACATTTCAATGAGGGATACTATTGGGAAGGGAGTTCAAATGCATTCTGGATGAAGTGCCACTTTAAAATGTTGCCAGTTTTGACCACTGAATTGTGACCCTGTATATTCATTTGTTTAGGGATGACTTATATAAGAGGCATCTTGAAAAGAAAATTACTGCTGGTAGACGTCCAAAACTTCTTTTTAGAAAAACAAACTCCCAGTCAGAGCCCGTGGGTCAAGTCAGACCTAGTACAGTCTTGGTTGAAATTATTGGCACCCCTGAATTTTAAGTACATAATTTAGTGTATCTTCAGAAATAAATGCAAATTAACCAATTTTATATCATCAGAATATTTAATCAAATGTCGGAAGTCACTGAAAAAAAAAAGCCTTGATACAGTCCAATAAAAAATACAGACATGAAATGAAAATTGAATGTATTAAATGAATGATGAAATCAGAAGATTACCAAGGCATTTTTTAGACTAGACTAAAGAAGAAATATTTTCCATGAAAAAGTTACATAGTGCAGGTTTCATAATTTTGATTGGAACTGTACCCTATGTATGTTTGTCCCATAATACCATTGCATTACCTGTAAGATAAATCATTTTAAGTAAATATAACCGAAATCATAGCACAGTTATAGTCTTTAAATTATGTGTATTGTGGTTTTGTCAGATGATGCTGCGGTCATAAAAGCAACACTTTGCAGTGCAGAGCAGCAGCTTGGAAATGGCTTGGAAGTGACTGCTGGTTAACATGTAGACTTAATTCAATTCAATTCAATTTTATTTATATAGCGCCAAATCATAACAGGGGTTATCTCAGGGCACTTTTCATATAGAGCAGCTCTAGACTGTACTCTTTATAGTTATATTTAAGGAGACCCAACATTCCCCCATGCGCAAGCACTTGGCGAGAGCGGCAAGGAAAAACTCCCATTTAACAGGTAGAAACCTTTAACAGAACCCAGTTCATGGTGGGCAGCCGTCTGCCCCGACTGGCTTGGTTGAGAGAGAAAGACAGAGAGAGAGAGGGAGAGAGAGGGGGGAAGCATGAGGGAGGAATGAGAACATAGAACAGTACAGGTACAACATAAAGATGTATAACAATAATGAGACTAATAAAACCAATAATTATGATTATAGTGAAATAATAATACTAATAAAACTAAATATAATAATAGTAATGATAATCTGAGCAGGATCATGGCGGCAGTAGGTGGTTTGCAGTCACAGATCCAGTCTCTCTAGCACCAGAGGCAGAAATACCTACAGAAAGTGACAGGAAGGGAGAGGAGAGGGACAAGAAAGCAGATGGAGAGGAAGAGGAGGAGATAGGAGCTTGGTGCATCATGGGAAGTCCCCCGGCAGTCTAGGCCTATAGCAGCATAACTAGGGGGTGCTTCAAGCCAGGCCTGAGCCAGCCCTAACTGTAAGCTTTATCAAAAAGGAAGATTTTAGCTTACTCTTAAATGTGGAGAGGGTGTCTGCCTCCCGGACCCAAATTGGAAGATGGTTCCAAAGTAGAGGAGCCTGATAACCTCCCATTCTACTTTTGGAGACTCTAGGAACCACAAGCAAGCCTGCTTTCTGGGAGCACAGTGTTCTAGTGGGGTAATAGGGTACTATGAGCTCTTTAAGATATGATGGTGCCTGACCATTAATGGCTTTGTAGGTGAGGAGGAGGATTTTAAATTCTATTTTGAATTTTACAGGGAGCCAATGCAGTGAAGCTAACACAAGAGAAATATGATCTCTTTTCCTAGTTCCTGTCATAGTCGCACTGCAGCATTCTGGATCAGCTGGAGAGTATTTACAGATTTGTTGGGACGGCCTGATAATAAGGAGTTGCAGTAATCCAGCCTACAAGTAATATAAGCATGGACTAGTTTTTTTTTTACATCTTTTAGAGAAGGGATGTGCGTGATTTTTGCAATGTTATGTAAGTGAAAAAGGCAGTCCTTGAAGTTTCTTTTATGCGGGGTTTAAAGGACATATCCTGATCATATCCTGCTATACTAAAAACACCACCTTCTACAACAGAACGGATCTCTTTAAACATGATCGCCTCCATCTGATCGTCTTTTATCTATGAACATCTAATTAAAACTACATTCCTGCAAAGTCTTTGCCTTGTGATACACTGTGAGTCCCTCACCAACATCCCCTATTAAAGTAGTAAATAACAATAGACCAAAGTCCAGTAACAAGCAAGTAAGAAAATCTCAGAGATCTACTCGCTGTGTGACACTGCTAAAAATTCTATTTGAACTTTAAAACTTGCACAGCTTAATTTCACATCTCTAGCTAATAAGACTTTAATTGTTGATGACATCATTACTGGATTATTGGACTATATACCACTAACAGAAAACCTGGCTTGATCAAACTGTTAATAAGTAGCTGATTGAAACATCATCTGCTAGCTACAATTTTGTACATTGCATTCAGACTAATAGGAAGGCCAGGGAGGTGGGGCTCTCAGGTCAATAGGTGGAGGACTTCTAGCCTTACCCAGAATTAGATCCAAGTCTGGTGAGGATGCCTTCAGTTACAGTGGTCCTGCTCTCTGGAACTAGCTACCTGCTGACTTGAGGTCCATCACAAGTGTTTCCACATTCAAAAGCAAACTAAAAACTTTCCTATTCACCCTTGCTTATGGTTAATTAATGTTTGTGTGTATTCATAGTATAGCACTTGTTTCTTGTACAGTTTGTTTGTTATGTGCTGCTATGTGATTTTGCAGGGGTGTCTTTTTGATTGTGTTGATGTACATTGGGTGTATGCTTCATGAATTCCATTTCTGCATTTTACTCATGCTTATTTTCTTATATTTATGTTTCCCATGTTACCTTTTTTCGCATGTTCATGCCTACATTCTTATGTTTTGTCTTTCAATGTAAAGCACATTGAGTTTACATGTTATGATATGTGCTATATAAATAAAATTTTGATTGTCAAAGAAAATAGGAAAAATCGGATCCCAGGTCAAAACAAATTGACATTATCAGAAAGTTAAAGTCATGTGCAATGTAATTCAACCACTCTTTGCTTACAAAACACAATCTGAGGGGCCATTCAACAAGAATCTTGCCTCCCCCAGCACTGGCTCATAAGAGCTGTTCCTACCAGCTGGAACTCCACTCCGGATATGCTGCAGACGATGCTGGAGCAGAAGTGTGCCCTCAACATGGATGCAGGAGAACATGGGATGTTTACATGTCCTACTGCAAAACAATGGGATATCATCTCAAATTTAATTGAGACATTGGGCCTAGGCCCTATTGAAGAAGTGACTCTTGAGATGAGCAAGGCAGATGCCTCTGTCTCCTGCATCATCCCAAGCATCCCAGAGCTGAAGATGCTGCCTCAGGCAGAGGGTCTCACTACTTGTGGGATAAGAACACTCTGGGAGACAGTGTTGAAGAGCATGGAGAAAAGAGAGAGTGGATTGTCCATTAATCGCAGGGGTGGTTCAGTCCCTTTCTCCTCCTGTCCACATGTCATTGTGTCCTTAAGCAAGACACTGAACCCCAAGTTGCTCCTTATGGACAAACCAGTTTCTTCCATGGCAGCTTGGTGCACAGTGGACTGTGGACAACATTGAAAAACTGTTTGTAATTGATTTATCGTTGGAATTGTACACACATCTATAATTATTACTTAATGAAAAAAATGATCACCCCACAGCGGCAGTTGTTGCTGTAGGATGTTAATTTAATTGATAAATGTCTGGGTCAAAGGCTTGACAACTTAGTAGTAAGGATTGCAATTTAGCTTTGACTGCAAAGTAATCAAAAAAGGGTGTCTTTTTAAGTATAAGCAGAGGAGACAAAATGTATTAGTCTTTCTGATTGAACTTTTGCTGAGCTCTATTTGTTCTAATGCTGCTTGGTAGTCCATTACTTATAGAAACAATTTATTCTCTACATCTAGAATTATAGACTCCACATTTACTTTTAGTAAATCTTAAACTACAACTACCTATTTTAGGCAAAACATGCTACCACTTAGATATTAACACTAGGTGAATGGTTATAATGATATATATAAATACCTGTCAGACCTGTACCCCAAATTTAATGTTTATATGTAATTCAGCAAAATTCAAATGGTAACATCTAGCACAGCAATGCCAAACAGTTTTTATATGTGTTCTTTTTGATTAATTATTTTCTAACTTTTTTATGTCACTGAAATAAAGTTGCAGCTGAAACATATTCTTTATTGTTTTTGTTCATGTTTAAACTCCAATCCAGTAAGATAAAGAGATATGAAATGATTAATTTATAACATTATGTCAGTGTATGCAGTCACAAATATTCAAATATTACAAATATTCATCAAAAAGACTTGAGAGCTCAATGAGTAATATAAAATTCTCTTATTGAAAATAGCCATATGAAATCAATCATCTGTAATTATCACTTCTTCCATCCCGTTTACTTTACTTCCTCAGGCTTGTGAGCCAGAAGTGTGAGAGAGCATCAGAAATCAGATTTTAAAATGACCCTAATCTGTCCTCAAGTCCTTCCCTCAAACATAACGTGGTGTGTTTTTGGTCACATGAGGGGGGAGTGTGTAAAGAAGAAGAGCCAAAAAGTCCTGCTGTGAATGTTATGCAAGATTCCAACAGCAATTTTATATAAATATCTATCTCCATAGGTACTGTACCCTGAAACTGATATGTATAAATGAGATTACGCTTGTCTGTTTCTATTTTATGTTTGGATTGTGATCTGAATCTGAAATCGATCTTAATTACAGTGCCACTATTGAAGTAGCCATTCACATAAGAGTGAATCTGCGACATTATTTCTACTGACCTTGTATATAATCATTCATGCAATTTAATTATTTCTCTAATCCCAGTAAGTGTCTCAGTCTCAGTGGTTTCAAATGCACTGCAAATATTTTAGTCATGTCATATTCATAACAAAACATCCATTCAGTTCTCAAACAAAAATGCCATTCACAAGTAATTGAGGAAATTTTTAGTTGTTGTTTCCAATGTGTATTAGCTTTGTGTAGGACTTTTCAGAAGCCAATCAAAGGGATATTACTTCCATTAAGTTAGAGGACTCACAAGATACACAATGGTCAACATCAAAGCAGCTATCCTGAGTTTTAGTCTACATTATTGGTCAAGTTTTAAAAGTGCTGGATCCAGCACCAACAGCTGCTTTTAATGGACCCTCCCCGTCTCATGAAATGTTGTGTTTTTAGCTTGTACAGTGTGAGACTCTTTGGTTGATGTGCACTTTAAATGAACTTTAAGTTGACCTAGTAAACGCCCAAATTTGTACTCTTTAAACCCAAGCAGAAATAACCACTACTGACATAATTGTAGGTTATTTTCATAGATTTGACAAAACTCTTTCAGAGCTACCAAGGACATTATACAACTATATTCATGGGCTGAGTAGTACCCCATTTGAGTATAGTAAACTGACTTTATGTGTTCAGTTGGTCGAGGACCCTCGATTTATTGTAAATAATTGTTGCAATTCAAAAAAATAAGAGAAAATTGGACACTTTAAGTTCGCATTGCAGCATTGTTCATTAAGCATGAAAGACTTACATGCTGTACTTTTTGTCAGGGTGGGAAATGTACAATTGTCATTGATAAAGGGACATTAAAACTGAGTTTGCTCAGTGAATAAAAGAAAAAGGAGGTCTTAAACAGCAGCAACAGTGCGGAGACCTCTGGGAGTATTGCATGTTGCAGTCAGCATGTCGTGTAAATATGTGTGACTGACTTTGTTAAATCATATTTAACTCTCCAACAGACAACTGCCATCACGGTAAAAAGGTACTCAATGTAACCCTGCATCTGGGTTTGCACATATGACTGCAATTAATAATCAACCACTTTATGTGTTATTGTACCACTGTGTGAACATATCCCAGAGGCGATCTGAACAAGAATGTAAATTATATTTCCCATAATTCAATACAATAATCAGACACTATAATAATACATTTTAGGTGTGACACTTTAGAAAACACTGAGAAAAAATCCCTAAAAACAACACACATAGACTGAATTATGTCCGACTGACTCAAACCCATTTTCTGGATTGAAATGAGGAGGGTTGCCTGTATATCAGATCCCTTGCCCTCATACACAAACACAGTTTTGAGCATAATGCGCTCTAATCTAAGAAGTACCAGATGATTAGCAGTAGCAAAATTGCAATTTATAGCTTTGAATTAGGCAAATCTAGTTGTTTTGCCATCCCTGAAGTATGCTGTATATGCTCTATTTAGATAGAAAACACAATATGTCTTACTGACATGAAGATATTGAAACACTCTTTCCAACATTACTAATTGGTTTGATGCATTCTAACTATAGCTACCTATAGGCAAGAGCACACTATTCAATGTGGGGTTGAAAACACAGCACCATCACTTTTCCTTCTTCTTCTGAAATACAACAATTCTCAGATGGCTTGAGTGCGATGATTATGTTGCCCACCAGGCTAAGAAGGCCTGTATCTGCCAAAACTTAGTATTAAATGATGGATTTTGAAACAAATTGGTTTAATCAACAGAGTCCAGCAAACACTCCACATGTACTTTCTGCAGCTTAACCAATGAAAAAAGTGCATGCATTGTAATGAAAATCATTACCACAGGTGTTGTAATATTTCTCTTGTATTATTTTAATGGGGTGCAAAGGAAAGCCACCATCGTTATGTGTTGAGAATAAGTAGTTTTTAAAGCCCACACCTGTCTCCCCACCAAACCCTGAATTTAGGAATGCTGTAACTCTGAACTTCAGCAAAATCATAATCATAAAACTCCTTTATGCCTTATATTTATGTGTGTAATATACAGTGAAGTGTAAGGTATAGTTGAGGTTTGGCTGTAGCTGAGTTTCACTGCATTTTTTAAAGATTAAGACAAAAGGACTGAAATATTTGGTCTGCGAAAGGCCAATGCACCTGCCTGCGCTGCCATGGGACAAAAAAAAAAGTCTAATTTTCATGGGCATAACAGTAGGTACATTAGACTCCTTAGTAAAAACTGAGCATGATTCCAATTCTACAGAACTGACTGCTGCTGAACTGTGCTAGCTATTGTTTAAGCTACTGGTACAGATGTTGAACCAACTAAGTTGGCAATAAACAGCTGAAAGTGTGTGATGTATGTTTTGTATTTGTTTGGAAAGCAAGTTTAGTTCCTTAATGACGGATGGACTTTTTGCTACATAGTATAATCCTTGTTTTTTTGTATTGTTGTTGATAGACTTTTGTACCACATATTGATCATTAGCAACAACATTTATTCATATAGCACTTTTGAAAACAGAAGTTACAAAGTGGCTACCATTAAGGACATGGAGATAATGTTGAAACAGTGGCGTCTTCCTTCAGTCGTCCGTAAAACTTGTAAGTGAAAGGCTCTGGTTCCAATAAATGACATGTTGCTGTCAATCAAATATAAAGCAGAATGCTTCAACCAGGATCGTTTTTGTCCTAATCTATGAAAAATGAGAACAAATTAATGTTTTTTTTCTGCATTATAGTGTGCATTCATATCCACTCACTGTGTGTGCTCTGACTACGATACAAATGTGAAGCACTTGTATGAACATGATCTTAAAACTTGAAATGAAGTTACGGGGTGACTGAGTTAAGTTGTTAATTTCATTACACTTACTATAGATAACGCGCACGTTTTATCTAATAACAAATCAATAAAAACCTTAACTGAACTTAACTGACTGTGATGCAAGTTTGGTAAAATAATGTGGAGAGTTGAAGGTTATTTGCCTGAGAAGGAGCATCATTTAAGGTACAGAGTCAAACATTCATCAGGAGGATACTATAGTAAAATTCTTCAAGATTGGATTACTTGGATACTGAGCCCTTCGGGATTTCCAGCCGCCTTCCAGTGCATCATACCACCAAGTATATCTAAGACAATTAGGCAATTGGTGTGTTAATGTGTCTGCTCTTCTAATCAGTGTTTCACAGCCTGATGATCTGAGGGTTCATAATATCCAAGTGAAGGAATGGACAAACAACACAAAGACTTTTGTCAGTACTAATTTCATTTGCATTTTTTTCTTAATGCACCAATCAAACAGATTCTTATGTTATTTTTTTGAATGATACATGCAGGTACTCAGTCTCAGCCTCAGTGTCAGTGTCAGCAATTTGCACACGCTGGCCCAAGGTGGGACTGTAATATTTGTAGGCTCAGATTATTAATCCAGCAGGTAGTCATGAAATTTCGAGACTCTGGAACATTTAGCACACAGTAAAGAACAAAGCAACTCATGCATGCAAGATGACAAGAACTAACTTTTTTACTATGGGATAACCCATAGAAAGACCATCAATAATCTTTTGAATCATGAAACTTAATTTAAGTTTGAATTATTTGAGACTGTGAGTAAAAGATGAAAAACAAACATTTTACAGTTTAAGAAAAACAACAACTTTAGCTTGATTTAGTTGTTGATTGTATGGTCCATGTGTTGATGCAAGACTGTGTAACTTTTAAATCTAAAAAAAGTAAATTCTTTCTCATAAAAAAACAGTTAGATTTCCAAGCAATAAAAAATGATGTAACAAACTCCGTGGGAATTACATTTTTCTGTCATTGATGTTTGTGGCCGCGATTCATCATCTTAACATTAGGAGGGAGAATGCTACAAAATAAACGAATTTTAGAGTTTTATGCAATTGGAAGCAAATGTAACACTAAGTTACACAAAGTATCTCCTAGTCTAGCATGACCCAGTTTATTTTTATCTTAATTTTACCACTAATTGTAACCACATTTAGTACCAGATGCATTGCAGTTGCTGTCTTTGATTTATCAGCCCCTTTGATTAAACAGTACATACATAATTCATCAGTATGGCCACTTGTTAGTTCTTTAGCTTGTTATTTCGTCGATATGTAACCTGGCTTGTAATCAGCGGAGCTAAATTCCATACTACCAGTCGCTCAAACTGTTTTCACAATGTAATGTAACCATTGCAGAAGAATACGGTGCAACAAGATGACATCATTGCAAGAGCATTAGTCGAACCTCAAACAAACAAAAATGATGTGGAAAAGGTGATGGAATATAATATCTATGTGTGTTTCATGTAGTAAGATGAGGAACGTTACAGTCTCCTGTTTGCTTCACACATATCTGATGGTTCTTTTCTGCTGCTATTTTTTTTCTCCTATGAAATGGAAGCTTCAGTGGACATTGCTCTGCTAACTCATGATTTATTCGCTAAGCCCTTTTATATTGCACCTTTTTGCATTTGGTTTTTATCGATGCACCTAATTTTCCACTTCAGCCAAGTGAAAAAACATTTTTACTATAACAGGTGGCTGGAAATGCACTTCATAGTGACCGTTAAAGAAAACGCAGATTATGACATATTCTGATACTTCCATAATGGTTTTACACTGGCCGTTGTTGCTTGAAACAAATCAATGTTAACAAAATAAACAACTATAAAATTTAGAGCATATTCTCCTTTGAGCATTAAGACTTCATATCTAATTCACATATCAGCCCACTTATGAATCTACTATCCATGCAATAAAGCTCAATGGTATTTAGGTTACCAACCTCAAACCAGTTAAATGTTCTGTCAGAAGAAGACTAAGTGTCAAGGGCATTCAGTACCTAGGGCGAAGCACTGAAAAGGTACAGTATGCTTGGATGGCATTAATTTGCAGGGAGGAAATGACTATCCTACAAATGCACTGTAGTAGAGTGATTCAGCTGGATCATAATGTTATGTGTCAATAACTTTGAAAATTAAGTTCTTGGTAAAATAGATCACTCTCATCCTATCATGCTTTGAGGATCAGTACACCACATTGTTAATAACGAGTAAGCAGAAGAAGAAAAATGATGTCAATTTACAAATTTCAGATTTCAAGACAGTAGTATAACTCACACTGAAAATAAGGGTTCAAAGAAAGACCTCTCAAGGGAAAGGGGGTTGCAGTTGCATTTCATTGTCACTTCACTGAAACAAAACTCTTTTGAGACATAGCTCTACATATAAATAATATGTAAAAAAAAAATGTATGCAATCCCTTCTTTCTTTCTTCTTTGCCACTTTCATTAACACACACAGTTTTTGATTTCAGAAAACGAACTTGATATATTAAAGTCAGTGTTAATGTTAAAGTTTTACAGTCAGGATTACTTTTAGGTTATGGTTATGAAACCCACAACACAACATTTTGAAAAAGACCAACACACAAAGAAACAGAAAGACAATCACCATATTGGTTTGATCATGGCAGTGTTTTCTTTGTTTCTGTTAACCTTCTAATTCAGCTCATTTATTACCACTATGCAAATATTTGATTGCACAACATGTTTGCAAGATAGTAGACTAAAACATAATATTTATAGCATTTAGCAAGTGCAGCCTAGTAAAGGGCTTTAAGTGGCATCATACAAGAAACAAAACTGAACTTCAGCAAAATCCTTTCAGGCATATACTGTATGCTTTATATGGCATGTGTGCAGTGTGAATATTTGCACACTGTGTCATGTGCTACTGAAAGCAAATCCCTTTGTTTTACTGTGATTTGATCTGAGACAATACAGTGGCCAGCAGGGGCATGATCTGAGAGAAGGGAACAAGACCAAAGATCATGACAGCGCTTATATGAATTGCACTGTATCCACTACTGTGTCAGGAAACCTTTAGAATGTATATGTAGCTGTCAATTACTAATTTTAATGTTATTTTTCCACTGCCATTCATTTCAAACCCTTACCTCACTTAAAATGAATTTCGTGATTTTGTGACTTTTGATATGTTTTCAAAGTAAAGGGAAATTTGGTAGAACATTTAGGGCATTTTCTTAAGGAAATTATATATTTTTTTCCAATTCTGGCCACCAGTCTTGGGGAGATGATAATAATTTCTTGGACTGAGGGAAGGTTTTACAGTGTGTCTTGAAATTGGATCAGTGCTAACCACAGTTTAGTCTGCACCTTTAGAGAGACAGAACTTCCCAATATGAAAACCTTGCAAATTTTGGATGGAGGCATATTTAAAAAAAACAGGAAATTGAGATAAGTCGTTGCTGTACGTAAATAGTTTGCCTGATTGTCTGTTTGATTAATGACAATGTGACAGGATACAAATGGTAAATGAATCAATGAATGTTATTTAAACAGGTACCATCATTCCCTGTTTTTTTTAATTATTTTAACTGAAATAGCTGTAAACTTTTTGATTTGATTGTATGTAAAAAATATAATAAACAATTTTCCCTATATTTAATTGTGATTTCATCACCATTACATTCCCCACAAAAGGGGAAAAACAAGTATCTGACAACTGCATCACAATCCAAATTCTAGTACCAGCAAGCCCAGAGCCATTACTTCTACTTGTAGTTCTGTACGCTAGATTCTAATCAAGTGTACAATATCTCAAAATAATGACTTAGTATCTAAAAGTAATGAGAAACATTCTCAATATTTCGACTTGGGCCTTCCATCACAAAGTTGCATGCACTTTCAAACTTGATTCAGCTGGCAGGTGTTGTGGAACCAGCTTACCTGTGAACAGGCTGAGCATCGGCGACCTCTACAAGCAAAAATGTATCATGTTGACAAAATTACACACACAGAATGCCAAACAAAATGGACGAATGAATGTAATAGCAACTGTACATTAACTAGTCCCAATGCGTTCAAAAGAAGGCTAAGATGAAATTTTTTCCTTTTGATGCAGGGACCTTTTAAAGCACAAAGGGAGAGTATAGGGAGTGATTTCTCCCAGTACTGTGAAAAGTGTCATATGCACGGCTTCTTCAGGTGAAAATATTCCCATGAAAATTACAGTTCAGACAGTTCAGTTCTGTGAATTAGCTATTCAGACCCATTGTATCCAGCACGTGATTCTGAAAAGAGGTTGAGGTGTGTAGAGCTGAAGTTATGTGTTTGAATAGAGGCCCTAGGTCAAAGGTCCTCAGAGGGTACCTTTCGGTCTGAAAAGCGAGGTAAAACGTTAGTGATGTTTTTAAGGAACACAACTGCCTCACTTAAGAGTCGGTGGTCAAGGCTGATTTTCAGAGTGGTTCATCGGCTTCACACCCTCTCACGAGCAGACCTGCAGGTGCTTGATTTGACCCTGTACTTCGTTCGTAATAAACCTTTATATGCAATCAAGACGGTGTCAGCGGAGTCTCCTTCATCCTCTTCACATCATCAACACCATCTAATAAACTACAAGTTCCTGAATTTTGAATGTTGTTCTTAAGTGCTGTGAGTATCACAAATTAAACTGCATTCTCTTATTTGGCGTGAGATTTGTTCAGGCAGCATGAGAGTGTGAGACAAAGCATGAGAGCTTTCAACACTGGCTTAGCAGGTGTAATGATATAATGTTCACAATCTTAAATTGCAAGTGTTAGCATGCTAAGCATGCTAAGTTAAGGGATCACCAAAGTCATCCATCTTGAGGGAACCATGATGTCCTGTACAACTGACTGATCATCTGACATTTGCATCACTAGGACCAGACAGCTTGTATAACTAAAATATATTTTTGATGGGCCTTTGGGCAGGTAAGATAGCTTATGAACTATATTCATCTACAGTATCAGGGTGACATTTAAAAAAACAGCTACATTTTTTTTTGGTTTGTTCATCCTTGTAGTGATGCAGTTTCACAAACACACTTTGGATCAGATTTAAACACAACAGTTCTCAGTTTAATACACAGTTTGAGTGCAGAGCCAAAACAAAACTTTCTTCATGGATTTGTCACTATTAGTTTTTGGCCCACAGGAGGACCACATCAATTGTTGGGGATGATTTGTTTGGTGTTGTCTTTTGCCCTTGCTTGACTTTAACTCAACATAAAGTCAGTGTTTACAGTATATGTTATTAGAACAAAAGCAAATATTAGGGTAATTTATGTTCATATAAATTAACAATATACATTCTACAACGATAACTATGAATATAGGCCTGAATACCATATCAGTAAACTCAAAGCATGTTCATTCAGTATAATTTTTTTGGAATCCTCATTGGATCAACCTTAAAAAGGTGTTGAACGGAGCGCAATAAACATTGTAAATTGCAATGCTTATATTCAAATTCTGTAATTCTCTGTGTTACACAACACTAGACAAAAAAAAATTTACTTGGATGCCACTTTACAGAATCTATATAGTAGCTACAGGCTCTGTGTACAAACTGTCATAACTATGCTATTTGGTGATTAAATCGAGATGATCCCTAGCTGGAAGTGGCCATTTACTGTACTTATGATTAACACTTTACATTGACTGAGAAAATGTGCAGTGAAGGAAACTTTTTAAAAATTATTCATGTCCCTTGCAGCTTTTATTTATATTCATATTTCAGTTCATAATCCAGCCTAAGGGTTATGATTCAAATCCAGATTCTTAATCCTACTGATTTGTGCGAGATGTGAGAAAAATGTAGTGCCAAATCAAATGCAACTACACAGCTTAAAAACACAAGACCATACATGTTTTTCTTTTATGTTCCTTAATCATTTAAAAAAGGTGTTTCCCATATGGTGCCTGCTGAGATGAAATATGGCACTTATCCAGATGATGCCAAATGTCTCTTTGCTACCATATGCTTTGGTTGTCAGGGTTGCTGAATTAATTGCAATAAGTCTTGTCTGTGTTCCCTCTGCGGTAGGGTGATGGTAGTATTAAGTGAGGTTTTAACATGGATGAATGTTCAGGTACTGAAGTGGAGTTGTAAATTAGCTCCTATTATGATTAATTTGGGAGTTAAAGGTTAAATTCAAATATAACTAAAGGTTAAAGTCTAATAGAAAATTATCTTCCTGGAAAGTTCCATTGACATTCAACAGATTCAGACAGGTTAAAAGACCCCCCACCCCCCCTATTCAAGGACTGTTATTTTTTCCAATGAAATTAACTTGTTTCTGCTATCATATTGATTGTTGAATCATGCTGAAAATTTTGAAAAATGTCATCCAAAAATTTACAGCAGATCTTGATGTATCTTCAGTTTACCCGGAGTGCAGCTGTGCGTAAATAATAAAGGCTGGTTCCAATGTCCACCCTGAACACACACACTTGTACATGCAGAAAATGTACAGTACTGCTGTAGCACTGTTTGCTTTGTTATCAAGTTCTTCAAACAGCACAAACATGTACAGTAACATTATTATTTTCTTTTAAACATAAACAGTGCTAGTTTGAAAATGCTGTTACACTGACCTGTGGACTGTTCCCTGTACTGATTCTAAAACTTCCTATCACATGCACTGAGCACAGTGGGACACTAGTAAAGAAGGCATAACAGCACTTCTATCTCAGGCAACTGAGAAAGGTTGGTCTGAGCCTCCCATCCTCAGATCAAGATTAAGCACTGAGGGTGAGGTTCCCTCCCTCTAGGACATTTACACCACGAAGACCCAGAGGATCATCAAAAGCCCAAGTCACCCGAGTCACACATTCTTTCTGCAGCATCATGTCCTGGACAGACAGACTTCAGGAGAGTCTCTTTCATCAGACCATCAGACTGCTGAATGGCTGGCAGCTGCTCAGCGGAGTAGGTGATGGCTATCAGTCCTCCATGGACTCTTCCCATTGCAAACTAGCCTCTTAATGCAGTTTAGTGTCGATATTCACCGCACCACCACAATTATCTACTGTTTTATATTCAATTCTTTTGTGCTTTAATAGTCCATTGTATTGCAAACACAATATTTATTAGCATGGATTGGGATAAGCATCGTATTTAAAAGTGTCTTTAGAGACCAGGTGTGTATATACTGTTCTACCATATGTAAGATGTATTTGTGCTCAAGGGTTTTCTCTCATTCCTACACCTGACATTCTCTAATTTTTTTCTGAGGGTAAAGTTAGACAAGATCAGGAACAGATTTTCCCAATGATGTTGTCGCCATGAAAGCTGTTTTGTCAAAAATCTCCTAGCAGCACAGACTATTAAATTTGGGTAGTGTAGAGCATGAGGTGAAAATTAACACATTTGATCAAAACATTTTTTTCTTGCAATTTGAGTACATGCATTTTACTACTTAGACCCTCCTAAAACACAAACCTTAAGCCCTTTTTGATTTTATGTCAGTTAAGTTAGTGAAATATTAGGTTTTATACTTGATCACAATAGTGACCGGTGGGAAACGGCGTAGTCAGAATTCATACCAAGGCCAAGAGTCATAATTCACTACCAACAACATCTCTGAAGAACAACCAGCTATTCACCACCACATTGTGAAGGGAATAAAAAAAGATTGGCCACCACCACTTCTTTGACCTTATTGTAGCCCTGTATCTTGACACCTGAAAATCGTGCAGATCCACACCCTCCATGTTTTGGTTGTATGTGAGGCTACACATGGGCTGTGAAACTTTGTCATAGGTTTTCTTGTCTCTTTGCTCCACTTGTTTACAGGCACCTCAGAATACTTCTCAGCAGCACTGATTGCCATGGTTTACACCATTGTTATCCTTCCAACTTTTCCCTCTGTGTACGGACATAAAAGCTTCCATGAGGCATTTTTTAGAAATTCTTTACTTCTGTAAAATGAACATCAAGCAAGCAGCACTGTCTCAGAGTGCCAAGAAATCTAATTTCATCAAGAAGGCTAAGTAAGGTCAAAAGGTTGTCAGTTAAAGTTAAATCCTGGAGGAACTGCCACTCGTTCGGCTAAACCAAGGCTATACACTTGGGCCCTGTCCTGGGCAGGTTTCAGGGAGATGTGTGTACTCCACAGTAAGGTTCCAAATGATACATGTACCCTGTAGGTAATGCAAGGCTCCACAATTTATACCCAAACTGGATTGGTTTGCCCCCGAAGAATTGCTTGCACCCATGCCTGCCATAAAATAACCATTTTGAGTATGGCATCATTTTGTAAGACTCACTCAGTGCACTGAAGATGGGTGGTACTTTGTAGAAAGGGTCAGTTGTGGCCTTTGAGATATCCACCAGATAGATTAAGACTATTATCTCATCAAAGAGATTCCTTCTAATTGCATTTGAAGTAGCTTCATTGTAGAAATCAGAAACATATGACCAAAACATGTGCCACCGCAGCACAGAAGTGTGGCCAGATGTGAGAAGAACCCCATAGAGAGTCAGCAACTCATCCATGTTCAGATCAAGTACCTTCCCTTTGGTTTGCATTGAAAAGGTTTTTGACATCTCAACAGTGAGCGCCTTTGGAGTAGGAGGGTACGTCAACAGGAATAAAATCGACTGAATCAGGTTTATATGCTTTATGCACTCTGCTGCAGTTGGGCCAAAGATCATGAAATCTGGAATCTTGGACGTGGCCGGTCATTTTGGGCTTTTAAAAACCCTGTCCCTATTTTGAATATTTTGAAGAGATGTTTTCTGTTTTACATGATGTTGTGGGGTCTCATTTTCCTCAGGGCATCTCCTATTTCGGCTCATCGCTGTGGCAGACTTGCCAATATATGGCAGTTGTGGTAAGTTTGCTTCAACACCTCCTGCCGCACGAGTGGGAAGTTGGGCACACCAATTGGTGCTCATGAACATCTGCCTCATCTTCCAAACAGTTCACCTCTGCATGGCCATTCAATAGTCTACATGGCAAATGGTCCTTTTCATTGTGGTAATCCCTATCTGAGCCATCACTATGCTAGTCACTTTCAACTGCCTCTTTTTCAAGTGTAGGAATGATAGTGATGTTATACACAGCACTTGGGTCATCGCGTAAGCATAGGAGTTCAATCACATCTTAAAGTTTTCCTTAAAAAACAAAACAAAACAAAACATAAATTATGACTAGGATTAACAGCTAAAACCTGTGTTTTCAATTAAAACACTGCGTTACACTTTTGGTTACAATTGTGACCGTTAACAAATTGACACCAAGTATGAGCAGAATATATATGCAGAAGTAAAATTCTTGAAATATATCAGTAGTGGACCCTTTAAAGAATACCCTTACAAAATATTCTAGTTCTATCTGGTAATTATTGTGTTTTACTGACTTCCTTTTGTTGAAGTTTGGGGAGGAAATTATCTTCCAGAGGTGCAAGCAGGAAGTAAACTAATCTGGTTATGTGACCTTTTACAATAGTCACATGGCATTGATAAATTTTAATCAAGACAATTTATTTTTTTCATTTAAAAGTTGAATGTCTTGCCCAAAGCCAACAACACTTTTAGAGTCTCCAGAAATTAAATAAAAAAGAATGCGGTCACAATTGTGACCGTCAGGATTAAACAGGTTAATATGACTGATACAATACAGCTGCTTATGGTCTACAGTACATGTATTATTAGCTTAACTGTGCGGCTGGGGCGCCATGTTGCTGTTTAGAATACTGCAATATTTTATACATCACTGCTCCCCTTTCATTTTCACTGTGGCTACATTGTTTTTCAGCTGACACACCAGCCAAGAGAGAGCAAACACACCTCAGGAACTTCTCCTGTTGGGGACTGATGTGAGGAAACATATGATTAAGCCAAAATAATTTTGGTAAATATTTCCAAACCGAACACAGCACACTCTGCCCTGTAGTGTTGATTTAGTCATTAAAACGTGAGGGGGGAGGAGACATGAGGATAGATTTGCTGACAGTGATGTGTGGGATTATACAGTATGTGCTTCAATATTATTGAGCAATATCTCTTACATGTCAAACAAAAATAAACAGAGAAAATAGAAAGAATTCCAAAGCAAAAAATTACCTTAAAAGCAAAACATGCTCTGCAGCACTGTTGCCGACCCTGTGCTCACCATTGTCTATATCTTAATTGTTTTTATCTTGTTGCAATTTTTTTTATCTTATCTTAACCACCATCTTATCTGTCTCATCTTTTATCTAAACTTGCTTGCTATCTGCACACTTTAGGCAATATTACTGATGGACACCTTCAGGCAACACTGACAATGCCGAGCCACACCGGACTCTGATTAAGCAGTTGCAACCCAGTGAGGATGTGCTCAAAAGGTTTGGAAACTGACATTATGTTGCCTCCAGAATATCTTTAATGGAAAAGGAAGGAATTTAAAGCTAAAGGGCAAACCTCTTAGGGAGGGATTTTGAATCAGCTAAGAAGAATTCTTCTCCATGGATTCATTAACACTTACCCAGATTCTTTTTTTATTTTAGCTCTGCTTTTAATGCAATGCAGAAACATGTTTTTCTCCAAACCTTCTGATCTGACCACCCACAGAAAGTCTGCTTTGAAGATGTTTAATCTTTCTTTACTCCTAAGTATGCTTTAGTCTACCCTTTCAGCCACTGAAAAAATTACAAAAAAATGTAATCAACTGAAACATCTTGAAGTGCGGTCATTCAAAAACCATTGGCCAAAGACAGACATTAAGTTTCTTTTCCCTTTCTATTCAGGACACTATTGTACAGGAAAAATACATCTGCATCTTTAATTTAAGTGCAGTATATAGCAATGAGATGATGATGTATTACACCATCTGATTTATTGTTTACCATCTGGCTTTGGCGGTAATCTTGATTGCTCTGATTGTAATTGTCCAATTCAAAATATCAATCCATGCACTCTAAGCTGTGTTATCAAGGCTCAGAAGAGTCCAAGCAAACTACATTGTTTCTTAGTAGCTCTCCAGACAGGATGTTAGCAGTCACTATGCAGGTGACGAAAATAAAACCATTATTCCTGAATGTGCAAATTGGTACTTATTCTCCCCAAACACAATGTCACCGAAGCAATGTTTGTTTGGTGATTGCTCTGTTCTTTTACAGGGATAAAAAAACGTGTAGGTTTTTGTTTCTTTTGCTTGTTTGTCACACACACATTCAAAAACAGAAAATGAAAGAATAAGCAGATTGCATCTAAAAATTGAATACATTCGAAAAGGTCTATTATTATTACTACCATGTTAATGCACTCACAATTGCTATGTACTGTATGTACTTTTCACAGATGTATTTATATTTTCCATATATTAACCAGTGGATGAAAATACTGCTAGAATATCCTACAACTGTATAATATTAATTATGAACAACAGTACAGTGCCATTACTGTTATTTTACAAGTAAAAGTTTGCATGTGTTAACAACACTTTAAAGTAAAAGTGCAAATGTAGTGCAGTTCCTTTGACAGTTACTCAACAGTAAGTTGAAATGATCTGGTGTGACATCTTGACCATGTCTTTTCAGCAATGCTTCCCATGGAGAGGTGAGCATTTTATCAGAAGAATGGAAGAACAGTAGTAAGAAGGAAGACAATACAGCCCATCATTTTTTAAAAAGATGTCATCCCTATTTATGCCAGGAATCAATGTACTCTGTTCGTATGATCTATGATATGTATATATGATATTTCTGTTTTAGGATATTTCTGAGCAGAACACCAGATTCACCGGACATTCATGAGGTGTGATGCATTCCAGGCTAACCCCAAAAGATGCACCCTCCTTCAGGACCAGTTCTTTTCTCATAGCCATAAATAATTGAGGCCATTTGCCACCCTGACCAGATACCAAACAATGACTGGTGTTTACATTTAAAGATATTCAAAGACCTCTTGGAGGAGGCATAGGATATGACTGTTATGATTAGCAAGTGACTGCTGATGGCCCTGGAAAACCATATTGGATATTACACAGGCCTCTCTAGCAGCAGGGGGGCTGCTGCCCGGCTGTGACCACTGTTTAACCTCCAGAACTTTCTTTCAAGAAACATGGAATGACATACAGAAGAATATCAAGATAGGATTGAAAGAATAGGAACTTAACATCACTGTTTGACTGACATAACCAAGAAGGGAACTTTCCTACTACAATAGTGTCTGAAAACATAACTTCACAGCCACTCAGCCCTCGCTCCAGGACGCGCCTCTGAACATACCAAAACCCCCCTCTTCCTCTCCTCTGTTCCACGTATGTGGGATCTTAAAATGCCACAATGCCATTATTTTATTAAATGGTAAATGGTAAACTGACTGCATTTATATAGCAATTTTCTAGTCTTATCGAGCACTGAAAATGCCTTATACTACATGCCACTTTCAACCATTCGCACACACATTCATACATCGCATTCACACACACGCACACTCACACATACTGATGGCACAACCATCAAGTTCAATTTGGCCAAGGACACTTGAACATGTGGACTGGAGGAGCCAGGGATCGGACCACCAACCTTCTGGTCAATGGGAAACCCACTCTATCTCCTGAGCCCTCTGTTGTTGTTTGAATGTATGCTTACTTATATTCGAGATTTTCTATCATGTATAGTTGAATTCTGCAACTTGTATCTCTTTTAAACATGTATCAATATCTCCATAACCATTAGAGATAAACATGTAATGATGTTTGGACTCACTGCAATCGCCTGGGCATCAAAGAAAAGCCCTGGAGGCAAGTTCAGCTAATGGAATAGATCCCCTGCATCAGAATCATGGTTGTCTAAGTTCTGAAGTATCTTAAGGTCATGGCAGCAATCATCTTTTTCTTTATTCTTTCATTCATTTCAGACATTTTCCACAGGTTCCCTATAAACTCCAATGTAGGCGATTACTCAATTTCTGATTATTATTAATTTATAATTACTGATTAGCCAATTTGATGTAATACTTTGTAGTGCTTTCAAGCAAATTAGCATACATAGTTAGCACTCAAGACTGCTAGTGACATTTCCTTGACAATGATAGTTGCTAGGCAACCAAGATGCATCATCAACCACGGGAAAGATTACCAATAGAATAGCACAAACTTCAGTGCAGTCAATATGACCGAGTATGACCAAAATAGTTAAATATGATCATATTTTCTTTGCCTTTTGTGTAATTTATATAAAAAGATAATTTCAGATGAAAATACAGACACTTTTAGGAAAAGTCAGGTACCAGCAGAACTGTATTTGTTTATTCAACAGAGTTATTGCATAAACAAATTTGTGGCCATTCTACAGTTAAGTAAAGGCTCTGGGGTTGGGGATCTAGGGTGACTCATACCACACAAGTAGGCGTACAGTTAAAATGGCCCCATAAATGCTCAGCACTGGTCGACACAGCAAAAGATGAATAGGTGTGCTACAGTACAACCTGATGACTTAAAGGGGAAAAAACAGCGGCTGGCCTGTTTGTTCGGAACAATTTTGGAGTTGCATGCATGTCTACTGTCTTTTGGGTTGGTTGCAATGCAGGAAGAAAGGCCCAGGTGAGCTCTCAGCCATTTTTTTTATAGTCTCTGCTTGTCATCTGGGTCCTAGCGCTAGTTTTCCTTCCTTCTCCTTGACATCCTTCTTTCTTTCTTTCTTTCTTTCTTTCAACAGTTCGTAAATTAAGGGGAAATCTCTTTTAAGCTTGCAGTCATGGCAATAAAGGAAGCATAAAGGAAGCTACACAGTGAACAACCCAGAACAAGACAGACCTCTAAACTCAGTAGGCTTTAAAATGAAGATATTCACATTCGCGTTCCCAAAAGAACAGAAGCACAATACAGAGTTTTACATCTTCATTTAAGGCCACAGCTGCCGAGACAGATGCGTTCATCAAGTTCTATGAATTTGAGGAGTCATGGGCAGGAATCACAATTATCTTGTATCCATTCTGCCAGGCCATGAAATTGAACTGAACTTCCTCTGACCATAACCCCTCATTCCTCTCACAGCGGAAAGGGTCAGGAGCTCTGGCACCTCCTACCATGCTTGGGGCTCAAATAACACAGAGACTCCATGAGAAAAAGGCAAGCATATCATTTCCTCGACATCTGCTACCAAAGCAGGTTTTTGCCTCCTGTAAGCTGGCAGGGCCTTGTGCGACTGACATGATGTGGATTTAAACCAATAGCGCGATTATTGCTGCAGCCAGACAGAGCTTGGATTTGCCAATTGTGACTAAGGCAGGTTGCTGTTTATTATCCGCCAGACGTTGCGGATGCTCTCCTACTTTAGGCCACCTTATAAGGTTCCAGATCGGGCCTCAGACAGACAGCAAAAGGCCAATTTGGCACTGAGGAATGGAGAGATAAAAGTGAGCCCTCAGCTACTTTTGGAATGTTAACACTATTTTTTCCCTGCTTGGATGAATACATTTCCAGAGAGGGATACAACACCCTGTTCTTTTGGCAAACACCGTAGTATGCTAGTGTATATATATATCTTTATATATCCATCATGCGTAATGGTCCATGGAGGTGGTCAGTCTGTGACTAATAGGTCAGATGTGTCCACTTTGTTTACAGCCCCTCAAGCCATGCATATCTGTATCAGAATAAATAAGGTATACCTACACCTCTGTTCCAGTCCGCCCTTTTTCATTTCCCACTCATAGAATATACTGCTGAGGTAAGGAACAATTCTTGTGTTACATACCCCACCTCCTCCCACTTCCCTTCTGTAATCCAGTACATCTGAGAGGCAGACTAGAGGGAGGAAGAGAACAGAGAGGTTGAGACAGTGGCTACTGCAAATGCATACCTTGGCTAATGACTGTAGTTAAGATCTTCTTGGGGTTACTCTAGTAACACAGACCTTTCATGTAATTACACTGTATTTTATAACATCTAACTTGGTCATATGACACAGTGAGGTATGTTGATTAGGTGTAGGTGAAATACCGTGTAGTACGACACCTCTGAGTGAATTATAGCATTCATTCCATGGTCACTTACTGTACCACAGGAAAAATGCCATAGCTGTGTTCAAACTGTCTTTCATTCCTAAGTTTCCTTGTAGTCAGTTCAATCCATGGCTAGTTTTTTTTCACTGGTGAGGGTTAACTGGCAATGTAGTAAAGACAGAAATACTGTTACTATGGTTACCTACCTATTTATTGTACACTGATGTAAAACAGTGGTTAAACAGACAAACAAAAACAAAACAAAACAAAACAAAAAACTGCCATTATTTCCCTAACTACATTTTCATGGAAAATTTCTGTTAGCCTGAGCCCTGTGGAGCAAAACAATCAAAAAGAAAAACAATCTCTACTCAAGGTCTATTTACATGCTTGTTCAAAAGCTTGTATGTCATGGTAAAATTGGAGGGTGCCAGACCTGCTGTTTTCAAGGACATGAATTGTCGAGCTTGGCCTATGACACATGACCTCTTGCAATTGTGCAAATAATGGCTCTTCCTTCAGAGACAGAAGTGGAGGTTTCAGTCGGCCCAGTAACATCTTTATTGTGCATCTCCAAAATACAGCAAGGCACATGTTGTCATCGGATAACAACCTTTGTCATCTACCATTTGTTGCATTTGCATATTCTAAACATGTTTTTTGTCTCTTGCCTTTGTAAAATTTAACGGACCTGTATAAAGGTATTTTACAGAATGCTATAGGATTATGATCTATATGTAAATTGAGAGAATGGAGTAAACATTATCACCGAATTGGCATAAAAGGTTGATTAATTTAAAAGTCTCCCTCGCCTACTTAGGAAACACTGCCGACTAAGAAGTTCCCAAAGTTCCTCATGCACCCAGAAATCATTTGCAAGAGAAATGCATCCAATGTGAGAAAGCATAGGAAAGCATTATTTTTGGGTCCAGTACTTCAGTCCTGTTTGGTAAAATGTTTTTTTACATTCATCACATTTGCAAAAAAGGAAAAAAAAAAACCCATTATATTATATACATATATATATATATATAAAGTATCTTTCTGTGTTTATGGTTTACATATACTTTACTTACATTTTTTTTTTCATAAAAATACTGCCCAAAATATGCCCATTATGCTGTACTAGTCCACAGAATCAGTGAAATATGGGAGTTACACAATAAGAAGGTCCACAGAGTCAACTGTAACTACGCTTATGAAAATACAGTATTTTATTATTGGTCTGACATGGAATGAATTTCTCATGTGTGTAAATGAAGTTGGTGAGTAAGAGTGAGTTAGATTAGCGTCTTGTTTATGTTGAATTGTCCCTTTCTTTTCCTGCTATTTTGTCTTTTGTTCCTATTCTTTTGCTCTCTAAAAAGCAGTCTATAATCTGATTTTAGAAAAGTGTCCCGTAGTCAGAACAGGTGTCAAAGTGTCAATCAGCATGCTGTCTTTAGCGGTGCATGTTGCTGTTGTCAAGGATCAAGAGCGGAATTGTTGCAGAAAAATAAAAGCTGCCAAAGAAAGAGTGGGCCCTCCCACAGATTTATTGGCCAAGTTTAGTGAAAGTGCAGCTTTCACTATTGGGATTACAATTCAGCCCCATTTCCCCCCTTAATCCGGTCATTACTCAGGGTTTGCAAGGACAGAGAACATCCTCCACTTCGGGCTGTCTCTGCTGCATGTAAATACGGCGACTTGTTGACCAACATTTTTAGAACAAAAGATCCATTCTTTGGTGGACGGCCCTCAGAAATTAGATGAATGGGAGTGGGTAGAAAAGCTTCAGAATGCATTTCACAGGTCTTTTTAGGAACAATGTCCAGACATTCTAAAATGCTTGGTGATAAAACCGATCATGAACCTTGTCAGTTATATAACTTATTACTTGTGATTTCCAAACCATTTCTAGAAGGTCAGCACGTCTACCTTCCACCCCCAACCTCCACATGTACGATCTTGTTTCTCACTGTTTACTGTGTATTAATATTGAACATTATCAAAGCTATAATGGCAACATTCTTGGCCCTATAAAAAAATAGGCTTGTGGGGACACAGTATGTTAAAGGGCCTGTTTTGTGTAATAAAACAAGGTTAGAGGTCTGATGATTGATTGTTGCTTGGCATTACTTACATTTGCAGTATTACCAAAAGAAACATTTTTAACTTTCAGGCAAAAGCCCCACTTTCCCTGGCAAGGATTCAATCTGAACCTAGACTTTAGTCCATTTTACAATAAATTCCTCTGTGGGAAAATAATGAGCACAAAATGTTCTGAAAATGTAGGTTTGTCTCGTTACTAGCTGAGTTCATTGATGGCTGTTCATTAAAGTCCAACTAAAGAATTAATGATGACTACTTAAATACTCTACTTTGAAGACACGGCAGGCAACTCCAAAATTTTTTATTTTTTTTTTAAACTCAATCAAGCTTTTTACAGGTGAGTCTTCCATACTTTACTGCCTTTTTAGCCACACTAGTGCTGCTTTGTACACAAAAGAAATATCTCAACAACTACTGTATTGATAAACGTTATATACATATATTCATGTCCCGCAGAGGATGTATCCCGATGACTTTCAACATCATCACCGGGTCAAAATTTGAATTTGTCCAGTTCTTGTTATTATATTGACTCCTTTCTAATTTGAGCTGAATTTCTAGTATGTGCTGTTGTCAGTCAAGTAAGATATGATTTTCTACTCTCTCATTTAATTTCCCTATAGATGATCATTAAAAGGAGTTTGTTTCACCTTTTAATCCTCAATTCATCAAATTTAGTCTTGAGCTGTTATTATCAAAGTTAACTGTATGTAGGTTTGCAGGTGTTTCTCTCACCCCATTCTTCCTCTCTTAGTTACTCTTACAGTGTCTCTGCTGCTCACTGCACACTGAGCAATAAGCAGCTTTCCTTGGTGCAGGCTGTAGGATGAGTATGCAGGACCTGTTGTTTATAATGTGAAGACGACTCATGCTGTTATTGATTCTGTCCGAGAGATGAGCCCTCTGGGTTTTTCTGATGTTTATGCAGGAGAATGGTGATGCTTGCTAAGTGGAAAAGAGACAAAAAATCAATAGGCAAGGTGAGGGGAGGGGAATGCCAGCCGTCTCTTAGTTAAGGACTTGTTTTGAAATTTCTGTTTTTCTCTTCTTTTGATACACTTTAGGGGCTGAGTGAGTGGACCAGCAGCTGTTTCCTCATTTTTTTTCCCAGTGCTGCTGAGTTCTACCACTGCTGAGCTGGAGACCTTCATCAGTTGAAGACTCTTGAATGGAGAGAATTTGTACTGTACACGTGCCTCTTTACTGTAGCCTCAACATCGCACAACACTTTCCCTCATTTACTCTGCATATACTGTATACTATACAGTAGGTTTTCACTGATTTATCTATCATCACGTAAGACTACTAGTGTGAACAATTAACACTATCAAAATACAAAGCTGATGAATGAGGAATAATTATTCGGTCACCTGAAATGTTATGATCCAGTGCAGTTTCACACATTTGTTTTTAAGGTACATGACTGTTGATTGAATCCAGTGACAAAATTGTAGCATGAAAATTATTTTCCTTATGTGTGACAAACTAGTCTCCACTCAGGGCCCACTTATTACATTACATTGCATTTTGCCGGTGAAGATGAGGAGATGTAGTTGAAATTCAGATTATTTTTTTAATAGCCAGATTAGAAAATACTTCGGGCATCATTGGAAATGATGTGATTCAACATGCTGGGCCTGATGCTAGAACATTTTCAAGACCTTATCCTAAACCTTTCTTATATTTCTATGTGATGTTTGTTCTTTGAGTGTTTGTGGGGATGTTCATCAGAATGATTATTAGCATTATCAACGACGTTTAAATTGCCACATAAGGTCATAGGTATAAAACTATTGTCATATTTCACTAACCTACTTTGCTGCTGAACAACTATAGACAGCCCTAGATTTCAAAGTTTGTGGACACTCACTGATCACATGTTCTAGTTGTTAGTCCTCGTATCAGTGAAACACTGCTGTGTTTACATCATAAAACAATAGAGTTGCAAGTTTTGAGGAGCTCCTGGTTTCAAAAGTGTTTTACTTTGTGAAATTCTAATTTTCAAATCTTTTTTTTTTTTTTAATATGCTCATTATTCTTCAGTGTAGAAACACTGGAGGCTCCTGGATACTTTGTCGTTGGAACTTTTTTTTTTTTTCATCAGTTTAGTATGGCAGATGGCACCGACTACACAATAACCATGAGCCTTGGGGAAGACAGGTGGATGTGTGGATCAGAGAGAATCCAAACACTGTGCTCATTTAAAATTGACCAAACGTGAGTCCAAACTTGAATAAACTGCTTAAGTGTCATCACATCTGTAAGCATAAGCAATAGAAACAGAATTTGCCCCCCCAAGAGCGAAATGCCCTTGGGGGGCTGTAACTGATTTTTCTCAATGTTTCCATGGATAGAGGTTTGACTTATTATCAAAAGAACCAATTTTTTGCTAATGGAGCTGCTCATCATTTGTGCCGATGATTCAACCAGTAGAGTTTCATGTCTATCCAAGTCTTGGAAATGCTCCAAAGGCCAGTGACGTTAAAGTGCCGGTTCTGAAGACGAAGAAGTCGTTTACTTCCAGAACCCTGAAGACCTGAAATAACTCCTCTGACTTCACAACTCTATTGAGAAAAGCAATGTCCACGGTGGCAAAATCAGCAATATTGTCAATTCTCCCAAGTGACAAACCACTGTACTGTAAAAAAAAAAAATCTCCTATAGACCCTATAGACTTTCTAATGATGTTCACAGATGATGTTCTGAGTAAGACATGGAATGCCTTAGCAACCAAAGTCAATGCCTGCATGAAAGAAAAAAGTCCATTCATCTATCTTTTGTAAATTTTTTTTTTGTGATTTTAGTTGTATTTGTTTAGTAGAAAATGGAATAATAAAAAGATGAACGTGGGCTTTTAAATTCCTCAGTCATTGATTAATATTTTTCTCACATTACTATATTTTGGAACTGTCCTGTTATGACTGCAGATTTCTGACTTGTGCCCTCATTGCTACAGGGTTTACTGGGGAGGACAATTAAAAAAGCTGGAACCTGTGGCATCTATTTGTCCATCATCAAAATGCGGTGGGATGGGTGTGCTGGCAGATCCAGCCGATTGCACAGACAGATGGAGAAAGGGCAGCAGGGCCGCTGCCTCCTCTGGTTGCCATGGTGAAGGAGGAGGTGAAGTGTGGAGAGACAGCCTTTGTAAGTAAGGGAAAAGGAGACTGAATTATCATTCAGCAGGTGGCACTGATTCGGTGTCCCCACCACCAGGTAACAAATGGCGTTGGCCTTCCTGCACACACAGGGAGGGCAATAATCTCCCATCAGCCATCTTCCTCTGCGCAGCACGTAAAAGACATCACGTTGCTGATTGACTTGTCAGGCCAGTGGCCCAGTGGAAAAACTCTGATAGGACTGCACACATACTATAACCTTGATATTATATATTACTCTGTACTTTTCTTAAAAGCCTACCATGTGAACTACTGTAAAGGGCTATTGTATGACAATTTATGGGCATGCTTTGATCTGCTTTGGCCTGAGAAAGGAAGACAATGTGGAAATAAGCCCCCTTTATTCAATATCGATTTACATTTTATATAAAAATTACTTACATTTAGTACATTTCTTCAAAATACAAGCAGCCAAACAACATACAAATCAAATACAAAATTATAAAATTTCTTATATTTATCATCTTCCTTTTCTGAAGTAACAGATGTGTTTTATAATAACTCTTAACCTTTTTTGTAACTGTGGTAAATCTCTCCCTTGTCTACATCTTTAATCCATCTGTTGACATATAACCTAGAAAAATATGGTATTCAGTATCTGTCTTTTCAGTCTATAGTACAGGATCTGGGAATCTGATCGGAGAACATTCAAGGTGGGCTTCAATCTCTTTCACCAAAAGATAAGTTCATATGGTGTATTACTGTTGAAACAGGGATAATGGAGCTTGAAATCTGTGGAAATGGAAAAGACAGGAAACCTATGGAATTACATACTGTGTGAGAAAGATCATCTTGTTATTATGGCCTTCACTGGAAATCCAGTCAGTAGATCCGTCAGGTACAGAGGGAAAAAATGAAAGACAAAACCTTAAAAGTGTCAAGCTTCACTGCTCAGTTGTGAAACTCTGTGGTCACATGACATGAAAAGACAAAAACCAACAAACTCTTCTAGATACTTATATTTGTCCAGAAAAATCGAGCCAAACCTGCCGCCGTTACCTTCACAAGTCGACAGCGTCCATATTCCACTTAAACTAGAAACAGGTATGGGTACAAATTTTAGCACTGCATTTTAAGGTTTAACTGTGCACAAGTGTGGCGTATGGTGTTAATAAAGTTTTTGCAAATCATTAGCTTTACTTCAGTGTTGTACAGTATACAGTGTAGCGCTGTATAACTTATGTTTGACAAACATTGGAAAGCAAACAGCAAATGGAAAATAAAACTCTTCAGCACACCAACAAGGACATTATGCTGATGCTAAACCAGTAAAACCTAAGAGCCTCATAGGAAATAGAAAAATTCTTGTTTCCTCCTTCATACTATACATTATACACTGTGGTAAAAAATAAGTACAAAGTGTAAAGTTAGGCTATGCGGCGGTTTCATGAATTGTCCCCTCTAGTTTCTTTGGGAGTAGCTCTCTCCTCTCGTCAATACTGATGACTGGCTTCCTGCAGTTTTGTCCGTCGATATAAATCTTTGCATACACAGGGTTGGAGTAGTTCATGGGCTGTATAGGAAGCAAAGAAGATGAAGGCGAGAGAAAAAGGGTAAATATTCATTTATATAGATTACTTTAGAACAGTGAAAGCCTTAAAGCTGCATTACAAGATTTTTTTTCTTTTTTTTGGCCACTTGGGGGCGGCAGAACAAGCTGAGAACAAAACGTGACATATTATCACCTTACAAAGTTGTTGAAGCAAACAGTTGCCTATTCTAATCTAATCTACAAAACAAGGAAGATAATTTATCATTCATCTCGAGTCATGTTTTGTACATGTAATTAATCCAAGTCGAATATTCACTCTTCTTTTAGCTCTGTCTGGTCTTCACCAGCTCTTGAGAGAAACATCCGGCTCTTTAGCTCCTAAATGCTCCACCATGTTCACCAGTTAGTGCTGGGCAGGTAGAGTAGAGTCAGTTTATCAGAGCTTCTTTGAAAAAGCAGCTGCCTGCTGCGTCTGGAAAAGAGGTTGCCAAGAGCAGAGTTTTTCAGGCCAGTTTGCAGAAAACCAAAGCAGGTTAGAATTCTCTTAGGGTTTGTAGATCTAAGTGACTCTTTCACATTACAAAGTCATTTAACTCATTGTTCATATAAGAAATAACAATTGGTGCAGCTTTAAGGGAATTCCACTGTGATGATCAAGTTTTGATTAAGTTGTAAAAAAACTTAAGATGTACTCTGTCTAAAGCAGTGCAAAGAAAAGCACAAGACTCATACATATTGGTGGATTATTACTCAGCAGGCACGTACACTTAACAGATGGCAACATACAGGAAGTAGCCACGTGCAACACAAAGCCATGCAGGTTCAGTTTTCTATGAAAACAGCTTTAGAGGCCCGTTCATTTGATTTGACATTAGGGGGATATCAGTACTGATTTCACAGAGTGATGCAGGAAACAGCTATGGATGACTGTGGATGTTACCTTGACTCGCTTGGGTCTAATTTACATTCTACACAAATTTCAATAGGAAGATACATTTGGTACAGGTAATCATATCACCTTGTTTAAAATATCTGTCAGGTAACTGCACAGTGCACACTGCTTGCCTGCAGTCTACATGTGGATGATTTTTTTCCTCATACTGCATTTTTCCTCTAACATGAAGTGAAGTTTGGAAAATTCACCTGTCCAGGGATTACCTCCTTGGGCATAGAATTCATGCCTAAGGTTCGAGGGTCACTGGATTTTACACACCAGCCCTGCAACACAACAAGCATCGTCTTTATTTATGATGCCGAGTTAACTTTACACAGCTATCACACTCCACTGGTTATCTACATGTGCAAACTTCATAATCAGTCCATTTGTGGGTAATAAGACTTTTGTTCAAATAAAAAAAAAAACTGAATTGAATTAAATCCAAATGGAATAATAGTGGCCCGAGAGAGTGTAGTGGAATACAGAAGCTGGTTTAGATTCAAGCCAGCGCGTCTCTGTTGAAAACACAGCCAGATTTGACTGACAGTAGCAGATGACAAAGTTGGCAGGACAAGAAGCAATAGCATTAGGCTTGAAGCTCTAGCAGGTGAGCTAGATAACAACATCACTGAAGGAGTTATGATTCATTTGCTATGCTGAGTGTTAGTGTGGGGCTTAGGGCCATGAACAGAATAAATCACCAGTCAGTCCTATTGGTTCATTCCTGCACACCAGCCAGCTTTTACAAAATCTTCACAAATCCTAATGTAATTCAATTTGATGTATCCCAATCACAGTATGGAACAGAGACAAAAACCACAACAGAAATTATTTTTATAAAGCTGGAAGATTGTTTGGAATTGGTGGTTGCTTTCCTTGCTCCTTCCTGCAATTAAACACAACTTTTGCAAAAATTTGATTACTTGATTATGGAAAGTTTGGTGAAAACACTCTTGAAGTTGCATTCATAGACGCAGATTTCATTAATTGAAGCAGAGCTTTCATATATTGTTGAAATGAGAAAAGGATCCAGTCAATGCCATATAGCCTGGATCAAATCATACAACACAACTGATCTATCACATAAGAATATTGATGAATCATATAGAATTGACTGAGACGTGTGGAAGGGAGTTTTTTTAATCTATTGTACCTGTGAACTGCTTTTGTGTTAGTTTGTGCACCTATGAGTAATTATTGTGTGTGGATTTGGTTTTACAGTCGATTACTGATGTGAAAGACCGGGCAACAAAATTTTGTGATATAACAAGATAAAAAAATAATAAAAAAGTTTTTTGTTAAAATTGAGCAATTTGGGTTGTAGAAATAATGAAAACAATGTGAGAAAGACCTTGTTATTACGTGAAAAGGATCTTGTTAAAACAAGACACTTTTCTGGTTGAAACGAGATAATTTTTTCTGTCATGGTAGACAAACAAACCATTGAGTTTGCTTTTCAGACGTTTGTGAAGCTTTATTCTGCTGTTAGTCTGTTGGTTACTTTAACATCTAGTTTAACAAGCCAACCTTGTGAGGGTCCAGCGTGAAGTTGGGTCGCAGCAGGCTGCCTGCATCTGCATGGTTGTCATGGTCCACTTCATACATGTTGTATGACGGGTTCCCAATCTCCACGTTTATCCCACCATTTGTCATGGGCTGCCTCTGGACACGTTTTCCCCTGAGGTGTGTAGAGCCAGCCATCATTAACATGACGCACAACATGCAGGTCAACACATTATACAGCGCCTCACTGTTCCACACGACAAATCACATTACGCTACTTGGCACACACTGAGTGCTTAAGTTTGCTGGGCAGACCTAAGAGCTGAACTATAATCAGAGACTCAGAAGTCAGGTGTTCTGCAGACCATGCACAAATAAGCAAACAAAGTTTTCATTTAGAAAGCAAAGATGTCTATTCATCTTCAAAGATGTGTAGTGTTGGATCTCTCATCATCTGTTGCTGCTTCAAAGCCTCTTAGTTTATTCATATTTGATTTCTTTATTTCTTTACTTACCTTTGCCTCCGTCTACAGATGTAAACACCTGCTACCACCATCACAATCAAGATTACCAGCAGGACCAGAGGCACAATGATAGCTATGCTCCCTAGAGAACAAACAGAGGAGAGATGGTGTGGAGTGATGAGAAATGATTGAAAGGAGCTGAGATGAGTTCAGATGCTGACACTTTCTATGTACTCATGGCTGCAAAAAAAAAAAGCAACCTTAGAACATTTTATTTAAAACTTTGAACGTTTTCTTTTAACTGTCCTAAGTTGACTGCACAGTCATACAGTATTTTTTTACATAAATGTGTAACTTCCATAATGACGTGCGTTAATACCATCATCTCCAAAAATCTTGGTTCGAATATAAGGTTTAGAAGATGTACTAAAGGTAACATGATATGTAGAGTTCTGGATCAGAATTTTAAGGTTTTTTTTTTCTGTAAATACAGTATGTTCACTTTACTTAAGAGACTTCACTGAATTCCTGAAATTTGTTTGAAGGCAGAACAGTCATTTTACTAAACCTCATGGGCTGGCAACAGCTGCTCCCCTAACTCAAATGAGTTAAACCTGCTGAGGGAAGGCTTTTCTGTTGAAATAATGCTAAGTGGCTAGGATGGAGTTCAGTAATTCTTTATTCAGGCTGCCAGTCAGGGCCAAGTCTAAGTGTGGTGCATGGGTTTGAGTAAGCATAAATTTGCCTGTAAAAATGTATGGATGATTAAAAATGTGATAATTTCACAAATACAAGTAATCATTTAACTGGAATGGAATGGAACACTGTGTAAATGGTATATACATTTATTCCTATGGGAAATTGTAAGGATTTATAATAAGGCTTCTTGAAATTCCCAATTCTCACCTCCGCTGGCGTTGTCTGATCTGCTGCTTTTAGGGGCGGGTCTCTCACACTGTGTTCCTGCCCAATTGGCTGAACATCTGAAGGGGGTCAAAAGAGAGTATAAATAAACAATCAGTAGCATACATCTCGTTGTAGAAAGACTGCTGAGAAAACACCTTTGCAAAATGAACTAAAGTATGATGTGACTGTGGCTTACATATACAACACATTATGATACGGACTTGCTATGAAGTGCTTTGATCCAACACAAACAAAATACCACCTAGAGAGAGAGCACTATGTGTATACATGTTGTGTCCGTGCACAGTTTGCGTAAATTTACATGTTGAATATTCAGTGTAGAAAAAAAAAAAAAATCAAAGGAAGACAGAGGGGCAACAAGTTGTCATCTCATTTGTGTTCCAATGGAATCCGATGGGTGTGATGTATGACCCTTGTTAGAGGAGGTGATATCTAATTTCACAAGACTGACGCAGATGGGTCTGTAAAGCACGAGTGATCTGGTGGGTGTAACTGGATGATGACAGAATGAAATTACGTTAAATTACATGCACTCTAAGAATTACAAGATCAGGCTATCAAAAATAAGAATGCAGCCCCATACACATAGGAAATGAATCACGCCTTCCAAGAACGAAATGTCACAGCAACATGAATTTTAATGGGAAATTGGGGGCAATGGGGAATTTGATCTGCTTTGGGAAGCGTAAACCATGAAAAGACTAATTCCCTATGAAAGGAAGAAATTCTCTTAACCTGTGATAAGCATTAAAGATAAACACCAATTACTGGTGAGACGTTCGGCCAAGTAAGGTATATAGTAGTTATACTCGATGACTGGTCAGTAACGAACATATTCAACTTGCCATCATGCACAGGTTGCAAATGCACAGATTGATGCCAACATCACAAAGACAGTGTCACGTTTTAGTCCCCCTGGTTTCTGTGTGCTGTGTGAGGACTGCATGAGATGGGTGAATGGTGGCAGTGAGGGGCAGCAAAGGTACAGAGTCATGCAGCAACTGATAATGTAATACGTGCCATATCAGCTAATACCTGCTCAAGATATAATAAAAATAAAATTCAAGTTGGGCTCTAAGGATGTTAGCTTCATATGAATGAAAAACTGCTGGTGCTGCTGCTACCACCACCATTAATAATACAAATAAGAATTACATTCCCTTAAAGGAATAGTGCAACATTTTGAGGACTTTTTTGCTTTCTTGCCAAGAGTTGTATAAGAAGATTGATACCACACATTTTTTACAGTAAAAATGAATCTACTGCCTGCAAAAGGTTAGCTTAGATTAGCACAGAGAGTGGAAACAGCTAGAGTGGCTATGTAAACAAGTAACAAAATCTGCCTGCCAATGCCTTTAAAGCTCACTGTCTAAAATATTTTATATCGTTTGTTTAATCCTCACAAAAACCAAAGTGTACAAATGGCACATTGCAGTTTTACAGGGGTTTGTCCTGACCGAGTAGTTCATGGCCTTGTAGTGTTGTAGTTATCTTAAGGTTGCCAGTCAAGTAGCGGTGTCTCCAGGAAGTCTAGAGTTTGTTACCTTAGGATGGAGCCAGGCTAGCTGTTAACCCCTGCTTCCAAAACACTACAGAAATGTGAATGATGTCGCTCTTCTCATGTAATTCTCAGCAAGAAAGCAAACACATATTTCTCATATTGTAAAACTACTCCTTTAAAGCACACTAGGCTACTGCATTGATAAGCAACTAATCTAAAGAATCTGTGAGGTATCTTCCTTGCCATTTCGGCCAAGTCTCTCTTGTAAAAGAGATACCATATCGTAAATAATGGTGACCTCAAAGAACAATGATAATCCAAATGCAATGCAATAATAGTCCTCATAAAAACTCAGCTACTAATCACCAGTTAATAAAGTCATATTAATTAAATAAGTAATTTTACTTGACGTCATTATTATTAGAAGAGTTAAAATGAGTGAGTGAGAAAATATTTTCTCTTCTTTCTTAATGCACAGCTGTGCAGCTGTGAGTGTTGCTGGTTTCAAGGTGAGCAAAAGCACAAAGGACAACAGTGTCAATAACTTACTGTAGGTCTATGTCACATAGTAATAATTTACTAGAGGCACACTTATCAAATGGCTGAAATCTACTTAAATAAAGACGCAGACCTGTCCAGACTCCATCACTTATTACATGATAAGTTGCTACAACACAGTACTGTGACAAAGAGCCCATGTACTGGACTGAGGCTGAAATGAAGCCGGATGGAGTCAGGGTGGTGGTGTGGACAAAGGGGGTGAGTGGGCTCTGAATACAGCTGGAGAGGTGAGAGGGACCTACTTGCAGCGTGGTTTGTTAAGAGCTGTTAATGTGCACATCCCCTCATTCTGACAGAAGTAATCGCAGGGGTTGGCCAGCTCATCACAACGTTGGTTCTTGAACCCTGACGTACAGCTGCAAAACATTGTGTTGGGAGTGATAAAAGGGCCCAAAGAATGTATATTTTTGAACTGCTGGCTGCTTGATGAATGGAGACTGACACATTAAACCCTTTTAGCAGCTTCAGATATAAGATGGACTAAGTCAAAGCTGTGTTTGTATCAAGCAAATTAGCAAATAAATAATATGAAGACAAATCAACTTCACTGCTCACAAAGTGAGTGGGACATCTGCAAGGGAAGAGTCTGTTACAGTTCTCTCACCTCTGAGATGTATATTTTCTCCAGAAATAAGGTATAGGATTCTAATAAGAAGACTGACAAAAAGTTGTTATCAACTGATAACAAAAAACAAAACAAAAACAACACAAAACCAAATACTATTGTCACATAATTCCATATAGTTGGGGGTGGCAAGAAATGTCCAAAATATCAAAATGTAAAAGATTTTTTAAAAGTACAATTAATTTGTACATTGTAGATGATATTGTATTGTGAATATAACATCCTACCACAAACATAGAAAAACACAACGCATTCATAGCATAATGTTGACGGTCAGTCATCAGTCTTTTACTGCCTTGTACTTAAAGTGATCCATAAACACAATCAGCAGCATTAGAGGAGCATTCATATAGAGAGCCGAAGTTAAACGTGAACTTCGGAGTTCTGTTCCGTAAAAAGTACGTTGTCTTACTATCTTCATATGTTCAGACGGGGACAATCGTTTTTTAAAAACAATCTAATAATGTTATTTATTTAATATTTCTGATTTTAGCGGCCTTAATCAAGAGGCCTATAACTTAGTGGGCTAAAAGTCACAGCTCGACAAAAGAGGGGAGTCCACTAGCGAGTCGAGGGGAATGCTGTTAGTTCAGACATGCCTGTAAAAACAGCAGGACAGAGAGGATTGAATGCTGTCCAAATTTTGTAAAAGTGTTGTAGTGGATGCTGATTTTTCCCAAAATATGGAACATAAACTCAAGGGAGGCATTTAATTTTCTTTCGGACAAACTGATGGCAGAAATGTTGAATGAATCATCGTATAGAGTAACAGAAGCTAGTGGAACAGAGGCTAGCCAAGAGCTGACATCAGAACTTCGGCTCTCTATAATTGTTTTGCAGTTTGAAATCCAGAGTCTTTCTAATGACTTGTTGAAAGAATGTCAACCCTGTGAAAATGTATCAGTGTAGAAAAGATTTGCACTATTTCAAAGTGGTGGAATGTCAAAAAATGCAGAGGAGGAATCTTTGGACCCAAAACTTACTGCTGTATGTTGACTTTGCAGAAAAATAATCCATACAGTAAGGGAGTGAGCAAAATCCTTTGTATCTGGATAACTCTAACAATAAAACCATATTATGGCATTTCATTTGAGAAGAACATAGGACCTGTTCAAACTGAGGTCCATTGGATACTGTTTGCCAATCCTGCAAATACAGCCATATAAAGTCCTATCTTCGTTAGTCTGGAAAGAATTTTATTTAAGAATAGAAAGATAGAAGAAAGTCAAAGTGACATAAACATTGTGCCACATCAAGAACATCTTTTCATCTGAGAAAAAAAACATACTTCTTCTATCATGCACACAAGTGCAACTGCAATTGCAAAGTCACTGAGATTTTCTTCAATGTAGAGAAAAAAAGAGTTATTGTAAAGTTGAACTGCTTTTCAAGATGAATATTTTCATAATTTGATGAATATTTTCAATAAAAGTGAGGGCTGGATGTTTACCATAGTACCATAGTTGACTTTACTGCAGTACGGATGTATTAAAAACCTCAAAAACATTTTTTAGGTGTTCAATGCAAGAATTATCATTACAATTGAAGCAACTTTGCCCTGCAAGGTCTACACTTTGGGAAGGCTTGATGAAATATACATTTACTCAGAGTATTAAGGTCAAACATTATGATTTCTTGACACAGACATATCCATCATCTCACCTAATCTCTGTTCTTTGCAGGAAATAATAAACCACATTATCAGGATCTGTTAACCTCATTGAATAAGACGGGATCATTTGCATAGAAATTGAATCTATCCCCTGGAATTTGTGAGTGAAGACCACCATTTTCAATTTAACTACAGTGGACAATAGGCAGTTAAAAAAAATACAGAGTTGGCTTTTGAAATGGATTTCCAATTTTCTACTTGGAGAGAGTGTAACACAGCAATACATGTGATTATAGCTGAGGTGGTATTAATCTATGGGGAGCTCTTTGAGTATTATTTCACAATGATTTCCTGATGTCTGCCAGTCTAACTATTGTCTGCTACAAGTTTTTGCTTTTGAGTTTCATGTCATGTTCCACCACCAACGTACCTCAGCTTCATTTTTTAAGAGCGCAAACTTCTAAAAACTGTATACTGGGGTGTCAGAGAGGCCTGACATCAGTTCCTAACTGCAACGAGGAACAGTGTGAAATGTTCAAAATGGCAAGCTTTGAAGGGGTTTGAAACTCTTTTTTTTTATCTGCCTAAAAACCTTAAGCCACAGTGAGGTGTCACACAGCATAAGATGGTGTACTGGCAACTCAGCCCCCTGCTGTGCCCTGGTCTCCAAATAGTGACATCAAACCCTCCCTCAACTCAGCGATTTCTTTCCATAGGAAGACATCTATCTTGTACCGTTTTTGAAACAGAGAAGTGGTACTCCATGATGATTTTCAGTTCTGCTTCTAAGGCCAAGCTTTCTGGGGCACACAGCCAGCATGTGCATGTAAACAGTAAGAGTGTGAATAATAGTGGAGAACACTGATTTTTTTCCACTTTACTTTACCTATTAAGCAGTGACTTACTGACAGAAAGGCAGGTTGGTGTCGGGGTCCAGGTGACAGGTGCCTCCATTGTAGCAATATCCGTCACACAGCTGACAGCTTGGTGCTATTCTGCCATTTGTGCAACTGGCGGGTGAAAAATAATGGATGTTAGCGACAAGCAAAAACTACACTTTTAGAAGAAGCAAAAATGACTCATTGGTGGTTTTGTCAAACATATGCATAATTTATGTAAGGAAGGAGAGTTCACTCGACTCCTGATTCACTGTCATTACCAAAACCTAAATTGCTGTACTCTACGTGGCCCAATAAATTTGTGAGATTGCATCAAATCAATTAATCCAGCCAGTAGCCCTTTCCATAAATGAAGAGGACTATAAACCTTTAGCATTATGACAAAAGGGATGAGGGACAAGAATAGCGAGTAGATACCAAGCACTCACTTGCAAACAACATCTCCTGTCTCCTCATTAATGAGGCACGGAGCTCCGTGGCATCGAAGACACTTGTCCAACTCGCACTTGTTTCCCTCAAACCTGGCAGGACACACACACTCTACATAGCCGCTACTGGATAATGTGCAGGCCTTGGAGTTCACACAGTAGTGATGACAGATGTCTGTTCCACATTCAGAGAGGTAAAGAGAGGGAGTAATGTGTAATGAGAAAAAGGGGAACATAGTTTAAGCTTGTTTGATTGCAATTGTACAGGGCTTTAATGGGACTTAATTATCCACATCAAATGACATCTTATCTACAGATGAAAACATATTACCCCTTGGGCAAGCAAGAAAAGGAAAATACTAATGATGTGCAGTTGAAATTGTTTTCCCACAACCCATTATGTCAAAGCATTGCAAAAGATACATTATCACTTCTGCACAGAAACACCCAAAGGTTATTTGATGTAAGTATTTCGATTTTGTTTATCTGCAAATAGAGGCAAATGTGGTGTTTGTGGAAAGAAAATACTTTCGGGGTTGTTTTTGTTCTACACTCTGTGTGAACTTTGAAATGCCTAGTTCTATAGATTTTATACAGAATAACTGCAGTCAAATCAGTGCTTCTTTGTTGTGGTTGCTCTTGCAGCTAGACTTGAAAGGCCAATCATATGAAGGCGGAATGGATGATAATATTCATTTGTTGTGTTTGCTGCCACCAAGTAGTGGGTGCAGGACTCACGGTAGAGACAACGGTCCCCAGTATATTCTGCCATACAGCGGCACACTGGCTGGTTCCCCTGAGTGACATCGCACGTTCCACCATTTAAACAGTAGTTGTCGCAAATCCTTCTCTCACAGAAAGGCCCTGAGAAACCAACATTACAGCGGCATGTAGGCTTACCTGGACAAAAAAAGAAAGATTGTGACAAAAAGAGCATAAATATTCATTAATCCTGCCCAAAAGTATTGTTAGTGTAGCCCAATCCTGATATTGCTCATTCCTCTGTGCCATAGAGTTCCATTGTTGTCCAAAAACTATTAAAAAAACATTAATGAGCCACACTGTTGCATTGGATGACACTTTCTTTTAAAATGAACATGGGCTCCGTAGTTTACTTTGAGTGCCTGTCACTTATCCTGTCTTGCTGCTGTAAGTACTCTAGCTTTTATGGCTGAAAATAGCTCCTAGCAAATGCACTTTGTTTGAGAAATGTTTGCTAAAAAGTTGCATAGCCCCACTGTTTTTCAAAATGACCTATTCTTTTTTTAAAATGGAATTAACCCCCCCCCCCTTACTTTTTAAATCTGGCAATCAATTACATGTAGTATGGAAATGATACTACCACAATCACCAAGATAGGTCCAGTACTGCAGAAGTAGTGCAATAAGTCCAGTACTGTAGTGAGACTAACGGCAAAAATCCATCCTGCCATCTATCATTTTTAGACAGATATTCATGGGTGGGTCAAAGTGACAGCAGATTGGCACCTATGGAGAGTAACTAAGGTGACCTTTTTCTCCTCGAGGACCATCTAAGGGATCCCAAATTGTTCCAGACCAGACACAAGATGCATATAATTTCTCCAGTGCGTTCTGGGTCTGCACACGGTTTCCTTACTCGTCAGACATGTCTGGAATATCTCTTACAGGAAGGTGTTCAGGAATCATCCTAATCAGATCTCCAAATGACCTCAACTGGCTTCAACATGGGAAAGGTTGTTCTACCTAGTGTCTTTTCTTCAGGCTTTCAGTTTTCCAACAAGTTTTTCCAATGTTTTTTTATCTTACATATTTTATATTCCATAGCATAGAAAAAAAGACCATCCCTTTACCAGCTAGGGTACCTCCCCATAACTAAAACTCTCCTGATTGTGAATCAGATACAGTTAGGTAAGTAAGTATTTGGACAGTGACACAATTTTCGTAATTTTGCCTCTCTACACCTCCACAACGAAGCCATCAAGATGTGATTGAAGTGTAGACTTTCAGCTTTAATTCAAAGTATTCAGCAAAAATATCACATTAACCATTTAATATTTACAGCTGGTTTTATTTTCAAAGGCTCAAAATTAATTGGACAATTGACCATTGATCAATTTCATGGCCAGATGTGGCCTGTCCTGTTGTTATTTCATGACAAATTAAGCAGATAAAAGGTTTGGAGTTGATTCCAAGTGTTGAATTTGCATTTGGTAGCTGTTCATTGCAACTCTCAATATGTGGCCCAAAGAGGTGTTGAAGCAAAGGAAGGAGGCCATAATTAGGCTGAAAAAACAAAACAAACCAGTCAGACAGATGGTAGAAACTTCAGAAATGGCCAAATCAACAATTTGGTACATTATTAAAAAGAAGGAATGCACTGGTGATCTCAGCAACACCAAAAGGCCTGGAAGACCACAGAAGAAAACTAAGGCGGCTGATCGCAGAATTCTTTCCTTGGTGAAGAAAAACCCTCCACAAAATCTAGCCAACACTCTCGAGGAGGTAGGCGTATCATTGTCAAAGTCTACAATCAAGAGCCGCCTTCATGAATGTAAATACAGAGAGTTTACCACAAGGCGCAAACCACTGGTAAAATTCAAGAACAAAAAGGCCAGATTACACTTTGCAAGAAAACATCTAAAAAAGCCTGCCCGGTTCTGGAACAAGGTACTTTGGTTAGATGAAACCAAGATGACCTTGTACCTGAATGATGGGAAAAGAAGGGTATGGCGAAGGAAAGGAACAGCTCATGATCCAAAGCACACCACATCATCTGTCAAACATGGTGGAGGCAGTGTCAGGCATGGTCATGTATGGCTGCCAATGGAACTGGGTCACTGGTGTTTATTGATAATGTGAGTGCTGATAGAAGTAGCAGGATGAAGTGTATATGGCTATACTATCTGATCAGATTCAGCCAAATGCTGCAAAACTGATAGGACGGTGCTTCACAGTACAGATGGATAATGACCCAAAACATACTGTGAAAGCAACCCAAGAGCCTCTCAAGGCAAAGAAATGGAATATTCTTCAATGGCCAAGTCAGTCACCTGACCTCAACCCAATTGAGCATGCTTTTCATTACTGAAGGAAAAACTATACTTCAATCACATCTTAATGGCTTAATTTCAAATCCACTGTGGTGGTGTACAGGGGCAAAATTACGAAAATTGTGTCACTGTTCAAATACTTAAGGACCTAACAGTATATTACAATTAGTAAGACCCCTCAACTGTCCAGCAATTGGACTGGTCTAAAACCACACAACCATTCAATACAACCATTTAGTGTCATGTATAATTTCTTGTATTTTTTGTATAATTATAATTTCATGTATAAATGTTTGATGATCATGATGACATCCATAGGCCAGAAGCTGTTTTACAAGTCAAGGTTGTAGTGGTTAACTTAGACACCTTGCAAAAGAATCTTGTTTCAGCAACTTATATGCAATGTCCAAGGTTGGTGTCTGGCTGGGGACATCTGCTGAGTGTTTCTCCCCACTCTCACTTCCCCTTGTTTTCTGTAATCTCTCCCTTCTGTCAGCCTTCATATTAAGACATGGTAGGCTTCCATAGATTGTTTCTTGCTGTTCTTGGTTCACTCTTCCTCTAGCTCTGTTTTGGTCTCCACCAACTCCAGCGGGAATATCTGGCTCATTAGCTGCTAAATGCTCCACTATAATCACCAGCTAGTTGCTAACCTTGTATGTGTGCTGTGCCATTTGGTGCTGGGCTGTACAAGGGGGGTTATCACAGCTTTTTCACTGAAAACAGCTGCTTGCTTCAGCTGGAAACAAGGTTGAAGAGACCAGTTAGTGTGAACCAAAACAGTGAGGTAAAAACTAAAACAATAAGCTGAAAGACACTGAAATGCTCTATTGAGCTCAGGCGAATGGCAGTCAGATGATAATTCTCTGTGGGTTCCTTTCTATGAACTACACATAGACATAGTAATTAGATCCACTGTTAAGGTGAGCTTTAATGTTTCAGTCACAGAGCTCATTCCAATAGGTGAGAGTCAGAACATAGACTAAAATAGATCAGTATATACAGTAAATAGAGAGCTTTAACTTAAGGCTCAGGTCCATATACACCATAATGGTCATACATAAAATGTAGTTGCAGCTGAAATCTTTCTTCCCTTCTCATGTTCCATTTTAGTTTTTGTTGATAACATGACCCGGACATATAAGAGTGTCCCAATTGCTATTGCAATTTTGTTGATTGGAATCCTGTACACTATAGAAACTCTTTTTCCATACAAGCTTTGTGCTGTACCCCACTCCACTGTTGGAGTAGAAAGAGTGTGATTTATTGTTAGTACGAGTAACACATTATCAGCAGGTGGAGATGTTTCAATCAAATCAGCTCCTCACATTCCCTTTGAAACAGCGCACTCCCCACCATGACGTACTCGCTTTTTCCTAATGGACAGGCAGGAGCATCAAGATTGGTTTAAGGGGTGTGCCAGAAAAGCCAACAATAGTCACTTCCAAGGCGCGATTGCTTGCATAGTAGACAAGCAAGTTGCCATGGATACATGGCCACACTACACTACTTGGTAATTTCACACTCCACAATTCTGTGGCAGGGATAATCTGGGCTTGAAATGTTCAAGAGACAATAATTCTCCCTCCAGCCACTTCTTTGTTAACTCAATGACTGCTGGAGTTTTAAGCTTTCTAAACAGGCAGACCCAGAATAGCTCAGGGCCCTTGAACTACACATTTAGCTCTTGTTTCTGTTTCTGTAAAACTCAAGTGAACATTGGTGAATCATTTCAAAGTTGGACTAGGCTTCAGGGTGTGAAAAAAATCAATACTGCTTTGGACTTATTTGTTGGACAGTTAAGAAACCTAGTGTATAATGTAATTAATGTTACATACTGTATACTACCTAATGTTCCTTTTTGATGCACAATTGCGAATGTCATCTCACCACAGCACTGCATTCAGTAATATTGTATAAAAATGTTCTACTATGTGCATTTTGTCTTTTTTTCTGTTTGCAAATTAAACTTGAAATGTGAGGCATAAAGTTCAGCCTTTACTTTAGCTTTTATCCCTTCACCTGAATCAGGCCTGTGGAGGTGGGGATTTACCACTGTCAGATTTAATAACACTGTGTAAAATTTGCTTCTTGCCTTCTTTTTCAAATCTATCAGTTACCTAACAAGTGACAGGTTAAAATATTCAAATCCCTACACAGAATTTAAAAAAATGGCAGTTGTGGCTGCCACTAAATGTTACATAAAGAGCTATGTTTTACTGATAGTACTTGAAATATTGTATAAAGTACATCTGTGTACAAATTAATTTGCCTCCCTATTTCATTAGAACCCAGTTCTATTAGGTTTCACAAGATTTAATTAAGATAACAACACTGAATACACACTAATTTTGCAGTGTTTTGGAAATGTGCAGACTATTTATCAAATCACAGACTGCACATGCTGATCTTGGTTAATAATATTGGCTTGTAACACTTTTTTCATTGTCTGGAAAAGGTATCATGTTTTAATGCATTCTTATACCTTCTATTTATATTTCATTGTGTCAGTAGACATTTGACAGAAGAACTGTTCTAACAGACTTGTAGAATAAAAATAATTACCTTTTATGTAGAGCATGTACTAATAAATGAAGGCAACTCAATTTAAATACAATATGTTATTATCTATCTGATTCATATTGTGAAGCAGATAGTGACTGCGCTAGATGGAGAAATCTTGTCAAATCTTAGGTTCCAAAGGGAGCTACGTGGATAAGTAATGTGAGTATGGTTTATGTGATTTAATGTACACCCATGTTACATGTTATTTGCATGCTAAACTAGCATAGCCTGAGGAAATGAAAGTAATCCAGTCAGATGAGGACAACCACTCCAGCACAGCTCATTTCATCTGTTATGAGCATTATGCCCATGTTTCTAATGTAAGAACTGGAATTCGATAAAATGAATTTAATCTTCTGCATCATCTGCAACAAATAAACTACCAAAATCCTCCTCCTATCACTAGCTTTTTACTACCACTTATTTCAGATACCTGAGCCAAAGTAAAAGAAATAAAAGAAACACATACTCAGAAAAAGTTGTTAGTCTTTGTTCCAAAAGGGCTAACACCAGTCGTTAGCATTCACATCTTTGTTTTAGCTTCATCATACATTTTTGGATGGTTACACAAAGTACATACATACTGTGGAAAAAAAATCATCTAAAATTATATCAGTATGGAATCATGTTTTTCACCCATACTGCACAATAAAAGTAAGCCATAACTTTGAGACACACACAGATCTGAACTGTAAATAAACCTTGTGTTTATACAATTATAGCCCCTTACTCCCCTAATACACCTAACAACCAGCCAGAAACACAGTGCCAAAATGTTATTAAGGACTTTTGCCCCTGGGAACTCTAAGTTTATTTATTTTATGCATAGCTTTTTCTATATGTCATACTTTCACAGTATAAAAATGTTTTTGTTGCACATTAATATCATAAAAAATACAGGAAAATGAGAAGAGTTGTGACTGTCTGTGATTTGTATATGTGAGCTTTGCTGCCAAAATTTCCATTAAAGTGCCGCTAAACCAGCCAAAGGTGTGAGAGCAGGAATTCAATGACACTTTGTGTTTTTATACAGTGGATAAAACTGGAAAAATTCCAGCTTCTAATTGATTGTGTGGTTGCCTTCAGTCCCTTTTCAATCACCAAAGCAGGGACTTGAGGAAACTCATCTGACTATAATCCCTCCCTTGGGCATCTTTGGCCATTCATTTAGACTGATATTCTTTCGTCTCAAAGATATGTGCTCAATGCAGCAAACCTTCCCCCTATATGACAATAAGTAAATTATGAATGAAATAAAAGGAGGTGTCTGTAACATCACCACAAATTTCACAACACTCATTTTCCTCTCAGCTGTTCACCGTAAACAGGAATGCAATTCATCATCCGGTATAGCATTTTGGATTTAGCTCAAAATAAGACTGATTGTCATCATTAGGAGCTCGGCCTTCTCTTATTCATTCCTGAAGCCTTACGGCAGTGATCCAACAACATGTAACATGATTCTTATTCGATCTTGATAGACTCCATTTTTTTTAATGAGCAGCATTGGCCATCCTTGCTTCTTTTCATGTCTCATAGAGCTATTTTAAAACGGGAGGCAGGACTTGAAAAAAGATGAAAACACTGATATTAAAAAATATCAGTTTACTTCCTGTTGGGCAGAAATGTTTACTAAAGGCCGGAGGAAAAATAAATAGATGTTATTCTATGCTTTCAAAAAGACCAGCAGAGACTGAAAGCTTTGAAGAAATAAACGTGTAAACAAAGCTATTAGCATCACAAATCAAAAGCTCACATTTTTATCTCCCCAAGTGTTGGCATAACTGCTATGACTCATTCAAACAGAAACATACTGCTCGGGTTCAAATTTTATTTATGAATGTCATTCAATGAAGACATCTTTAATGAATCCAAACCACTTGAATAGGGTTCTGCCAGTATAAAACATTTATGTGGGAATACTAGCCACACAATCTGTATCAAGGCATTGCTGTAGTGAATCTATTTTTTTTGTAACAAATGGAAATTAAGATGTTGTGGGTAATGGCTATGATGGGACTTTGATATACACTTGTAAATCAAGGACTGCATATTTTAGAAGGGTGTGTATTCTGACTCAATTTCACCATTGTAATCCCAGCATAGTCATATACATTCACTAAATTGTGGGGTAAAACTGGTTATTCCAATAAACATGAAAGCATGAAAGGAGTCCTTGACTTGAAAGAAGGTGGATATATGAGGCATGTTTGACAGGAGCATCAATGACAAAGCTGCTCAACTGGCAGATGTAATGTGGCAAATTTGAGCTGAACTGGGGAAGGCATGGAAGTTTAAAGGAAGACAAATGTGGCTGAATGCCATCATGCACTGGGTCAGTGTACAGGAGGAATTAAGCAGGTAACTTTGATATGAAAAGGCCTTTTTGTGGCAGTGATAGGTTTTCTCAGCAAGTTAGGTCTGCCCAGAGCTGAATATAAAGGATTCTGCAGCAGGATTACAACACATGGACGTTGGACATCTTTTCATACATACTTGGATGCCTGAGTGTAGTGATGATAATATTGCAAATAACTGACAAAATAAATGTCAATATGAACGCAAATGAACAGTGGGTGGAGACAAAAACAAGAACAAATGTGAAATATATTGTTGTGCCTGCAGCTCTGCAAGGGATGCACAGAGGGATCATGCTTCAGAGGCTGTTTGACAGTGTATTTTGAAGTAGTCTTACCAAGAGGTGAACCAATGCAAGTGCCTCCATTTAGGCAGTAGTCCATACAGTGGTTGACCTCACAGCGCTCCCCTGAAAAGTCAGGCCAGCAGTAGCACCTCCAGTCTCCTTTCTCATTGGCTAAGCAGCGGCCTCCATTCTCGCAGGGGGGACGGCACAGTTCACCTTCACAACAGCAAAGCCCATGTCACTTACTGTGCTGCAGTGTGTAGCAGTCAATCACATCAAACAGTGCTATGCTGCTAATCTCAGACAACAGCAGACATGGAGGTGTGAACCTAAATTTTCAAGTAGATGAGCATGAACAAAAACTCGCAGCCCCTGGCTGACTGCGGTCTGAATGCAGGAGGTGGGGCTTTGTTCACCCTCAGTGTATGAGAAAAAAACAAACTGCTCAAAGTTTTTTAGTGCCATTTCAGAGAGTGTATAGTATGAAAACTGTTTCTGAATGTTAGGCTTTTGAGCCAAGACATACAGCATTCATCATTAAAGCTACTGCTAATTCATACAGTAACAACAACAGCCAACAGACAACTTAACTGCATCATGAAGATGCAAGAGTAGGCCTACCTGAGATGTTGACATCAGTACAAGTGCCATTGACCAGTAACTTCCCCTCTGGACAGGTACATCTGGCCCCCGTTGGGTTGAGCAGACAAATGAAATCACAAGACATTCTCTGGCATGGATTTGATGCTGTGCAGAAAGAAGGAAAAGAAAAGAGCCAAGAAAATAATCTGTCAGTCTGGCCTGTGATGTGAAAGAAAGCTAGTTATTTTCTGTTTTGAAGGGTGTTATTTTCTGAAAGCCCAGACAGGCACAAGGCTAAAGCATATGAGCATAAGTTCACACGTCTCATCTCCACGCTGAATAATCAACGATTGTGGAATGTGTTATTTCTCAATGTCTAATTGAATAGCGATACCTTGTATTGTTCTTCTCATTGCTGCCTACAGTTGGTACACAACATAATGTAAATATCTCATGAAAATGTACCCTGAATTAATCAAAATTACAAACACTTCCATGAACATGGATTGTATTGGGTTCGGTACTGATACTTAGCACGTGTAAGATGTAAAAAGAGGTCTGGCAATAACAACTCTAAGTTTAACGTTTGAATTTAAAGCAACACAAGAATATAATCAGTGCTCAGATTTCTTACACAGCATATTGGAATGAAAACCCAGAAAAAAAAATCCAAATGGTTGTTTTGGTGGTTTTGCTGGAGTTATCATGCCGTCGTGTCATTTTTGCAAGCAAAGTACATCTTCTGACCACAGACTACACACTATGCAGCTGGATTAATGAGTCTCTTGGGGAACAGAACAGCTGCCCTTTGAGTGAAAAATCTGAGATATAACAAATAACTGAAGCTGGGCTACTACATGAAGAAAGTGGAAGGAAGGACATGGTTGTATTGACTGACTGTGTCTAAGGATACAGATGGGTGTTTTTTATGACACACAAATGAAACAGTATTATGTCTCAAGGAGAGCCTCATTCAATTATTTTGACAGCATATGTGCTGTTTCTTTAGGTATCATTTAAATATGTATTTTATATTAATTGAATAACTTTAATTAATTTTGTTCAAATTGAAATTTGTTATAACAATAAATTCATATTTACAGGAAGACTGAAATTTTTCATCCAGTAAACTGATACCATATGTGCAAATCATCATATATTGGATTGCCTTGTAAGGTTTACTTGGTATGGGCTTAAATATGGTTGTCTTTTAGTGTTTATTCACCTGTCCCTCCTTATATTATGTTTTACTTAAAATCCTCAACCACATGTGTCAATTACAAAACCAAGACTACAATGACACATTTTTAAGGGTCAGTGTTAAAAAACATGAAGAATACACTCGGTTAAGGTTAACGTATTTCATAAACTGAGGAAAAAAAGCACTTTTACCCAAGCACACCTTATCCTTTATTTTCATTCGGCATTTTTTTAACACAAATACATATATATATATATATAAAACTTAGGTCAAAACATAACACGGTTGTCCTTAAATATCCAGACAGACATGCACAAACCAGATGCCATTCAATCAATGAAACCTTTACAAAACCCATGCCACATCAGTTCCAGCAGCTGTTAGTGACTGCCTTCCACAAACCCTCGTCACATGAACCTTGTAAAAGTGCCTTTTATCAGAGTTTAATATGCAATTATGTAAAATAGCTTTACTTGGCTGATACTTTCCAGCTTGCCTCAACGGAAAATCATTCTTTATAATTATTATTCTTTTAATAGTGAAAAAGCTGTGTTCAAAACAATATCTGTAGTTATTCTCAAGGTTACTCTAGTGTGTGGTTAGTTGCCAATCTTAAATGTCAACTGTTATGCGTATTCTTTGCCTTGCATGCCTGTTTTGTTCACTTCCTTATAAATATGGTGTGCAGGTCTTAAAGTCTGTAAATAAAGTCCACGGCAGTCTTTATAAGAAGAAACACATTTACAATTTCGCATTTCTTAGGCATTGATCATGTCTAAGAAATGCCAATGAGAAAATAACTGTACCTAAAACTGAAATAAAGTAAAAATGTAACAAAACATTATTTCCATGAAAATAAAAAGTAAAACTACAACTATAAATACATCTTGAAAACTAACAAAAACTAAAAATGTGAATTCAGGAAATATAACTATCCTGTTTGGCGCAATTCTAATTTTGTAATTCCTCAAAGAAAATACTGTATATGGTAAATGGACTGCACTTTTACAGCACTTTTCTAGTCTTATTGACTAATTTGGGATTCAGTATCTTGCCCAAGGACACGAACCACCGAGCTTCCCGTGAGTAGATGACCCACTCTACCTCCTGAGCCACAGCGGCCCCCTATTGTGTATATTATATAATAATTTGATATATATATATATAAAATATATATATATATTATATATATAATATATATATAATATATATAAAATATATATATATATATATATATATATATATAGACTTACTATATTTGTGACTTAATACTTAAAAAATGAAACTGATGGTAAGCCAACTTACCATCTTGCTGTTTGTAACGATGGGAGATCAAAACATTTGTGGGCTTCTCCACCCCCAAACTGAGAAATTCCACAGACTGTTTGCCGTACTTGTGGATCTTGAAGACCTCATGTTTTAGACCGGTTCCATAGATGTAGTCTTCAAATAGATCAATTCTGTATGGCTGGGAGATTCCTGTAGATCCAGCAGAGGAAAGAAACCAGATGACATCAAGTAACCCTTTTAGCACACTTGCAGCCTTGGGATAATGAAAGTTTGTAGTGGCAGATGGAAGAAGGAAAAGTATGGTATGTGGGCAGACTGATCTTAACACACATTGTTTAGAAGCTTACTCTTCTGAGACAAACAAGCAGTGTTATTGTTGCAACCAATAGATAAAAAGTTGAGGAAACCAAAGTGCAACACTAAAGTTTTGTGTGTAAAAGAAAAAGCTGTTCTTTGTGTTCCAGTTGGCTTTACCATGTCTGTCACTGATTGCCACCAGAGGGTCCGAGCCATCCAATCTCATGCTCCCTATCTGTGAGAGCTCAGGATCAGCCCAGTATAAACGTTGGTTAAAATAATCAATGGCCAGCCCTGTGGGAGGATGAAGGAAAAAGAGATTTATTTACCTGACAAATTACACAGGGATCATCAAAGAATCTCTCAATAAAGGAGACCTTAAGGTCAGGATGGTTGTATGTGGCAGATCAACAGGATATGGAAACAGTTTTTCTTTTGTTGCTATCTCCATTTGACTATTTACATTCAATGTGCTTATTTCAAAAATACCATAGCAGATCTACCATCTTGTTGTGCACTGCACTTTTGATAGCTGAGTTTAGGGATGCCTACATTACAATTTCAAAGTGGTGACTCACTCTTACTTTCTCTCAAATTTGACTGGATAATTGGGCACTTGGCTGCAGCATTTAAATAGGTTTGCGTTTTTCCACCGATGATAAATTCCCCTTTCTGAGACCAAGACCGAATATAGGTCCTTTGAATTAAAAAAGGCCAAAGCATCTCTTCAAAACTAGATCACCCATAACTTTCTCCCTATAGACACACCAACACTCTTCAAATGGCGGTAAAGTATTCCCTACTTATGAATTTCCTTTGCACATTTTTGTATATCTTTAGATACCATATTAAGGCTCTTACATTAGAGCTGTAGCTATAATGTAAGAGCGTTAATAAATTGGCAGGGTACTATGATTGCACTGCGTGTACAATATGCATAATATACAGTGTAAATGGAATATCTATAAATATATGTATATTCATTATAGTTGTACAGTAGTATATGGGTCATAACACACTCCATACTCGGGGACCTAATGACGCTTGTTCTAAGGGTACCATGCAGGTACCTATAGGAACCCGCATGGTTCATTTTAACATTTGAAGCAGGTCACAAATGTCCTTGATATTTCTTCAGTTTTAACTTGAAATTACTCTAGTGGGTCTAGTATTAGCTAATTAAGTGGATAGTTAATTCAGTATTTTACAGTGCTTTGTGTATTCAGTGGCTTGTCAGGAATTATAGACACTTGCATGTATTGCACAGAAGTTACCATCATTTTATTACTTCCTCTTCTGTGCATGTAATTGAAGAACATCCTTGCTATTAACAGTGTTTGTTGTATTTAAAATTGCATTTCGTCTGGTGTTACTTCGAACCTACCCCTGCTTCATCACTCCAAAACGCCATTCTAAACACAGGGAGAACTTTCAGCTCAGTAATTATATGCACAACCCTCTACGATCACTTAACTAACCTCCAATGGTGACTATACTGTAGACAATATCCCGCCAAACAAAACAGTGCCTTGTTTGACTGTTTCAAAATTAAAGGTATGGAAGTAAAGAGTAAGAAAATTAGGACAGATGATGAAACATACATGTACATACACAGGACTTGAATGAGTGGTAAAACTGCACGTGCAAGTGTAGCTGCCCAATAATAAAAGTACCCTGTGGAGTTTTGACAACCAGTAGCACTATGGAGCAATGCTTGTGTGAGCATGTCCCAGTTTTTTTGTTTTTTCTCGTGAACATGCAAGTTGGTGGCATGAAGAAGCTAAGATATGTAATGTGCAAGCAAAGGCAGAGAGAAAGACGACAGGTAGTGGATGTACTCATGAATGTAAACAATGAACGTTTCAAAATATTTCAAAAATCTGCTTTGTAATGTTTTATGAGAAAGGAAATGCATTAAACATGATTATTTTGCCTCAAGTATACACACATTAAGTGAAACACCAAACATAGATATTACTTTCTTTGTTTACAAGAAAACTCCACAGGGTAACTTTAAGGTACCAAAGTTACAACAAGAAAGAAACATGAAACATTGTTAATAATTAATGAGCTTTAAAAGAAATACCAGTGGGTCTCCTGAGATTTTTCTCCAAGAGTACTCTCCGTAAGGAGCCATCCATAGCTGATTCCTCTATATGAGAGTGATCACCTATTACACTCCAGTACATCATCCTGCAATAGACAAAGACAAATACTGTACCTCCCTGACAGCATTTCCTTTTAAAATATTGTAGATAGTACAGCATAGAATTTGCGTTTGTATCTAAAGTATACATATAACCTAATAACTGCATGCATATAACATGCACATAGCCTGATAATAGCAGCTGCTGCAACACATTAGGTGTTTCTGAGGAGAGATTTGTATAAATCCTTCTGTCCTTGGTGATGATGTAAAATCTTTACACTTACACTAAGATATAATGTAATTTCCACACTAAGGAACACTGAGGTCAGATAGTGATCTTACTGATGAGAACACATGTGGATGTAGCCGCTTCCTTGTTTTTGGAAAGCCCCTTCAATGGAGCTGGTTTGAGTTACGTTACGTGATATAGTAGGTAATGTAGGTGATTAAGCTACTTCCACTATAGCTCAGTAAATAATATATTTGTATTTTCAATTAGTATTAAGCAATTGTTAATGGATTACATTTTCCAGGTAACATTGTTTCCTCCACATTACTGAAAACTGAGCCACAGTAAAATGTGAACAGTCAAAGGTTTATATCTTAATATTTTTGTTAATCATTGATTTAGCATCTCATAGCTATCTTGATGGCAAAGGGAGCACTGCTTCCCAATATCAAGTGAAATACTTTTATTATGAGGCAACAGCAAGCCATGTTTAGATAGTCATGTTGCCTAAGTGTTGACTTGGCAGTTGAGTGGGCATTGTTAGTGTCCTGCCCACTAATCTCCATGGTAGGGGGGCAAATAACTGAATGTGTTATCAAAATCTTTTCTAATAATCCCACATCTATCTACAGAGTGTGTGTTAAGAGTTGTCAGTAGGAAAAGAGAATAGCTAGAGAATAGTGCACAGCTTACCCTTTGGCTGGGTTGACAGCAATGGCGTATGGTTCTCCTGCTATGTCAGTAATCAAGCGGGTGCAATTTGGTCCCTTAAGCTGGCCTACATTTATGGAATATCGTAATTTAGTCCAGTGGGCTGTGTAATAGCTGAACCAGTGCATCCGAGAATGATCAGTCCAATAAATGTTGCCTGTGATCCAGTCAGCAGAAATATCTCTGGGGCGACGGAAGTCTGAACACTGCAACCAATGATAGCTACAAAGTCAGGTGCTATATTTACCTTTTGTGCATACATTCATTTTAAGTTGTGGCTCATGAAAGACATAGCAATGAAACAATTTAACATGTAACTTAATAACATATCATCTGAACTTAAATTGACAGACAACATTAGCAAATTTGCAGTTATGGCATTTTTAACTTAATACTTATAATATGTGTGGTCAGAGGACATAGCTAGACATATTAGGAATTATTATATTAGGAATTAAGTTTATTCTTGCAATTCTTCTCAACCACAAATCTGAGAAAGTATGCATAATACATCAAAAAAGTAAAAAATTAAAAAAAAAAATTATTACACTACATTTAAAAAAGAGTTAGATATACTTACAATGTTTCTGACGATTGTTTTTGTTTGACTTCTTTCTAGAGTGTCTTTGTAAAAAATTCCACCAGGGTTAAACTGGGTTGCCCAGATAAATTTTTGGTGGTGAAACAGAGCGTCCATCCCAATAATACGGGCATTGTCCTCAATGTGAGTGAGAAGTTTGTGTCCATGGCTCTGGTTAAATGGATACACAAAACTTTGGATTTCAGTATCATTTGCTATGTAGAGCACTCGATCTTCTGGTCCTGCCCGATGAGTTATTAATATGTAAAAAAAAGAAAAAAGGAAAATTGGCTGAATTCCATTTTGGGTATTAGACAACAGTTTAAGGACAGTACATATAAACACAGTTTAACATTGCACTCATTATACAATGAGGTCATATCACCAGATTAGCATGTGTGCAGTATGCATAAAATATAGTTCAAAATATACGACTTCAGGATCATACCTTTTGCTATGCAGTTACCATTGATCTCCTTGTAATTTCGGTCACATGTGCACTTAAAAGATCCTTTGGTGTTTGTGCAGTAATGAGGACATGTGTCAAACTGCAGACATTCATTTATCTCTGAAAAAAGAGAGACTGATTTACTTATGAACATGTTACTTTAGAAATGTTTCTGTGACTAAAATGGCTGCAAAGTGTTTATTTATATTTTTCTTCATCACTGAAATGCTTTATCTGCTTTCAGAGATAATGAGTGATGAATGACAAGGCCAGAAGTAACTATGCCCAGAGCATTATATGCATTAGCAAGAAATACAGTATACACCTTATTCAAGTTTTCTCCATTATAAGTGGTACCCTTGACCAATTAGGGAACAGGAACTTACAGTATAAAAATGCAGCAAATGACACTTCTGTCTTGCATAGAAGCAATAACTAACAAAAAGCCATTAACTGGGAATCAGGAACCAGATGAAATGGTTGACCAAATAATCAAAGCTATCAGCTCTCTAGACAAGAATGCACTGCATGCAGTATTCTTCAACCGAAATGCATGAATTCAGTGGAAGTAGACATAAGTAGACATATTATAAAATGCCATTAATACAATTTCTGACAATTATGTTAATTAATAAAATGTATCATATAACAATCTTACAATTTCACAAAAGTAACCTACAGTATTTTCTGTTACCAGTTTAATGTAATGACTTTATCCAACTTTACTTTTGTTTTAATTTATTGTATCATGTAGCGACATACTGTACATTCTGTTGTACCTTATCAACCATTGATTTTTTTAATATCAGTAAAATACAATAAGGAGTCAATCTGTTTAACCTGTCCAGAGGTTCTCCACATAATGGGGGAGACTGAAGATTAATTGTTGTGAAACTTGAGGCCTTAGTTTGACATATTTTGATATGATTTGACACAGCTGAAATAATCACATTATTTGTGTCCATTTAGACCATTCTTCATTACCAAAAATTGTCTTGTCTGGTTTTAGCAGATGAATTTAGTTGGATGGTACCCATTTTATAGCTTATTCCTTCAGCTGTAAAATGCTTAAATGGGTTATGTAAATTCTAATGTGATTTTACTCAATAAAAACCCAACAAAAACTTTATTGATGCTATAGCCTAGCCTGACTACCAGATCACCAGCCAGTACTTGAAGTCCTTGTTGAAATTATTGGCACCCCTGAATTTTAAGTACAGAATTTAGAATATCCTCAGAAATAACCAGGATATTTTAATAAAATGTCCAAAGAATCTGAACAAAATAAAATAAAATTAAAAAAACAAAAAACAAAACTTGCATAATAGTGAAAAAATATAAACACAAAATGTACCCCAGAGACAATTATTGGCACACTTCAGTCATATTTGGTTGCAGAACCTTTGGCAACCATGGAAGCCTAAGAACATTTCTTGTAGCCATCTAGATGCTTCTTGGACCTGTCTACTGGTAGTTTCTGCCACTCTTCCATTGCTATACGTTCAAGCTCGTTGGTTTGCAGGAGTCCTTTTTGTCATGGTACATTTCAGCTCTCTCCAGAGGTTTTCATTAGGATTTAGGTCAGGATTAATTGCTGGCCAGTTTAAAACAGTCCATCTTTTCCTTGTCAACCAACATTTGTGCGGCTGGATATGATCTTTGGGTGGTTGTCCTGCTGAAAGACCCAAGACCTACACCTCAAACCTAGTCTTCTGACACTGGGTAATACATTTTGCTCTAAAATGCCTTGGTAATCTTCTGATTTCATCATTCCTTTAATACATTCAGTGCCTCCAGTACCAGAGGCAGCAAAGCAGCCCCACAGTATGATAGTACCTCCACCATTTACTGTAAATAGGGCGCTGGTAAATGGTAAATGGACTGCACTTATATAGGGTTTTTCTAGTCTTATTAACCACTCAAAGCACTTTACACTACTGCCACATTCACCCATCACCGAAACTTCAAACAGTGCACTTTTCTATACATACTTCGTTTTCTACACACACACACTCACACACCGATGGGGTTCAGTATCTTGCCTAAAGACATGCGGACTGGAGGAGCTGTGGATCGACCCACCGACCTTCCCGATAGTGGACAACCCGCTCTACCTCTTGAGCCACAGCCGCCTATTCTTTTCCTACTGGGCTTCATTTTGTCACCCACTGATGTATTGCATTCCCAAAAATCTCTACTTTGGTTTTATCTGTCTATAAAACATTATCCCAGAAAGACTGTGGCTTATCTATGAAAGTTTTTGCAAACATTATTCTTGCCTTTTTGTGCCTTTCTTTCAATAGTGGTGTCCTCCTAGGCCTTCGCCCATGGAACCCCACTTGGTTTAGTGTGCAACGTATGGTACGGGCACTCCACTCCAGATTGCTCAATGTCTGCCTGAAGATCTTTAGATGTTTTGCGTGGTGCTTTCTCCACAATCTGCATTAACCTTCCAGACTTCTCTCATTGAGTTTCTTCTTAGAGCCACGTCCTGGAGGCGTCTTTCAGTGTTATGACTGTGAAACTTTTTGATAACATCACAAACTGTTGAAAATGGGATTTCAAGAACTTTGGCGATTGCCTTGTAGCCTTTGGAATTATGATTTTTGATAATAGCATTTCTGATGCTCTCAGACAGCTCTCTTGTCTTTGCCATTTTGAGAAAGAAACAATCAGCAACTTTTTATGCAGTAAAATCATCATTCAACTGTTAATTCAGGTCATGTGAACACAAAAAATTAAGAACAGCTGAGTCTTTTTTGTTTTTTATTTTGTTTCCAGGAACGAATTAAAATTCATCAAAACGGTGGGAATAATTGCGTTGAGCGTAAATTATATGTCTATTTTTTATTTTAATGTATGAAAGCATTTTTTTTTTTTTTGGTTCAGTAACTTTGGACATTTGATTAAACATTCCAATTATAAAAAAGTTGGTTAATTTGCATTTATTTCTGAAGATAATTTAAATTCTGTGCCCATAATTTCAACCACGACAAAGCTACTAACATCTGGCTTTTGTCTTCAGTAGGAAAGGGTACAATCTGTATTAATTCACAGGTCAAATGACTTTGCAGTAGGCACAGGTATTTATCGGCTCCAGCTCTGATCGGCAGTGATGGAAACATGGGTGGACACACTAATTTTCGCCCCTTTTCCGGCATGATGCTATGAAATTTCCGGATTTTGGCACACGCAGTAAATAGCCAGGAACATCCATGCTGCTTTCTACTGTGTACTAACCCTGTTTTCCGGTACGTTTGTGACGTTGAATGTGGAACACCCAGGAAAAAAAAAAGAAAAAACAGAAAAGCAAACATGTCTACTCGCGGTGCGAAAGGAGTCAATCGCCTTTGTTTAGCAGGTTTACCCACGTTTAAAAATGCATATACGCACCAATTTTGGTGTAAAAAGGATATAACTAAGGTAATAGACATTCCAGTATGTCACATTATCCCAAGAAAAAGACAAAAGCCTACCCTTGTCTGTGATCTCATTAAATGAATTAAAAACTGCTATATCATTAACTCTTATAATGGGGAAAATTTGTAAAATTGAGTGTACATTACCTTCACAATGTCCTGTCTTTTGGTTCCTCTTAAAGCCAGGTTTGCACTGACATATAGCATTAGCAAATGTCTGGTTGCAAATTGCATCCTCTCCACATGGAGTTGTTTTCTTTCCACATACATCTCCACTGGAAACTACAAATAAAGACAGGACTTTGATTACAAACCAGTCCTCTGCATTTTAGACACCCGCTGTGCTTTCCTTTTGATGTGCAAAAGCCAAGAGGGCATCATCATATAGTACACAACACACCTAAAACATGGGCATACATATATTACCATAAATAACACAACATAATTTTTTTGTTACTTATGGAGATTGCTCAGCTTATTGATGCACTTTTCATCTCATCTGAATACTTCTTTGATCTGTATGATCAAATCGGCTGGCGTTGCACTTACAGGCCTTGCAGTCTCGCTCGTCTGACCCACCATCCCCGCAGTCAGTGAAGAGGTCGCACTGCAGCTGGATTGGGATGCAGCGTTGGTTACTGCAGGTGAACTCTGTCTTCCCACATGGCCGAGGTCTTCCGGCTACCACCTCTGCTTCAATACACAGTGTCAGTTGAAAAGACAAAAAAGAACTTATAACTTAACACATGCAGTGCCAACTACAAATATGTTGCTTTCAGTTTCAAATGATATTGTAGTATAAGACCTATTTGGTGGTCTGGTATGCACTCGTGGGGACAGAGTCTATCAAGAATATTTAAACATCTTGTTACTTTCACTTTTAATTCACTGAATTTTGAAAATAAGTGTGATGCTATTGGTCTAACACAATGTCCCAGACTACCTATATTACTTGCTGCAAAACAGATAATCTTGTAAACAATACCTTTCCTTTCTGAACCTTCAACTCCATAATCAACAGTCAGTTTGTAGCTGTTGCCAAAATAAAGGATGTAAACTATTAGAGAAACAGTTGTTTGCTGATTATATAGCCTACAAAAATGTTTAGGTACTTTGCACATTTTGTTTTTGGTCATCAATTTACTTGAATTAAAAACATACAGTTCTTATCTTTCCTAGTTAAATATGCTGAAAAAGAATTGTTGTTTTACATCCACACCCAGCACAACAGAGAGAAGGAAGGAAAGAAACAACATGATGGAGAGGCAGATGGAGGGAACGATGGAATTAAGGTGAGATTGAAGGGATGGATGGAGGGTAGAAGCATACAATGGTGAGAAGTAATGGAGTGAGGTAAGAGATGGATGGGTGTATTAATGGAATAAGAAAGGAAGATGAATGGAGGACAGAAGGAATGAAAGAGTAAAAGATGAGGGAAGTGATTTGTCCCCCTCTTTCCTGTCCTGCTCTGTGTGATTGTTCACAGCAGGCTTGCATTGAGGGAACATGTCAGGACACTTTATGCCTTTGGGCATACCAGAGAAAATAAAAAGACATTTTCAAAACATGCGCACACGCATGCACGCGCACAAAATAAATAAAAAATAATAATTTAGAAAATTGAACTATGTTAAGTACACCAAAGGTTTTCAGAGCAGCCTGTAAATCTCTCAGTTAAACACAGTATCAGATATTCCACCTTTTGCCTCCTATCTGTAAACTCAAGGGTGATGATTAGCAGCACATGTATCTAACCATTGAGAACAGAGAGAAAAATCACCCCTTCATTCAACAGTTAAACTCATATACTGGCAAAATGTGAAGAGGTTTGTAAGAAAACACTGCTTCTTTTGAGACGTCACATGCTAAAAATGTTGTGACCCACTGATTGAGAGTACAGTTTGAAGATCACTATTAAGTTTTGTTATGTCATTTACGGTCTGCTTTAAAAAGTCCACAACCAACAGGGGTCACGGGATGCCAAGTTCTGCCCCAAGTAATGTGTTAGGCTGATAAGATGTCTGTATTTTCATACATAATAACACAATACAATATTTGCAACTCTGTGGGTCAAGGACAGGTACATCAGGGGAGCAGGTTTATCAAATAATAGAAGCAGACATCTCCATTCTGTTTAATAAACTGACCGTCACTTTAGTTTTATTTCTACATAAGAATTTGCGTAATGCAAATTTAATATCAGATATGTATTGGTGCATTCTGTGCTCACCACACTCTTCTTCATCCGAGTTGTCACCACAGTCATCCACTTTATTGCAGACTTGGTCTGTGCGTAGACACACATGATCATTTCTGCAACGGAATGGCCTTGTAGGAGGGCAGGGAAGTTTTGCTGTAGATGAAAATACACAAAAAGCTAATGGATGTGTCTTTCAAAAAAAGAGACAACTGCATGAAATCTTGTATGAAAAGACGATGAAATATTCTCTCTTGGGAAATAGAAAAGTAGTGGCTTATAAAATATTCATCAATTGTCTTCAAAAGAAAGCCTTGTGAGAGTACAATATCAACCCACCACACATGTCTATGTCTTCATCAGAGTTATCTCCACAATCGTCCTTGCCGTCACACACCCACATGTGGAGTTTGCATAAGGTGTTGTTGCAAATGAATTCATCAGCCCGGCAGAAAAAAGCACCTGCAATTACACAGATAACTCCCTAAGACGTTTAACACTGTAACTCAGGTAGAAGAATGCATTCAAGATTGTGGAAGATATGACTCAAGAAACGTCTATGACAAGATTATAATGACAAATTATTCTACATAATGATCCAGACAGCCCTGGATCATTAAGCCTCACAAAAGCAAGTATGAATCTTTTTCTGTCTTTCATCTCACTTCAAATCTCCCAGTCTCACTATATTTAAAATCCCTACCTCTGCCAGATGTGCTCTCAACTTATTTCTCGTGTACTATTCTCCGTTATTTTGTCCCTTTTATATTAAATGCTCTGAAATGGCTCACTAGCATCCCTGTTTGATAATAATATTTGCACTGTAAACACTTGAGATAGCAAATGAGAATCACTTTTTACCAATCAAAACTTTAGTATCAGTCATTTTTATGTGGGGTCACACTCATACTGTACCTACCCTGACTGCAGTTTTCCTCATCACTGTGGTCCATGCAATCCAACACGTCATCGCAGCGCCAGCGCCGAGGAATACAGTGAGCACGATTCAGACATAGAAACTCATCTTCTCTGCACTCCTTCACACAGCCAATCTGTCAGCAAAGACACACCGTAAATCACCAAAACTTTTGATGTCTAATGATGTTGTCAGCTGCAATCAAAGAAAACCAAACCACTGAATGATTCATGTTTTAACCTGGTTTGATACATGACCGGACAAACAGCTCCTCACTATTGAAGTACTGTGAAACTGTGCTACTTAAAAGACAACATTTTTTGGTTGCTTTTTTTGAATCATGTGCAGCTATACTGACCTCATCCGAGCCATCCAGACAGTTGTCATGTCCATCACACCGCAGGCTGGCTGACACACACCCTCCACTGGTACACACATACTCGTTCACAGAACATGAAGGGACTACTGGAAAAGGGCCAAGTATATCAGTCAGTAACAATCCCCGACTTTTCTCCCCTAGAAATCACTCAAGTGAGACCTTTTCAGTTTCTTGTTCAATGAACAAGTGGAAAACTCCACCTCAACGTAATACTGACTGAAAATGTGGCTCTTTGAGAGAAATTATTGGAACCTGTCACTCCTAAATACTGTAGGATGTTGTCCATTCATGTCAAAGTGTTCATACTGTGCACTACCTGCTGCCGAACAAAGTGCTTCACAGTACTTGGTCAGTAACGAACAGTGGTACGCAATAGAGCAAATGAGCAGAACTGAGCCCATTTCTACTCCTCAACAAAATTATTACATATTGTATTGCAGAATATTTTAAAGGTCTCTGATTAGCATTGAAGTACAGGGAGACAATTGAGGAAATTTCTGATAGTAAGTCACACCATAATTCGCTTTTCTTTGTACTTTTTATTGTATAGTAAGAAGTCTCTTAAGGACAGGATGTCAATACATTGACCATTTATTTAACCAATTTCTTCTGAGATTATGTACATTTATGATAATAATGCCAGTTTTAAAAACATAATGGATTTGTGCCCATAAAATAAGGGCTTCTTTCGTTTGAATAGAAATGTTAGCCTTCATAAGGAAACATTATTACATTTGTCATTTGGTTTTGACACTGTTTAGTTTTGCAGTGATACAGAACTATGCTGAATCTTTCAATGAAAAACACTGAGTACAACTCCTAAGCTACTGGCCTTTTATTTGACTTATTGCAAAATAATAAAAGTCACTGAACTGTATGAACTCCACTCTTACAGATCAGAAAAACTAGAATTACCACCAACAAGTCAAGTTGCAGTTTACATCCATGTCTGTCCAGACTCGTATAATATATGTAAGTGAAGACTTTCATAAAAATAATTTAATAAAAATTACTAAGTGTATTTTATCATAATTTACGTATGAATTCTTGAGTTATGGCCAAAAACATGTTTTGTGAGATCACACTGACCTTGACCTTTGACCACCAAATTCTAATCAGTTCATCCTTGAGGCCAAGTGGACAGTTGTGCCAGATGTAATGAAATTCCCTCTAGGTGTTCCTGATATATTGTGCTCACGAAAATGGGACTGACGTGAGGTCAAAGTGACCTTGACCTTTGACCCCCAAAATCTAATCAGTTCATCCTTGAGTCCAAGTGAACGTTTGTGCCAAATTTGAAGAAATTCCCTCAAGGCCTTCTTGAGATATTGCGTTCACGAGAATGGGACGTACGGACATACAGACGGACAATCCTTAAACATAATGCCTCCTGTCACGGCTGTCACCGGTGCAAAGACATAAAAATTATATACAGTGGCTTTGGAAAGTATTCAGACCCTTTGACTTTTTGCAGAATTTATTGGGTTGGAGAATTAATTTTAAAAAGGAAAAACTTGCCATTTTTGACCTTCTACAATCTACACTCAATAACACAATGACAAAGTGAAAACATGACATTTTTGCAAGTTTATTAAAAATCAAAGATGGAAATATCTAATTTACAAGAGTATTCAGGCCCTTTGGTGTGGCACTCCAAATTGTAGTCAGCTACATCCAGTTTGCTTTAATTATCCTTGAGTTGAGTATAGAACTTGACTGGAGTCCACCTGTGACAAATTGAATTGATTGGACATAGTTTAAAAAGGCACATACATAAAGTCCCACAATTCACACTGCACGCCAGGACAAAAACCAAGCAAAGAAGTCCAAGGAACTCTCTGTAGACCACCATGATAAAACTATGGTAGACATAGACATAGATCAAGGCAAGGGTATAAAACCATTTCTAAAGCTTTGAGTGTTCCCAGGAGCACAGTGGCATCAGTAACTGAAGAAGTTCGAAACCAGCAGGATTTTTCCTAGGGTTGACTGTTGGTCCAAATTTAGTAACCAGGCATGAAGGGCCTTGGTCAGGGAGGTAACCAAAAACCCAATGCTCACTTAACAAAGCTTTAAAAGTCCTCTGCAGAGATGGGAGAAACTGCCAGAAGGACGACAACCTTAACAGCACTCCATCAATCAGGCCTTTGTTAGAGTGGCAAGATGGAAGTCATTTTGAGTAAAAGGTAAATGACAGCCGGTTTGGAGTTTACCAAACAATATTTAAAGGACTCTGAGAGCATGAGGAAAAAGATTCTCTGTTCTGATGAGACAAAAATTGAACCCTATGGGCAGAACTACAAACATTATGTCTGGTGAACACCAGGCACTGCTCATCACTTGGATAATACCATCCTTACAGTGAAGCATGGTGGTGGCAGCATCATCTATCGGCGGGCTTCTCAGTCACAGGGACGGGTAGAGTGGTCAGAATTGGTGGAAGAATGAATGCAACCAAAGACACAGAGGTCCTTGAAGAAAACTTGCTCCAGAGTGCATGCAAACTTCGACGACAGTTCACCATTCAGCACGACAATGACCCAAAGAAGACAGCCATGGGAACACTGGAGAAGCTTTGGGACAAATATGACTATCCTTGATTGGCCCAGCCAAAGCCCAGACTTAAACCCCATTGAACATCTGTATGGAGTCCATTTAAAATTAAATCTGTCACACTGTTAAGTGTGCAAAAGGTGAGGGGGTCTGAATACTTTCTGAAGCCATGTACATTTTTACGGTTTAGAAACACAACACAGTTTAGAAACAAACAATGATCTATGCCACAATTTGTGCTCAGAAGTACAACTCACTAGTACTTCCTAAAATTCTTTCACAAACTGGAGGACATTAGTTTTGCACCTGTTCCCTGGCAGTTTTTCTCATCTTCCCCCATCTTGCAATCTTCTTGGCCATCACACAGCCACTTCAGTGAGATGCAGAGGTTGTTGTGACACCGAAACTGGTCATCTGCACAGTGTGCCTCACAGCCTTTCTGTGAATGAACACAGTAAAAAAATAAAGTAAATATATCATAGAATATCACTGTCAGAATAAGATCATTATACAGTGTACAGTCCAGGATAGGTACACAGTTTTTCAAGTCTTTAAACAATAGTCAGGTGCCCACATGAACACTGAAACAGGTTTTACTTGCTGTAATCATTCATCATGTTCATTACTGGCCATTAAGAGATCCTTCTTAAAATCCACAATCCTTGTTCCAAAATTTAAGGCAAAAATATATTCTGAAGTTTATTTGAAGTTAACATGAGGGTTTAGTAGTCTGAGATAGTAAAATCAAGTGAGTATCTTCCAGAGTCAAGTTACAATCCCTCAACTGCAGCTTAACTAAGAAACACTGTCTGAGCAAGACAAAAAGGGAAATCTATCCTAAAAAGACTAACATTGGTAGATACCCCCAAAATTTGACTGAAAAAAGGACTCATAATGTTGAAGCCTCATATTAGCATTAGCTCGACCTCAGAATGTGCTGTATTTTTACACTGACTGAGAACAGTGGAACAACCCGCCTTCACTTACATTCTAAGCATGTTATGAGTGGATCTGTTAATGGTCAGTATGAGCAACAGGAAATTTTATTCTTCATGGTTTCAAAGTTCTTAGAACACCCAAGAGGTTTGCGCTCTTATTCTTGGAATTAAGAATGAACACAGTGTGTGTATGACCAAATACACATTCTACCTAATGCACACATCAACCAAACTTTTGGTCATTTCGAACACAACAAGAACCCCCCCCCCACATAAGAAAAACAAAAAACCTAAACACACAGTAAAGACGAACTTGCAACAAAACATGTTCTAAATATATAAAAACTTGCAAGTGTTTTCTAAAGCTATGTGTTTACTGTAGTAGGATAAAAGATGTTCAGCCTTGTTCTGGAGTAATGGTATCTAAATAATTTCCACTTGAGTACAGGGCATGAAATCTGAGTCTTTCACACTCAGGAAAATAACACAATAACAAGGCAGATAATCTAACCCGTGAGGGCCACTGTGAATAACAAATTTAATAATGTGTATTGTAATGCTGACTGAAAGACAAGTTTCCTTCCTGAAAGTGTTTGACTGCACTGACCCAGGAAGTTGGCAATGGGCAAAGGGTTAAATAAAGGGTTAATTAGGGTTGCAATGCTTTGCATGCAGAGAGATTATATATAAAAATTGCCTCGCAAATGTTGAACAGACCAATACATTAACAAGAGTAATGAATCATAATAACAAGCCTTTGTCCTTGAATTATGTGCTGCACTGCATCATTACCACTGATGAGGCACTTTTTGTATGAATCCTGCAAAAATCTCTTTCCACCATGCAATACTAGATAAAGACACTTTTAAATTAATTTGAGTGTAAAATTTGAGTGTAAAATTACAGTGGCAATTGGAAGCTTAATAAATTAATATATTCAAGCATATTTATGAACAAAACAAGCAGTCTTTGTTTTGCTGAAAAGCGTGGTGGATTAGGATTTCCAAAAGCAAATGAATACGAGGTATTTCATGCACTAATGTATTTGAAGCTACAATAACTCATTGATATTTCTGATCCAGCTTTGTTTTGGAACGTAGCAACCATGATGACGAGATTTCAACCAGCACATTGAATTCTTCTTATAATGGGATCATTTTCTTTCCTACTTTCTTTCTATGTATCTATATAGCCGTACAATTTCATTTCCCTTTCCCAATTTGGATATTTAATCTGTGCTTGTGCTGCAAGTTCCGATACTACACAGACATTTCCAGGAGATCAATTACAGACTAAATTACACAATCCATACATACAGTATATGCTATATTTGGCCTGGGTACACTGTGATTTGAAGGGTTTTAAGCATATCCATGTCCTCTGTATTGTCTTTACAATATTACATTTTGCGTAAAGTTACCTGTAATTTTTATATTAGCCAGTGCTGACCTCATAATGATATAATACATCAGCTAGCATATAAGAAATAAGAAGAGTGCTTGGCATGCTTTCTATTGCCACTGACGAAAGGCAAAATGCCAGAAAAGGCAAAATGTCCAAAATTGTGGTGTTCAATTTAAAAGGGTTCTACTTTTCGAGCTATTTTGAAGTGTGCAGTCGTTTATTCTTAATTAAGTGTTTTGCTAATTTCTGTGCCTCATTATCAGAACTCATGTGGGTTTACTCTCCTTTTTGACTTATAAGTAAGTGGTACACATATCTCAAACACTGGCCTCGTCTGAATTATCCAAGCAGTCATAGTCCCCATCACAGCGGAATCGGGAGGAGATGCAGTCTCCGTTAGCACAGGCAAAGTCCTTGTGGTTACAGGTGACTGGCTCTGAGTCGAGAAAAACACAAAAGATACAAAATCATGCCAAACTGTATCTTGTTCCAGCATCATACACAACAAACAGACATAACACCCCCTGATGCAGTTGTCAGCCAAATGTTCTGTGTTTAGAATCACATGCTAATGCCTTGGCAAAACCATCGCCTAAGCTAATTAGAGTTATTTTGTATTAGAAGTGGAGAAACTGGCAAATTTAATCAGGATGTAAATACATTCATTGCTGCTCTCACAATGGAGGGGGCAACATACTCTCTGAAGCCAAAACTCTTGTATCTGCCTTTTAGAGCAAGTCTGTCCCTGGGGACAATATTAGGACGCAGCTAAACAGCTGCATCAGATCCACTGTCTGGGCCCTCCCCTTGTTATCACGGACTGTTAGCTAACTCGGGGCGTGTGTTATGAGTTGCGCTGCAACAGAGACTCCCAGCAGGCACTGCAGCAGAATCTGATTTGTGGCCTCTCCACTGTCTGCCGGTCCACCTGCTTAATTCTTTTCCATCCAACACTTGACTGGCTTTTATTTGAATTTAAAATGACATTAATAGGTATGGGGAATAAGCATCTGATAAATCACATAAATGATGCATAGTCAGCAAAAACACACAGTAGTCATGCACATACTCACATGATGTAAAAGCAAACAATTCCACACACATATGCAAGGACTTGAATGTGCAAAAGATATGAAATTTAACGAGGTGGGTTATCAGTGTCATATTGTAAGTAAATAAAAAGTTTTCTTCAAAAAGTGATGAATATCTAAAGAAAAGGAAATATGAACCCTGTACATTACAAAGAAGAGAATATATATCGAGGCTCAAGAGCCTAGTATTATTATAGAGAAAAAGCACAGATAATAAGAGTATGTTTGAAAGAGGGAGTTGAGCCTGGCCTGACTTGATAGTGGGAAACATCACCTAGGGTGTACTATTGCGTGTGTGTAATGTTAGGTGTGCATCTATGAGTCTGAGAGGTGTTAGGGTGGTTGTGGTGGTGGGAAAGGCAGCCAGGTGTAGAACGTCAACAGTGTATATGAATGAACAAACTGAACTGACAGAAAGTGAAGGAGTCAGATACTTACTGCAGTTCTCCTCATCTGAGTTGTCTCCACAGTCATTCTGACTGTCACACCTCCAGTGGTCTGGGATGCAGTTGTTATTCTCACAGCGGAATTCATGAGGTCCGCAGGTCTTTTCATCTTTTAAATCAGGAGCAAACAAACATGAAGATGAAAATGGCTTCAAACAGCATGAATATTAATAGTGTGCTAGCTATCATATTTTGTACGTGTAATCACTGTTTCCTCAGGGTTTCCCTTAGCAAGTCTGATGCTGAGTTCAAAACAGTCTGTACTCAAGAGGCTAACACACCGTAAGATGAAATACCTGACTGTGCTAGCAGTCATCCTCAACAGAAGTTGTGACAGTAAGTTGGCAAAATTGAACTTTCTTCAAAAAACACCCAAGAAAATTTCAAGAAAAAACACAACAAATACTGAAGAATTAAATTTTGCCTTTGTTACATACCGACCCCAAACTGTGTTTGCTTCTCTTAGTGCTAAAAACTACCAAGAGAAGATATGACAGTAAGGTAAGGCATTGATATTTTAAATGTAGTCTCTTTCAGACTGTGACAGAAGCTTAGTTGCTGGTCTGGATATCAGCTCACCACTTCTTTGTCTTTAATGTTATTCAGTTGATTCTTGTAGGTATTATTATCTGTGAATGCAAAATTTTTTAAAGACCGAATAGGATCAAATGTTGATGCAAGAAGACACTGATGGATAGTTATCAGTGGAAGACGTCCTGTTGTGCTGAAAACAGCTTAGAAAATGTTTCAGTTGTAAAAGATGAAGAGAAAATAGAGAAAAATATTTCATCAATATTTTTAATATGAAAAAAAATTAAATACTGAGCCTTAGTCATCTTGTACAAAAGGTGTGAAAATACTGCACACCTTTAACACGTACGCCTAGAGTAGATTGATGAGCAGATCAAGGTGAAGCCTCCAACTCAAAATGTTAATCAGACTGAAAAGTTCAGAGATGGCCTGGGTTAAAATTATTCAAAATATCTGGATTTTTGTCAAAAACAAAAGATACTTTCATATTTTCTGAAGCAATACTTCCTCAGTATGGGTTTTCAAAGTCAAACTGGGCACTTCCTTTTGAAAAGTCATTTCCGTGCAGACAACATCAGGGATAATGGCCAAGGTAATGCTGTTATCAGTTAGGGAAGAGATGCGTCAAAAGAAGAGGGTGGCAGATTCTGCCTGGATCGCTTTCCAACATGACAGCAGGAGGAGAGAATCAGGAGGGAAAGGCAGTAGTTCATTAGGAACCAGCTCAGTCACTTACACCATATGAAAGATGTGAGACAGGAAAAAAAGCCATATTTCCTTGCTAAGTCAGAGCTCATTATGCTGCTAACAAGGAAAACTTCCTTAAACAGTCTGAGGTAATTCAAAGTGAAATATCTACAAAGCAACAATATCTCTCGTGTGCTCTGAAGTGGTGAGAGCATTTTAGATGAGGAATTATTGGATGACACTGATAAACACTACAGATAAAACAGTTTGAGGGGCTTAAGTCAAACAATACATACAATAAAAAATACATTTTATCTGCACTATCATTCTGTGTCCTACAAACAAAATCCCCAAATTACAGAAAATGCAGTGTTTTATGTAGTTTTTTTTATAGTAGATTTATGAAATATCCCAGTCTTCATACAGATGTCATCTAAAGATAGAGTGCTCATCAGGATGAGTGACAAGCACTGAGCAGCTTGACCATCTTGAACCAAATGACAGAAGGATGAGACTAAATGCAAATATATACTTGAAAAGCTATTAAATGTTTTTATATTTGTACATTTTATGTACATGTAATATTTATACAGGGAAAGTGGCCCGTTTATGGCTAAAGCAACACATTGGTTGCAGTCACCACATTACACAGACTTGGTGGCTAAACTCTTAAGTTTTTATGCATAGTCGTTTTACCGTTGCCCATGACAATTTTTCCTGCAACTGATCAAGAATATTGCACGAGTTGCAGTTTTCATTTGTGTGTATGGGTATATTTCCAAGATAAAACAAATGGCAACAAATGCTCTTGCCTAAGGTGTTCGAAAAATTGTCTTCATGACTCTACAGACAGTGGCAATAAAGACTTTTTAAATCTCAGCATTTTATGTATAGGTTCACCCAGCAGTTATGAAACATGAAAATATCATATAAATCTCACTCTGTATACAGTCATTTTCTCACATAATGGTGTTTGACACCAGATTGACAGCAGCTCAATTTCAAGTCCGCTACACAACATTTAACAAGTTTTATTTTGTACTTTGCTCCATGTCTATCATTCACAGAAGGTTTAAAATGATACCAAAGTATCCTTTCAAACGTAAATAGCAAATTGAGAGCTTGATGAAGAGGGTAAATTCTCACAAAGAACATGATAATCAGTCCTCTTTTAGATGAGTCCTGGACTAGTGCGTTGGTCTTAAATATTTCAACATTTTTATTTTATTAAGTATAAGCAAAAGATTTAGAGACAAAAGGGATTGAGATAAATAAGACAGACACAATATAGGGCATGCACAATGTAGCCAACTCAGGACATTACAGGTCTTTTAATTACTGAAGAGATATTTGATCTCTGATAACTTCAGAAAGAATACTGGTTTCATATAACTTATTTCAGTTAGGACAGGACGGTGAAGTTGGTCCAACTGCTTATTTTTACTTGGTTAAATTTTACAGACCTTTGCATCTATTGTGGCGTTTTCATAATCAAAGTTTTATGGCTCTTTACAGAGGCATGTCAACCAAATATTATCCTGGTGAAGTGCTAAAAACCTCTTTTTCCCTATTGAAGAAGTAGTTCCCAAGGTTGTTTACCTGTCCTAGTAATAATGGCTTTGACCTAAATCTTGTGCTATTGAGAATAAAGTCAATTTGATTAGGAGTGTTTGTGTTCGTGCGTGTTGTAAGACTGACAGATGCTGAAAATGCCAGGCAAACTGAGATCATAATGCTGAGCTCTTATTCATGACAGGGACAGCTGTCCTTCATGGCATCCGACCAGGTGGTGATGGTGGATAGGTAGTGACAACAAGTAGAAAGACAGAGTCACACCAGAGTTAAGCTAAGTGTAAAATGAATTCCGATTGAATCAGATTTGTGGCCTTTAACTGAAAAATAGGTAGCGTGGTGCAATTTGTGGTTAGGTGGGTTTCCACAACTCACCACAGTTAGCCTCGTCTGAGCCGTCTGCACAGTCAGGGTCCTCATCACAAACCCAGAGTTTGGAGATACAGTGCATAGAGGCCTTGCACTGGAACTGTTCTGGGGAGCAGGTGCTTTCAGCTGCAGGCAGAGGGACAGGAGGTGTGTGGGAAAGAAGAATGTAATCCATATCACCATGCAGGAAGAAACTTGGAATTGTAGAAATAACCTGAACATTTGAGCAATCATATAAACTATCGTGTATAAGAACCGGTGTGGAAATAATACTTTTTCAGTGTTTTATTATAGCAAGGTTGCAGTAGTTGGTTGTTATAAACCCTCACGTTGTTTCAGATAACGTTTTAATTTCGGTCTAGTGTTCATTACAAAAGTGCATTCAAAACCACATCCAGTCATGCTGGAAGTCTAAGACAGGGTGAAGTAATTAGCCTTACTTTAATTAAAGCTTTTCTTTTAAGTCTCTTTTTCTCGCCCTGACTTTTCTTGGACCCCCCCCCCACTCTTGCCCCTCTTGCAATCACATGCAAGACAAATGCAGCAGTCCAAAAGACTTGAATGTGGTATGATATTCTGATGAGTTACATCATGGCAGAGAAAATCTGCTCCTATCCTCTGTGTGATTCAATATCTAATCCCTTTTCAGAGGAACGGGCCATCACAAGGGTTGCCTTTGGAATACTTAATGAAGTATATGTGATGTCAATGGCATCACATATTCTGTCTAAACATGGAAATATATCAATCAAGTAAAAAAAACCAAAACAAAACAAAACCACAATTACTGAGTGATTTATCTTAGTCAGTTAGATCAAAATCTTCAAATAGTGACTTTTCTAGGTTTTTCCAGGTTTTTGCTGCAATGTTGGGACAGACTGATTGAATGGGGGACATATTCATAAGCTTTCCAGTCTAAAAGCTCAGTAAGGCCATTTCTAAGACAATGAGTCTGAAAGTAATAATTGCAGAGCCTTACGGCAGTCTGTCTCATCCTCTCCATCGCCACAATCATCCTGACCGTTGCAGCGAAGGTTAAGAGGGATGCATTTCTGCTTCCTGGTGCACTTGAACTGGCCTGACAGACAGATGTATGTCTCTGAAAGAGAAAATGAGCAGGGGTAGTGAAAGGATGAATCAATAAGAAATGCTATGAGCCCAAATGAAGAGAAGCATCTGTAGTATATTACTACAACTTACTGGACGTGATTTTATACACAGTACAGTCAGTTTATAAAAACACTATATTTACTGTAGTAAATACCTGCTGTCTGGTAGGCTTTTCATGTGAAAAATATTAATAAATAATAGTACTAGTAGTACCACAGGTGATAAAGGTTTACAGATTTTATTGAAGTAGAAGTACATACCATAACCACCATGGTTAAAATATATAGAAAAAGTACTAGGGTTGTGCAACTAATTATTTTTTATTATCGATTAATCTACTGAATTTTTTTTTTTTCAAAAAACCGATTAATCATTTAGTCTCTAAAATCTCAAACAAGTATGAAATATGTCCATCACAAGTAGAGCATATGATAATGTTTTATAATTGTTTGTTCTTTCCAATCAACAGTCCACAACTCAAAGATATTCAATTGACAATAATATTAAACTGACAAAAAACAGCAACATTTAGGAGGCTGGAATAAGAAAATGAAAATGAAATTTTTATTGATAAATGATGAATGATTTACCAAAATAGTTCTCAATTAGTTTTCTGTTGACCAACAAATCAACTGAATAAGTAATTATTTTAGAACCTAACAGTGCCATCCTCACAAACTCAGATTTCATCCACAGAAAATCCAATAAAATAAGATGGGAGCATTGGAAACGCTGTTTTGGTAATAAGAAACATTCCTGCGAAATGTAGAATCAGCTCAACACAGCAATCAGCAATAACTAACTAACAATAAAATACACAGAATTAAAAATAAATTATTTCTATCCTTACCACAGTTGGCTTCATCTGAGTTGTCACCACAGTCGTTCTCTCCATCACAGATGAAGGGAGGAAGAGCACAAAGGCCAGTACCACACTGAAAACGCCCAGGCTGACATTTGAATTCCGCTGTTGAGAAGGAAATCATAACTATAATCCAGTGTACATACTTTAAGAGTTTAATCAGAGACTCTAAAAACTGATACAGCACTTGTGAAAGAGGTATAAAAAAATGCTAAACAAGAAGTGTCAAGTCATTACATTTAAAATAAATAAGAAGCAAAGACAGAAACATAAATTCTTCAGTTCCAGTTCAATTTTGATCTCCTTTCACAGCTCACTAAAATAGGAGTGGATTCTGGTTTATTACTATTTTAAAGGCAACCTTGCAATAACATGGCACTCACGGCAGTCAGCAGGTTCATCTGACCCATCACCACAGTCATCCACTGTGTCACACTTCCACCAGAAAGGGATACACTCATCTGTCCCGCAGCGAAACTAGTTGTACCAAAGAAAAATTTGAAGTAAGCATGAATGCTTGACTCTTCCTTTAAGCTTCAAAATATTTCAAACCAAGTCAGTCAATACACAACCATTTGCTAAAACCTGCAGTACATGTCAAAAGTGGAAAGCATATGAGAGTAAAGCAATTTGCCTTCAGGGAGAAAGTACTGGTCAGGACAGAAAAGAAACAACAAACTAAACTTAGATGTAGGTCGGTAGAGAAATGTAGCTGACCTGACTGGAGGTGCAGTTGGAAAGGCAGGTCTTATTGTCAGCTGCTAAGTAAAAATTAGTGGGACAGGCGCATTTGTGTTCTCCACCAGGGGACAAAAGACACAGGTGGCTGCATCCTCCATTTGCAATCTGACACTGGTGCTTGGGCACTGTACAGAAGGACAGAAGTACATGACTGAGTTAAAACTGAATTGCAAATCTATTTCCTACTTAAAAGTACAATGGGAGCCCGTAACCACTGCTCTGCATGGGAGGATAGAATGAACATGAGTGCCAGATGGACTCCATACCTTCAGGCTGGCGCAGGGAGTGGTAGACCTTGATAGATTTGATGGCTTGCCAGGAGTTGAGGAGCTCTATCCCTTGAGAGCCGGTTGTCTTGTGAGCACGTCGTAGTGATTTTGACTTCCCATCCGTCCAATAGACAAAGTCCTCAAACAAAGTCAGTGCCATGACCCCTTGGATGTGATCATAGGACACTGGAGATGGACAAATTGCCAAGGCAAGCTTCAATTAAATTCTTTTTTTATTCAATTTATGAACTGTAGCACCATCTTTAAAGTTCCAAAATTGAATGTCATGAACAACAGTAATACTGACAGTGCCGCTCCTAAATGCCAATAAGTGATGGTACCCTCAATGTCATTAATCCTTATAGTCTACTTATGCCCATTAGAGTTACACATTGTATGGTATCAGTCTTCTCATGTAATTTTTGCAAGAAAATGAGTAGGTGTACTTCCCAAAATGTCAAACTATTCCTTTGCATGTACAACACCTTAGTCTCACCTTTGCGTCTTTGGGTGCCATCCATGTTGGCAAACAGGATGTGGTTGTCGTCTGCCCAGTAAAGCCTTTTGTTGGTATAATCAATAGTGAGAGCAGTGGGGCTATAAATCTCTGTGTCAATGATAACCGTTTGCCCTCGGCCATCCATGCCAATACGTCCAATGTGAGGGGGTTCACAGCAGTCCACCCAGAATATGTACCTAGTGAAAAGTATACCACAGTTCAAAGAGCTATGCACTACAGCAGGCAAACATGATTGGAATAAAAATTAGTCCTGACACAAAATGAAATTCCTGAAATGAGAGCTGGATCTAAAAGACCCCAGGCTAAGCATCTGAAAGAGTAACTCTATCCCTGTTCTCTCTCAAGCTGAGAAATCCATCCTCATCAAAAAAACACTTGGACACAGTGTTAAGGGGGAGCATTACAGTAATGATAATATGCTTACCCTGTCTGGGGGTCCAGAGCTAGATCTGTGGGGTTCTTGAGGCCAGAACTAATCAGGATGGTAGGGTAGAGTCCGTTGGATTTGGACACTTCCAGTGTTTTCCTTTCCGCATCACACCAGTACAGGTTTTTTCCTATCCAATCCACTGCTAAGGCACTGGGCACCGCTGCTCTGTGGACTATCTACAAGGCAGTGAGTGGGAAATCAGTTTTTAAACATCTTAGAAATATTATAAATTCATTCACAAATGAATGTAAAGAAATATAAAAGAAAAGACAGAGTGTAAAGAAATAGTGACCTATATATGTCCCACAAACATCAATCTAAAGACATGAATATGCTCTCAGTTTGACATGATCATCTCCTCTATCAAAATAAAATTAAAGTGCTGCATTTGTTTTCAACCACTTTACACACAGTCTTATTAACATCCAGAACTAAAAAGAACATTCTTGTGATGAGTGGGACAGATTTGTTTAAGATCTGTTCTACATGCATTTCCTCGGTGATGAAAAAGATGCTTAAGAGTACTGAAGGGTGATCATTAATGATCCTGCCTGCAAACCAGAAGCTAAGCTTTTTTTTAAGATAAATGTGTCACATACAGAACACACTGTGTCAGATGAGTGGAAACAGTGCTAGCACAACTGACTTGCAACGACAGAATTTAGCCTGAAATTTAAGTATATGCATAATGGTATAACTGTACACATTTCTTCAGAAGTCAATAATATCTGTAAAATTAGTTATCTTCAGTAACTAGTATGACTATAAAATGTTTTTTCATTATTAAGGTCTGCTGTCTGTGTTTCTGTAACTTACAACTTAGTCATATTTGGCTATATTCACGTGTGAGCAGTACTACCACAACTGCTAATTCTGTGAGAAAGCAATGAGTCTGTTCATGGTCCTCGCATGCAATGAAATGCTGACAGCTCTGTTTACAAAATAAAAGAACAGTATATTGAGTTTCGCTCTACAATAAAAGTGTTGTGAACCTTTATTGGATCCTGGTCCCCTGCTATAATCAAAATTATTTCACTTGGAGTCTATGTGAAAAAAATTTCTTGTTTGTTGTGACGAAAAGCACAGTAGTTCATACACTGTCAGATTGAGGAGCAGTGTTGAACTAAACTAATGAATTAAGGTACCAATTTAGTTTGACCTATTCATATTTATGCGTAGCACATTTCTTAAATTAGAGACTACAGATGGAGTGCACAAATTATTTCTGCTGCTGTATGACAGCTACAGTTGTGGCTCACAATAACTGGAAACATAAGTAGTCTCACTCAGTACAGACCTGTAGTGACTCTTAATCATATTCAAATTGTATTTTGATGTGCATTAACAACGGAATTTACTCTTTCTATGGAGTGAAAAAAACTAAGTCAGTGTACAGGAAACAGCTTTTTGTGACTCTGAACAGGCCTGTACATCTCTGATAATTTGCTCTTTGTATTTTCATGCACAATATGAGGTGGCTTGACCAGGCGAAAATGCAGATGCAGTTTCATGCAAAAGATATTACAAAAATTGCACTATGCTGCCTGATCATCACTACATCCACCTCATTTCAAATACAAACTGGTGAAAGTGCAAATAACAGAAGTGTAGAATTCGGTACATTCCATCTGAAAACATTAATTCACCAGTAAGTACCCTTTGGAAGAGTGTTTGTTAACTGTGTGAATACATAAATGATCTTATTCATCTCATTGCACTAATCTCAGTGAGAGATTTAGTTAAAATATAAGGTATTTGAATATATTTACTTATTATTTTATGTAAAGAAAATCTAGGAACTGTGTAGGAACTCCAACAATATCCCCAAGACAGCCTAGTCTTTGAGTTTGCAAAAGCAGCTGTTCAAAATAAACAATCATTGTGCCAGCTGGCAGATAAAGCTAATGCCTTTTAAAAAACCTCCTTTTACAAATAAATAAATGAATAAATAAATCCCTGCACCCATGCAATCTGTCATTAAGGAGTATGATGTGCTTTGAGGCCTTTTCTGTCATCATTTTCAACAAAATATATAGCTTTGGCAAAAGACTACGCTGTCCCCTACGCAGTGATTTGGACCAAAGTTAGCTTAAAACAGCCTTTGAAAAATAAGTTGATACTGTTAACATCAAGTCCCTCTAGTTTACTTGACCCAAAATTGCTTCATGTGGAACTGGAGGTTAACTTTTGAAGAGTGTCGATCTCTGAATATGGCTCATAACAAAAACTGTCACTATAGCAATGTTTAAACAATGATGGCTTAGCACCAAGGATGGACACATAAGTTTACCTTTGGATGTTGAAAAACCCAATTGCATACGACAGGAAACTGCTGCTACATTTCACTTTATGGGATAAATCCAATCAATGATGTCACAGTGGGTGTTTTCCATCAATTATCGAATACAAAAATCTGCTGTGACATCACTGATTGTGTAGCAAGAAATGTAACTGCAAAATGCTTCAAAGTTTCAACCCATAGTTTGCAGTGCAACAGCAGTTTACTCTTAAGAATAGATTCAATGAACTAAATAAAAGCCCAAAATTTAAAATGTACCCACATTGTTTTAATTAAAAGTATTCAATTAATCTCTGTGTTATAGCACTGGATATCAGTGACTCTTCTAATTAACATGATGTGAGAAGCTCCCTGATCTCTGTCTCAAACAGTTTGTCCTCTTGCTAAGCTGTGGCAGTGGCTCAAACGGAGACTGTGGAAGTAATTGAACTGAATGAGTTTAATGCCTCCATACACCAATACTAATGATATGTAGGAAGGGGGCCCAGCAGATGTTCTGCTGAATTCCCGGTGTCCCCAGAACCTGGGCTCTGATCCCATGACCCAGACAAACCTTGGTGATTACACAAGAGAGCACCATTGTACCATTATGCTTGTTGTATTTATTTGAAAGCCATTGATGAAATCCCCATTATTATCGCTAACACACATTCATTGTTTTTAGGCTAAAAGGCCGTTGGCTGTCGACAGACAAAACCCAGTATATAAAGGGTGCCGATCATCAGCTGAACAGTGATAATGAGCCACTTAAGCCATACACTTTTCCAGTCTCACACAAACGACTCATCATCAGAATAGAAAAAGTTATTGTTGCATCTTGATAATTTAAACAAATAAAAATAAGTAATAGTAATAAAAAAACAGCAGTTGAATGAAAAGCAAGATTATTCATTACAAGATGGAGAGGAAGAAAGAAGAGTCAAGCGAATGAATCTTGGGTAAAGTGGCACAAAGAACCACATGGCACACAGACACAGCAACTTAATCCTGTGGTACCTTGAGGTCACTCCCATTGAGACGCATTCTGTTGATTTTTCGACCACTTGGCTTGGTTGAGTCCACCCAATAGATAAATTCCTTCTTGTAGTCAAAGTCTATGTGGATGATATTGTTGAGACCCTGAGAATATAGAGAAGAGAGACAACACAAGTATATAAGAATTTCATTTAAACCAAAAATTACAATTAGATTGGTTCTTGAATTCCCTGTGGGGGTGAAAAAAAAATGGAACGTACTCTCACTGGCAAGGAAGGTGTGCAACAGTTAACAGTGAGTATAAATCATTTAATTATCAAATTCCATACAGCATTAACCCTAAAGTTACGTTAATATGTGGGTCTATAAAGCAAGGGGTTTGCAAAGACCTTGTTAATTTTCTCCTTACAGCATATCCATGATACAAACTTGAGATTTTTATACACTTTGGGAGAAAATATAATTTATTTTAACATGCAAACCACAAACACTGTCAAATGATGACAACAGATGTTATATTCATTTAATCTGAAATGCCTACAAGAGGGCATACCCGCAGAATGAGAAACATAAACACAAGCTAGATCTCTACAGTATCTGTGTGTGATGTCATATTTACTGCACAAGAAATAAGGATTTAGGTGGTTTTCCCATAGCTTCCACTGCTTTCTACGATACAAAGCATTTGAAGAGCCAGTGAAAAGCAAGTCAAAGTCCTATCAAAGCAGATGAGTGAGGTGCTTCCCTTCTCTGTCAGGCTCACAGGTCCCAACTGTTAGTGAGACAGAGCTGCTCACCAAACAAGTGCCCCCACCCTGCTGTCTCACACCGTGGGTGTCGAGAAAGGGTGTCAGATAATCTGACAGGTGAAATGAGACATCTTCATCAGATCATCAACACCCTCACAGACAGGTGCCAAAGTGTCCTGGGGGAACCTTTCTCCACTACAAACATCAGCTGTAGAGATGAAACCTGCATGCCACTTTTATCAGTACCTCTACATCCAGACCTATATTTTCTATTCATTTTCCCAAACCAACCAGAAACCAACCAGCCATGAATATTTTACAAACCAGATACGAACATTTTATGTCCACATACAGTTTTTTACTGTGTGTACTGTAAGTACTCATATTGACAGCACTATCCACATGCCATTGATTTCCTGTTCCACATATTCTACTACATTTCTTTCCAAAAAAAGACATGTCTGACAGTAAAACCTTAGGGTGATAGATGCAGTCATTAAGGTTTGCTTGCCAACTAACTTCACTTTGTTTTGGCTTTTGGCTACCAACCCAAGCACAACTTTAAAGAACAGACTTTTTCTATAGTAACCAACAACTAATCTAATTTGGTGGCAATGTGCTAAAACTTACCAATATTGTACTTCATGTAGAACTTTGGCATAAAGTAATTTCTCAACAACATCGCTACCAACTTATACTGTATAGTTCTGAAACCCGAATTTACTGATTAATGAATGTACTTCATGTAAAAATGGTGGCCCAGGTAATCATGTTCCTACAAGAGCCCAAAACTGATGTATCAGCTCGAATTAAACACACTAAAAAATATAAACTATGTAGAAGGACATAAAAAGATCTGAACTGGGTATGTTATGGAGTAGTAAGGTGATTTGAGGTCAGCTGCTGATCAGTTGCAGCGGTTAAAATTAGTCGTGGCTACTGAGAACTCCAGTACAGACAGCAGAGTACATTGAGTCTAGAGGTTAATATGAGTTTAAGAGGAGACTGTAGGATACCCATTGGTTGATTTACAGTATATCACAGCCAACCATTTATGATAATCAGCAGTCAGATTCAATCATTGCCCAGAGCAACGGTGATGAGACCTAGGTTTGACTGAAATAGCTTTTGCATGGAGTCCTCAATAGGGTGATTCTGCTCTCTGCCAATCAGAATGACCATTTTTCTCTACCCATAGGGTAGGGGTTGGGAAAGCATGATGAACATTAGATATCTCCTTTAAACAGAACAATACTTTACAGAGGCTTGTGAACCATTTTCAGGTTTAATCACAAAACTTGCATTTGCAATGCAGGCAGTTTTATTCAGTAATGCCGAATAACTTTTATTGAGGTAATACATAGTTATCAGTGAAAAGGGTTTTCTCTGCATCGTTCATGAATGTGCAGCTGAATCAGTTGCCTCTCAAATCAAGATAGCAAACTTGAGAATGGAAAAAGTATGGAACATAGAGTAATTTGTGGCAGACTGCAAACATTTCAACACTAGTGCGTCTCTCTCAAAGCCTGAAACACATCATTTTGTTCTACTATCATACTACTAACTTTATCCTTGGACATTATACAGTAGCAAACGGTTATTCTTTGTCAACATGATTGTCCATCATGTCTAACACAAAGCAGTGTACTCACAATTAAATATGTGGCTAGCATTTGATTTATCCTTTGATGCTATTTCCTCCACACATTTAGCAGGTGAACATAATTACACTGCCACTAAAATTTTTGTTTTCAAAACCCATTCACTTCCATGTACTGTACAGCTGGCAGACTGGGTACAAGAGGTAGGGGAAGTAAAAAAATAAACACAAAAAAAGGATAAGATGGTAATTTTATTGACAATCTGTTGGTGCCTCTTAGCAGTATGTTGATCTGATAATGGTGAACGAACTAATCCTCGAGCCTATGAATATTTTACTACTGGCAAAGTTATGCAATATTGCAGATATCACCTACTTGTTTCAAGATGGTGTAATTTGAGCCATCCACACTCAGCTTCCGGATCTCATGGTGGTCTGCCATAATGAGAAAAGGCTCTTCAGCTGAAAATAAGAACATGCAGCATTAGAGGACACGTGGGAATTATAGTTAGGGTTTGAAATTCTGCAAGTTGAGACATCAAAAAAAAAAAAAAAAAAAAAATCAGGCTGACTTGACAGAGCCTTGCATGTATTGGGACTGCGCTCCAAGGCTTCGTAGCCATCCACACACAGGCACTTGAAGGAGCCATAAGAGTTGATGCAGCGCTGGCTACAAGGAAGGGTAGTCGAGCATTCATCAATATCCACACAGGTCTTCCCATCATCTTTCAGGTGGAAACCAGGCCAGCATTTACACTGATCATAAAGATACAACAAATGAAAAACACAAAAATTGGTTTTGATCATGAATGCACGAAATAAGAGACAAGAGCCTCAGTTTGGCCGTTAAGACCACTTAGCTATTAAAGTGAATTATAAAACAAATAATTCAAGTTTTAAGTTCCTACAGACTCAGACATGACCAAAAACACTGAACATTTGTAATCTTTCTTCATCCAGTTCTTCGTTGTCTAAGCTGTGATACTCACAAACTGTACCGTGGCTCAAAGATTCTATCACACTTCAGTGACCAGGGCCCCCAAAAATAACTAAAAATGCTTGTATCAGCTGCTCTGGACCCACTGCAAATCCCTTTCTTAACCAAAGTTATAACATTGAGGGCCTTCCTGCTGATCCCCTTGCTCAGGTCTCAAATGGATGAGCTAACAGTCTGCATTGATGTGCCCTCTGTCCAGCTCTGCCCCTGTCATGACAGGCGAGAGAGCTTTTCTGAGCTTTCAGACACTTTTCTGATGCAGTGAACACCATTGTATGGAAGAGTAGGGGAGTAAAATCCAGGGATGAAGGCATAAACTATCACAGTCTGACAGAACACTCTAGTGGATGTGGCCTCATTCTAGATTCAACCCTAACATCACATGCCACAATTGCCACGCACAGCACAATCGACCGGCACAGTCATGGAGCTCAGGCAGTTGTTGGCATATCTTAAAACTCCACTTACACCACTCAAGGTGATTCAAAAAGTGAAAGACCAATGTATGCTCCCACCGATCTTTATCTGTTTGATGGTGGGAGAAGTTAGGCCACAATGACTGGCTTATCTGTTTGATATTATTTCTCCAATTATTATGTTTCCATCTGCACTTTTACTGTAGCTTGGTTTAACCTTTAGCTGGATGAATTGGGCTTTATGGACTGACTGTTGCTAGCAAGCAATTCTGAGGAGGAATGGACTTTCAAGCACCTGAACCGTAGCTACTCACTCACCTTGTATCCCACAGTAAGATCTTGGCAGTCCTGTGTGCACCCACTGACTCGGCGGTTCAAGCATTCATTCACATTACAGTTCCTCTCATCTGACCGGTCTCCACAATCATCTCTCCCATCACAGAGATTCCCCTCAGAAATGCAGCGTCCATTGGAACACATGAAGAAGGAGCCATTGCATAAGCTTCCTGAAAAGAGCAAGACAGGACTGTCAGTGGCACAACGTCCTGCGATTCCTCAACAAAGTTGGGGAACATTTTTAACCTGACATTTGATCTCGACAGATTAACCCCTTTCAGGAAAGCTCTCCTGTTTGTAGCACCTTTTGTTTCCGACATATGTCCCCACCAGTTTCCTGGGCAAGTGGTGCTGCTGGTGACACTGATGAAGAGATTTCAGTTGAGAGCCAAACAACAGTCTTACCTGCGGCTAGACATTTAAGGTTCAGAGGCAGTTCGTCAGAGTGGTCGGGACAGTCTGCATAGCCATCACACTCCCACTGAGAGCTGAGAAGACAGCGGCCATCCCTGCAGCGGAATTCCTCGGATCCACAGGAGCGATAGACTAAAGAAAGAGATAGACAGTTTTTCATCAAATTACACTTTGGCTTGGCAGTGACGTGGCTTCAGTTTATGGTGGAACTTTAGCGGAATTAAGTACTAGTACTGAAAAATAAAGCTGCACAAGGGAAGATTTGTGTCTTCATATTAAAACAAGACATGCTCATAGCGTTATAAAATCATTGTAAATCAACAAATCCAGTCACCAGTAGGTATAACAGTGTTCACAGCTGTATTTGCCAATATTTCAAATGTAGATACATGTTTCATCAGCATCACAAATCAAGGCAGGGACAGAGAATTCCCTCTAGCTGATACATCAGATATTGCTAACATTCAGATAAAACTCAGGTGTCAGTATGGTTACAAGTATGATTATAAGAAAATTTAAATTTAAAAAAAACAATTATTTAATTAACAATATTTATCAATACTATATACAGTCAACTATATTAAATCATTTATTATTTATCTCCCTATCTCTATATATCTATATATCTATAACTATATATCTATCTATAACTATATATCTATATCGCTATATCTCTATCTATATATATATATCATTCCATCTTTCCAAAAAAATGTATTGTATCTCACATACGTTAGAAGCTAAGGTCTAGGGAGTCTGTATAGAATAGTATCTGTATCTGCATAAACACTGTCCTCCAAATGCAGTTTTTTTTCCTTTTTAATGTAGTTATATTTACTTTTGCGTGGCCAGTGTGGCACCTATAGCTTTGTTATCAACCCCCCGCACAATGAATCAAAATTTTCGCCCTTAATGTAGCATCTTTACCACACTGTGGCAACATGACTTTATTCTGGGCTCCACTTGATTGGTGAATTTGACTTTTCTTTACGTCTACTATTGATCTGCCCAAATATATGTCATACTGTAAATCTGATTGAGTCTTATTTGACTGATTAATTAATTAAACACCTCCAGATGTTTTATTCCTTTTAATACCTGATGTACTACCATGGAGAACCTTATTTTTTAATGGAATGTACAAATGTGCAGAGTTCAAGCGGTATAATTAAGGAAAGTCCAAACATCACTATGCTAATATGGGCATATTCATATACAACTGGTGAATATGAAGTGCAAAAGAGCGAGATAGATCTACTTGCCACATTCCACTGACTCATCAGATCCATCGCCACAGTCGTCATCATGATCGCAGATGAATCGCTGGGGGATACATGCTTGGTTGCGGCAGTGAAATGAGCTGTCATCACATGTGTTGTTGGGTGCTAATGCATGAAAAGAAGTGGGTTCAAGTGCTAATCAATGGATAAATATTTTTTTTCTAAACATAGCAATCACTATGTGTATAACCTCAACATTATTAAGCCTTACACTAATACACTAGTCTCTGTGTCTTCTAATTAATTTTCTGTTAAATTAATTATTTTCTAATTAAAATAGAAACAATAAAGGTTCAAATGAATGGTCCAGTACCAATTTGTGGGAGATAATCCAGATTACACCATTTAGAGAATGCTGAAAATGTGCAATAACGTTCTAATATCTACTACTTCGTACTATGCACTAGTTTTCTCTTTCTTGTAGCTTTCTTAACTTTGCACAGATTTATGGTGTTTAGTGGGTTTCATGATCTATGAGCTATTGTTTAATGCAATGTTTTCTGAAATTATGCGAGGACAATAATGTGTAAACAAGCAATGATTTCTTAATTCTGGGATTGCATTAAGTTTTGTAACTGCAATGAGCTATTCAATGTTTTGAACTAGAAGACAGTTTACCACAGCCAGCTGCAGAAAGTTCATCACTCCCATCAGGGCAGTCTCTTTCGCCATCACAGAGCCAGCGTTTCGGAACACAGGCATACGACCCAGGGCAGCTGAACAGCCCTGGAGCACATGTTACTGAGCCTGAGAGAAAAACACGACCACATGCTCTACTTTCAAAAGCCAAAGAATACAATGGTTCAAATGCACCACAGAGAAAATGAGTACAAAATGACACCGTACTGAAGCAGATGTATGCTGTTTTGTTAGGATGGTACCTTCTCTTATTGGTGAACATTTACCAGTTATTTCAATAAATCAAAGCACTTGTTCTGAACTAACAGGGTATATAACACTATATTAGAATTTGGTTATAGCTACAGCTTTATATCTGATATCCCTTTATGACACCAACAAACTAATATTCATTGTTCAGAAGTTCCCCTTTTGCAAAGCTTACTAATAATGACCATGCTAATGTGAGTAACAGTAATTTACTGAAATGTTGTAACTCAGCAATACTGTGCTTTATCTTATCACTGCCCTTTAAAGAAATTCAAAAAGGAAGAAAAAATGGCTGCACTGAGAAACAAAGGTAAATACAGTAGTTCAGTCAGGCATGTATAGCTAAAATGCGTATCTTGTTTTAAATAGAATTGTGCTTCACAAACCTTTGGACCATTTCAATAATATTTCCTTGACACTCCATTACAATCCAATTACATAACCAATTTTCATAGCAATTCTTGTCTCTTTATTGTGTTTGGTTTCTTTTTGTTTTATTGTACTATTTATTAAACACACACCTCATTTGCCCATTGAAATAGCTGTGCCTCTTGGGTCTCGGTCATGAAAAAGCTATTTGCCTCAATGCCCACTCCAGTCACCAGAAATGCATGCGTTCTCATTTGTTGTCTCATTAACACCGTCACATTTCTTTCCATTCATTTCCAGCTCTGCTAGAGGAGCACATGGACCTGTCACACGTAATACAGCGGATGTGACCTTTTATACCAACGGTATATTCCTCATGACATCTGAAAGGGCTCTTACCACAGATCTGTACACTCTCGTCAAGGCCATCCTCGCAGTCGTTCTCTCCGTCACACAGCCATTGTTTGGCAATGCACTTGTTTTTTGAGCAGGCAAACTGGTTCCATAAGCATGACGAGTCTGCAGATGGCAGTGAATTTTCGAAACCATAAATCAAAGAAAGTGAGGAGGAATCAACAACAAAAGCGGCATACCCTATTGAAGGGGCAGATTATTTTAATCCGAACACAACAAGTGGCTCCTACAGTGCATTCAGAAAGTATTCAGACCCCTTCACTTTTTTCACATTTTGTTATGTTGCAGTTTTATGCTAAAATCATTTAAATTTGTTTTTCCCTCATCAATCTACACTCAATACCCCATTCCTCTTGATCATCTTTGAGATGTTTCTGCACCTTGATTGGAGGCCACCTATGGTAGATTCAATTAATTGGACATGATTTGGAAAGGAACACAAATCTGTCTATATACAGTCTCACAGCTGACTATCCATATTGGAGCAAAAGACTGAACTGTTGGAACTCAATTCTAAGTGCCATGTCTGGAGGAAACCAGGCACTGCTCATCAACTCCCCAATACCATCCCAACGGTGAAGTATGGTGGTGGCAGCATCATGCTGTGGGGGTGTTTTTCAGCAGCAGGAACAGGTAGACTTGTCAGCGTTGAGAGAAAGTTCAATTGAGCAAAGTATGAAGGATATCTTTTATGAAAACCTGGTCCGACTGGAATTCATCTGTCCGACAGACTAGAGGCTGTAATTGCTGCAAAAGGTGCTTCAACTCAGACTGAGTAAAGGGTGTGAATACTTATGTCAATGTGACTTTTCAGTTTTTCCTTTTTAATACGTTTGCAAAAAATTCTAAAATTCTCATTTGACTTTGTCATTATTGGGTACCGAATGTAGATTGATGAGGGAAAAATTAATTTCAATGGTTTCAGCTTGAGGCTGCAACATAAATTATGAAAAAAGTGAAGGGGTCTGAATACTTTCTAAATGCACTGCATTTGCCGCTTGGCTTACTTGTTTTTCTCTTCAGTTTTTCTGCTCAGTGGCACACAAGTATAGCGGATACAAAAAACGATACTACATATTATTACGGACCAATACAAATATTATCTCACACTGCGTTGTTTTCCTACCTGTCAGACTTTTTACATCACATCAGCTTTATGAGCACTAATACAATGATGTAAGATAAGGATGAAATAAACAAAGTGGCTAAATCTGGAAACCAGATTATCCAGAATTTCTGTATGTGACACCAAATTTGCACTTCAAATGCAAAACGCTACTTGAAGTGTATAACAAAATAGCAGGTCTAAAGCACATTAAATATGTCAAAGAAAGCCTTTCATTTCTCATTTTCAATAATGTTACACACAGTAGAAAAGCTCAGTATGCATTGTGAAGTTACAAATGAGTATTTCTTCAAATCAGAAGTGGAATTTGAAATTTATGAAATGTAATGTCATTTTACTCAAACCGCTTTTAATTTGCAGACAGATAATAAGTGGCTGGAGCTTTTTATATGATAATTAACTCAGAGGAATGGGAATATTGTCTATTTGTCCTGAAAAACTATTCAGAACATCTCAAAGAATGGAGGCATAATTCATATCAGCTCTGATATAAGCACATTTAAACGATGGGATGTTACCATTTCAAACAGACACAAATAACATTTTTAGGTAAAGAAAAGAAAATGATGTTCATGTGTTATGCATCTCTCTAACAAAATTCATGCACAAATTATAAAACAAATCTGAAAACTGGAAGAGCATTAAATATGAAAAACTGGTTTGTTCCTTTTTCTGTTGCATCTGAAATGTAAACAAAGGTGCAGGTTAATTTAATAGTAAGAGGGAACCTGGCAAATTAGAGATTTTGCAACATCTTAGTCAAACACAAAGTTCTATGGTCACATTTTATTTGTGTTATTCTTCGTGAAATTAGTCCATAATGTCATCAGTCTGACACTGCTTGGCTCTGGATGGTTTAAAGGCAAAATTAGTCATACATTGGTTTCAGCCACATAATGTTAACAAGTTGATGTTAAGGAGATATAATGTTTACCACGCTAAAGCATCTTGGTTTAGCGTAATAGAATAGTAAGTGCTAGCACTTAACATAGAGTACAGCTGAGGCTGCTAGTAAGGTCTGTAGATTTGCAGGTATTTGGTTAAAAACCAAAGTATTGGACTAATTTAAATTTTAACATTTCACGCAAAACCATATATATAATCCTAAATTTTGAGATAATTCACTGGATACAGTAAGTGAAAAGTGTGATCTGCTTGTGGGGCTGGATGAGAAGACAAGAGATCACAAAAGTCATGAGAATTATTCCTCTGGGCAACACAAAAATGTGTGCCAAATTTCATCTCAATGCACATCCAGTAGCTGTTGAGACATTTCAGTCTGAGCCAAAGTTGTGGACCAACTGACAGACATTGCCATCCCTAGAGATTACAATAGTTAGTTCTTTTATCTCACAGGGAATGCAGTGCAATACTCCTCCGGGTCTGCCAGGACACAGATGACAACACTAATTGCCTCATGACTTCTTACACTTTAAGTGGCTAGAACACACAGTCTATGGGCTAGACAACTTAAATACAGGCAGCAAGTGTTTTGACACTGTGTGGACTACTTCATCTGATCTAATTACCTTGTCTATGTATGTGACAGTGATGAAGCGTTACAGCTACTCCGGCCACCTACATTAAAGCATCCAGTCAATTTTGCTTTGATGACGAAAGCAATGACATGTGAATGGGTATGTGGGTATGTGTGAGCTGTTGGTTTTGGTCCTCCTGTTTAATTGGAGAGATCTTGACTTTGTCTTGGTAAGTTATGCATACATTAGCATGGATCAAGGGAAAAGTAAGAATGCTCTTGCTGCCTCTGGTGAGGGAAGTACAGGAGTGGCATTGTAATGTGTAATCCTTTCATATGTCACTGCTTTCCACTGAATCCACAATTCCATCTTCAGTACAGTGACAGCTCATTAATTAATTGTTGCACTGGAAGTGCTGTATATTATAATTCAAAGAGAGAAGGGGAAATACTTATGTCTTCAACAGCCTCACTCTGAATTCAGGGTCAGAATTACACTTTCACACATGCAGCAACACCCACTTGAGAAATCTCAAACACAGAATAAGGGGGAGCAAAACAAAGTGAGGAGAAATTGCCTTATGGAATGATAAACAATCATCTATTGTCTTCCTGTCTCCTCCTTATACACTGTACGTAATATTTGTTGCAGGCCTGGGTTTATTTAAATGACAAAAGCATTACAACAAATAGCTTCTTGTTAATGGAAAACAAATATCTTTCCAACCACAGACAGTGTTGTTTACAGCAACCAAATACCTCATATAATTCTACCAGTTAGAAAACAAAACATAATTTCAGTTTATTATGTAGAAGCTCTTCCATCAGAGGTAAGATTTTTTGGCTTACCACACTGGAATTCATCTGCCCCATCTTCGCAGTCTTTTTGGCCATCGCACAGCCACACACTGGAAATGCAGTTCCCACTTGGACAAGCAAAGTGGCCCTCCTCACACTTCTGTCCACGGGAAACTGTGTTGATCAACAAAACCAAATCAGTCCTCTGGGCATTAGCGATGATTGAGGTCATTATCTTATTCTAAGCTCTCGGAATTCTCTTATTCCACTGTCATAATCATCTCTGAAAATGAGATCTGTCTTAAGTCTTTTCTAATTGAAGCTGGCTTCCTTGATCTGCGTCTGAATGCACAGGCAAAATGTGTGTCTGTCTGTGTGCCTGTGTTTTGGGTACTCACCCTGACAGTTGGTCTCATCAGCATAGTCCCCGCAGTCGTTTGCACCGTCACAGATCCATGAGGGGTGGATGCACAGTGTTGTGGAGTTGCATCTGATGAAATCTTTTTCTTTCACCCCCAGCTTGTAAAAGTAAGAGCAGTCGGTGTGATCTGAATACAAAACACAGCACCCCAATAATTGTCTTGTCACAATGGCAGTGATGATAGAGGTAAGGGTGAGCGTGGCAGTATTTAATATGATCCGAGTGACAAGCACAAATCTAAATCACTGGATCCAACTAATGCATTTTCATTCTAACTGCAATGCAAAGCAAAGCCAGAGAGGACTTACTGCAGCTCTTTTCATCTGAGGCATCGGCACAGTCAATGACCTGGTTACACCAGGCAGATCTGGATACACAGCTCCCATCCTTGCAGGATGATTCTGATGAGCCACACGTGACATCTGGGGGAGAGAATTAGCATTTCAAAAAGACAACAGAACATAAACAGCACTCAGACACAGTCACAGGTACAGCTCACAACAATCCTTAGAACCTCTTTCTCAGGGTGGTGAAAATTAGCCCCTGGTTGCAAACTGCTGGACAAAAAAAGGTTTGTGATGAGTTGGATTGTCTTTTCAGTTGGACTTGCGGTGCTATAAAAATTGCCTGACTGTCATGACCCTCTTAGTGCTGTGCAAGAGCAATTCACAATTAATATGCAAGAGGGGGTTCTTGGTTCTGTTGTTCATTTACCAGCTACTGCACAATGGCTCTGGTCTTGTCACCTCTGTGCATATTATCAGTATATAACATAATACTATAATTAGATGTTCTAATAATGGTAATAGAAAAAGTTATTGTTATTGTCCCATTAAAAAGAAAATGAAAGCCTGAAGATGACACACCATAGTGAGATAAATTCCTTCCTGAAATCCCAGAATGCTGAGGTGGAAGGTCCGGTTTAATTATGAGAATACCGCTGTCTCCTTGTGGGCTCAGTCAGCTTGGACTTTACACCTCAGTATTTTCCCATTATCACCAATTACAGCATGGAAATAAACACAACTGTTCTTTTTACTAGATTATTTGATCATTAAGGTCAAAGCAGAATCACTCTGGCCATACTGAAAGGACACAAAGTATTGCGCAGAGTCTCAGAAGCAGCTTTTTAGGCTGGAGGTTGGGAGCTCTTTGAATTTGTGAACTCTTTGTGATCTTGGGGCTCATTAGACAGTGAAGGATTAGCACAGCATGTGGCCTAGCCAGCTGTATTAATATAAGCATTAGTGTGGCTGGATCCTGCCCTCAGAGGCAGGACGGATAGAACAGGAGATCAAATGGCTGTGACTCACTGCTACAGAAAGCTTCATCTGAGTTATCCCCACAGTCATCAATCCCGTCGCAGAAGCGACTGTTGGCCACACACCGTTGGTTGTAGCAGGGCCTGAAACCCTTCCGACAGCTCCTGTTGTCTGAAGAGATTGAATTGCATAAATCTGTTTCGAAATTACCAAATACTTGTCACATTTTAGTACCAGAAAAGTAAATGACAAATGGCAACCAACAGGTCTATTCTTATCTGTATACACTGCAGATAGAGTTGTGAAGTATTTCTTACCACAGTATTGCATCTTCTCATCTGATTTATCTTTGCAGTGGGCTATTCCGTCACAGGTTAGCTGGTAGTTAATGCACTCTCCATTCCCACACTCAAATTCAGCGTGGATGTTGCAGGAGGAATTTTCTGCTGCAGAAGACGACAATGAGAGCCATGAACCATTACTGTCAAAATCTCAAAGCTCAACTGTGTATATTGTATATTATTCATATATACAGGTTAACTCAGGCTACATTTCAATGCTTAGTACTCAATCTGCTCCAGGAACCCAGTTTTGGGTCAACATTTATAAATGCCATAAATGCATTCAATAACTCCATTAACCTTATACTTCAACTTGAGGGAATTGTGACAGTGAAATTCCTGGATTATTCTGATATTCTATTGGTAGCTAATTCCAAATTGTTCTACAGTAGTACAACAATTTAATACTAAATGTCAACATTGTACTTTTAGTGATTTCAGTCATTGGGCATCAATTAAAATTCAAACATTAAATACCTCCACAGACTTTGACCACCCTTCCCCTGCTCTGCAACTTGCAGCTTCACAAATTAAAAATATGAAACTTCTTCCTGCTCTAGTAATGAATGTAATCGAGGTGCAGCTGGAAACCTGAACCACCAGGCGACCATCAAGCTCTTCTGAGTCACTTGCTATGTTTAGTCTGGCCAAACTTCCCTCATTTGAACAGCTCCTCCCATCTCATGTTCTATCCTCACACTGCACTTCAGATTCAACCAGCAATGTGTCAAATTAGGAATGCTTTCTAGGTGTGACTTCAGGGCAAGGAATTGTGACAAACATCTTACTTCTCTCAACTGTGTTTTCTGCTCTCTGCCTAAACTTAAAGTTAGCACATTATAGATTTCTTTTCTTGAGCAGTATTGACTATGACTCCTGGAATCATTAGAAATTCATTAGTTAGTCAAAGAGGAACAGACAGCAGCTGGTCATGCTTTCCTGTTTGTGTGGTTATGTACAAAGGGATCAATTCAAATAGGTCAAAGACTCGTGTAAACAGCTCAAATAATATCTTACCCTGTGTGTATACAGAGAGGCCAGGTTGTATTATGCATATAAATGTAGACAATGACGTCTTTTAAAAATAACTAATCCATAAAAAGTGCCATCTAAATCAATACCTGGTACTGGGAATATTCTATGGGTTAGAAATTGTGGCCTCAGTATAATTTAATCTGAAGCTTCTCATGACTTACACACGCATCTGTTGTTGTCCAACAGCACACGCTCTCCACGGCAAGAGCAATTGACCCTCCCATACGGGGTGAGGAGACAAAGGTCACCGCAGCCTCCGTTCATGTGTCGGCATGGGGACAGCTCACCTTCAATAACAATCAAAGAGAAAGGATGAAGCGGACAGAAGCAGTCTCCCAGGACTGCAGTACATTGCTCGAGTTATGTTCTTGAGGAAGCATTGTTACTTAGCTTTCTGCTGGACTTTAGCTTCAGCCTTCCATATCTATTAGTATGTGATTTTCCACATACTGATATTCCAATTATCACCTTTACTATTAGTTATAAGGAAAGTGATATTCTGCAAATTATTGGAAGGATTTTTCTCTAAATGACAAATCTAGAAAGGAGCTCTTTCTTTTTGAATCTGAGGGCCTGGCACCAAACCTGATCTTTGCTGTTAATGGGTGACATAGTTGCTATAGATTTTTCCCCTGTAAAATTTATTACAGTTGAGATGAAAATGTCTTGATGTGATGTGCTATGGCATTACATTATTTATTATAACTAACTAACAAGGATAAGAAAAAAAAAAGTATATATATGAAGCCTATTTAAGTTTAAAATACTAACACTTACATTCAATTTTAATTTAAGGATCATCAGTGGTCAACATATGAATAAAAGGGAAGTTCTGTTGTTAATGGCCTGCACTAATACTGACTACAGGCAGGAATCCTCACTGACAGGTAGCAAATGTATTACAGTGCTGGATAGTTTGTCTTTCTGTGCCTGCGGTGCTATGTGAAAAAGCTGTGTGTAGCTCTGTGGGATTCATGTATTGCACTAAACCGCATGACCAAGGTGCAGACATAACCCGTGAAAGAAAATGTAAGTGCTTTTCCAGTCCTGAGAAAACAAAAAAAAAGCATAAAAGCAGCTTAGCAACAACAGACCTAGTCTCGATTATAAGTGTCAGAGACAGACATGTCCTATGGAGGCCCTCTATTATTACCTGCCCCCCAGCAACGAGTATTTTATTCATGAACGAAGAAACTGTTCCTGTTCTGCAGCTCAGGTAAACCATTTGTATGCTTATTTATAGTCAGGATATTAATGATAAGGAAAATGCAATAAGAGGTTAACAATATAAAGACCAAAACGATTAAATTGATTATCAAATCCACCATTGCTGGTAATTGCACATTATACTATAGACTTGCAGCTGTGACCATGCAGGTCATAGGATGTGATTATTTCCCATGATGAGATAAACGAGGAACAAGCATGGCTCTCGGCATCCAAATCAAACCAGTGGGACACACTGAAGCCCACTTCCCTTTGTCCTACTTGGAAATTAAACTTTATACGGCACTTAAGAGACTCCCTTTACAACACAGGCTACTTTTTTATTAATTACCTCTGAAACTTTAGTTTCTAGCCTTCTAAATAAGACTGTTCATTTATCACCTTGCTGTTTTTGTATATCAAAATTAGAACCCCTTTAAAAATTTTTGCGTTTAGTTATTAGAGCCCAGGTGACATACCAGTGGGCCGGTATTATTCACCAATATTGGCTGATCATAGATATATCATATATTGTAGCATATTTGACTTATTTTAATAGCTTTATATTGAGTTTACCGTTCAAAATTGTTTTTAGTAAAATGTACCTTGACTAATCTTTAAAAGCTTTCTGTTCAACTCTAGAGAAATTTAATGCAAATACCCTGCCTTAATGCATATCCTTGTCACAAATTATTGAAAACAATCTGAAGAAATCCTTGCCAAAAAAGCTTGTTTAGGCAATGTTCATGTCAAAAACAAAAATATTAGCTGATATATTGTGATCAGACCTTTTAAAATCCTAGATGGTGTTACTGGTATTGGCCTCAAACAGCCAGAATCGGTCTGGCTTTCTAACTTCCTCAAATGTTGTAGCAATTAAAAAAACGTAAAGCCAGTGGGAGAAAAGTGCATGCAAATGGTAGAAGTGACACAGATAAGCACAGTTCTAACATAATAAATAGGCACATGTATAAAATCCTGCCCATAAGCACATATGAACACCCAGGTATCTGCAAACACATAACGCACAAATATTTGCAGACACATCACTGAATCTTTAATTAAATTCATTAAATTAAGATAATTTCCAGGTGTTTAAATACTCACAGTTGTTTGTGTCCCTGGCCACAGCTATAATTCCCATTGGTTGATGGGGAATATCTGCTCGAAGTACCTTGGTGTCACCACCTGTGTATTTGTTTGATCGCAGCACAGACCTGCGGGCCCAGTCTGACCAGTAGATAAAATCTGAATAGATGGCAAGCCCATAGAAGTTTCCCGGTCCTGATTTAACTATGGCCTAAAATTGTAGAGCAGAGCACTGATGTTAGGATTTCAAGGCTAAGGTAACGTGATTTATTCTATTATCTGGCACACACACAAGACAGCTATAACACAAGGTGAATTCATACATTTCATACTTTCAATATTTGCACTTCCACCTCCAAACCAATCACAAACGTCTTTTCAAGATCTGGCTGGAGAGAGCAGTGATTGAATTTTGAATGCAACCTTTGGGATAAAAGTGAATAATAATGTTTCAACTCATTAATCAACACATCACCCTCGCTGCCCACATGACTGCTTAACCCAGATGTTGAGGGAGTAAATGACAGTATCACTGGCAGGGAGGCAGGAATCCATCAGTCGCTCCTTGGGGGACTCTGTAGGCTTGTGGGGGGGGGGATCAGGGCCTCCAGCAGCTCTGTAGTCTAAACCATTAGTGTGACAGGCTTGTAAGCAGTATCACATTAGCCCAGTGCCATACTGGGATTAACAGGACAGGTGTTGATTAAAGGAGTCCAGCATGTGGAAGCAACAACTGGCAATCAGGTGAGTGAGAGACGGAGAAAGGGAGAGAAAGAGAGGGAAACGCCAGATGGGGTAGGATGGAACATATTGATAGGAAATTAGATTTGGAACACATTAGGTTTACAGCCAGCAACACATTACTTTAGTGATGAACTCGTGTTTTGGGTAATTGCGGACATATTTCATTCGTTCTTATCACTCTTTCACTACTGAACAATATTCAAATATGGTACTTCAACTGCTGACAGCTTTCAATTTATATTCCCTCTTTTCATGATAAAAAGGGAATCTTTTCCTGGCTAAACATACTGACATCTTCCCTTATCATGCACTCTGCTGCCCTTTTTGAAGCACTGCCTTCATTAATGACATGGTTCTCCACTTTCAAAATAGCACAGGAGAGAGAGCCATGCCTCTTATTCCTCTCTGCCACCAACCCAACTGGCAGGATGTAATGGCACTGCTGCAGTAAAGAGTAGCAGGGCCCCCCGAGAACACTCCGCTACCATCCAAGTTTACATTCATATGACTTTTGGGCCCTCAAAGGGGAAAAGGGGCCCCTCATATTGACACATTTTGCAATTACAACTATAAACCCCAGTCAACCTCCCATAAAGGCCCTATACAGTGCACCTCAACTGCCTCAAAAACCCCCTAAGATGTTGCCGGCACAGCGTTTCCCGTACATAGGGTCACGCTCAAGTAAATAAATCACTCGGTTTCAACTTTGCTAAATCTTCCATTAGAACGTCTTATTTCACTCCTTTAAAACTGACTAATTTTGGTCCACACATCTGTCTAAGTTGAATGTGCTGCAGTAACTGAGTGGGGACTAGAGGCTTCTCTCTGTTCATGTAGGAACCGTCTACCAATAGCCTAACTGTGAGGCGTTTAGGGAACATTGGTAAATTGTAACATCTACTGATAGTCTGCATGTGTTTAGGTATAAACTGTATCTACAGAAAAAAAACCTGAATTACACTCTCCCCCCTCTAAATTGCATGAGTCACTGCATGTACATTGATCTCACACACAGACACACACGCACACACACACACACCGCACCACCCACCACCGCTAGTAAACTTTAAACCTGTGGGAAACACTGCAACATCTCTCTTGGTTACATATTTAAATGATGTTGCTCCTCTTTTATTGTTCAAATACTCAGACGTTTGTGTGCATAGTGTTATTTATTGGTTTGTAATAAATGATTATGTCATTGGATCAAGCACAATTGACCAAATGCATTTATTGACTGAATTTGACTGAATGGTGGAGCTTGATGGGCTTCTTTGCCTGGGGGTCCCCAAGAGTCTAGAAATGCCATTGTCCACAACTAAACTTTGGGAAAGTGCTGAAGTTGACAACCAGCTACCTGTTTAATTTACACATTTTAATTGGAATGGCGAATCTGCACCCAGAGCGGTCTCACTGCAAAGCCTTCATTAGCAGGACTTGACTGCAGCAAGGCCAGGTGGGGACCCAAAGGTGAAGACTTTTTGAGACTTGTGACCCAGCGCAGCAGACATATGGGTAACTAATTGAAATAGGCCAAGGTGTTGAGCTGCAGAGGTCATGTCAAGCAAAAACTGAAATCCATAGCAAAAAGGAACATCTTGCACTGTAATCCTTTGCACACATGGGATACAGAGAATATATATCCAGTTGGGATGTCATACATTATGCATGCAACTTTTCATGGACAAAATGAGAACTCCCCTGACTGAGCCTCTTTACTTTAGCATGGAATGACTTCTGTGATTAACGAAGCCATCTGTACCCTCAGAGAGGAAATATCAGAAAGAACATCAAAAACTGTTTCATATCCTGTTTGCTCTACAGAGGATCATGTTCCAGGAGCTCAACAGGGATACAAGATTAAATGGGAGACAGAAAAACAGTTTCATTTTGGGCGAAAAGTGTAGATCAGTTTAACATTCTATACTTGAATATGTGCTCTGATTCTGAGATGTTTTGTAATGAAACATCTCCATCATTCAGAGACAAAGGCGGAAAATGGATTCTACCTTGTGAGTCACTGGGTCTCCTCAATAAAAGCATTCCTTAATCCATGGGAATTTAAAAGGGTACAAAAATGTGGAACTTTGATTTAAAGAGTGTCCATACCTTGTATAACTTATGAATAATAAAAAGATAATATTTTTTACAGAGAGATAAGGAACCCATTGCTTAAGACTGGGCAATCATAATTAATATCTTTTGCTTAGGGCCATTATTTTCATACTCACGTATCTGCTGGAACCATCATAGTCACATCTCTCAATCTTGCCAAGGCTTCCATCTGAGAAGTAGAGCTTCTCTGCCTTGTGGTCAATAGTCAATCCATTGGGTGTCAGAATGTCCGAACTGATGATAATCCTCATGTTCTTGCCCGCTAAGGTGGATCTCATGATGCTGGGCCTCTGCTCATTCCAGTTGGTCCAAAACATCAGGCTAAGATATGTAATGGACAAACCAAACAAAACATCAAATTACTAGTGAGTAGAGTACAGTATTTTCCTTTATTTTTTTAGCAACAGCAAGTGGCTTCATCTTCATGTGTAGATGTCAACTGCGAAATACAGTATGTGGAGCTTTTTATAAAAACCACTATTCTAATATGTCAGCCAGAGAACTCTCTACCATGTAGGCAACACACAAACTAATAAATAGGAAAATCTTTCCTCCCTTAATTAAATTGCTGGAGGTTTACACAGTGTTGGCAGTTATCAACTGTCATCCCATAGCTCCCAGGACCTCCATGGCCTGTCATCGGCTTCCCCTTTATGCCCTGAAGGTGCTCATCAGTGATAAAGTGTAGCTCAGTTTCAATTTGATAAAACAGATTAGTACACAGGTTGTGCGATAGAGGTCATTTATTCATATTCTTCTCTGTGGGGACTCAGGAGAGTATGAAAACAGATAATAGCGGCTGAGTAAATAAATGAGAAATCTATATCTTGGTTTACATATATGGCTTTTTCAAGATGGATGGTGCACATTTTAAATCCACAGCTACAGTATGTAGAAAAATCACAGAAAAAAAAAAAAAAAGCCGAGTATGTTTTCAAATCTTTTAATTTTTTTTTCCAGCTCCTGGGTTCTCACTTCATACGGTAATGAAGTCATGGAAATCCACTCTAGTGTGATAATAAGGATTCTGGTCAGAAGTCACAACCAGTGACTGCTAATTAATCACTTGAGTTTGAATTCTAATTATCAGACAGTGTTTCTGGAGTGGTATGGATATGGTGCCAAAATGCCAACCAAGTCTATAGTCTGAGGTCAAGAAATTAATTTCGTTAGTACAACAGCAGAAGCAAGATACTCACTCTTTTCAGAATGCTCACAGTAACATAATCTGAGCTAGAATTAACAAGAATACTGATTTGCTATTTTTTGAAGAACAAAAAAGACCAAAGCTTTTTTTTTTAAAAACTGGCACACAAATTAAACAGTTAAATCAGGTATTCAAAAAAGCTATGAGTTCATTTTAGAACAGATGGCACCTGACATCTGAAGTGTAAAAAAGCACATTAAAAACACAACCTACTTCAAGATATCTCAGATTATAGCTCCAGACAACATAATGCAACAAAATCTTAGCACTGAATGGATCCTAGCTAAAGATTTGCCAAAATGATTGTTGAAAACCAAAATTACTGTATCACATGATTCCTAACTGTCTTGTAATGCAAAAAACAACTTTCCATCCGAATCCAGGTTTTTTCCTCTTATTTCCACAAGCAAAACCTACTGCAAGCCATTAGAATAATAACATGTACAGCAAATGCTACAGGGGCTTTAAATAGTTATTCAAATGTTACATACATATGTGCACATGCATAGGAATAAAAAAAATGGTTATTTTAAAGTTTACTGATTTTTCTATTATATTATCCATTATTATGTAGTAGAAAGAAGGCTAAAAACCCTTAATACCCTTAATTGATGTTTCTTTACTCCGATCCAGAGGGAGACTATTCCATTTCTTTTCATCTGCATTTTTGTTTACAGTGAGCAGTAGACAGCACATCGATTTGAGAGCTCTAGCTGGGACGTATCTTGGCAGCATATCAACAATACAGTCAATGAACAGATTTATAGAGGAGCACAAAGATCTTAAAATCTCTCCTAAAACTAATAGGAGGCCAGTGCACAGATTTTAAAACAGCAGTAATGTGAGTTTTTTTCTTTTCTAGTTAAAACTTTGGCAGTGACCGTCCGTATTAAGTGCAATTTATTTAAGGAATTTATGGGAAAATCTGAGAGAAACGCATTTCAGTAGTCAAGCCTCCCTGTATAAAAAAGGTATTAACAAGCTTCTCTGCATCCTAGGGAGGGAGAAATGGCCTGACTTTGTAACGTCCTTTAAATACATAATGCTGTTATGGTGTGATGTATTCTCCCGGACCATAAAATAAAATAAACACAGCCTTAGCTAGTTCAATCTAACACAAAACAAGATAATGAGGATCAAAAACTATATAGCATATTGTGTCATCAGCACAGCAAAGAAAAACCATTCTCTGCGTGGGGACGGTGACCTCTGGGGATAATAAAACTGAGTGTAGCCGAACACATATGAACCTATAAATGGAAAAGTTGAGTCACAATGTCGAAGGCTGGTGACTAGGTCCAGACATTTTTGGATTAACTGACACAATAATATGGGAAAAGAGTGAGAGAGAGTGTGTTTAGAGACTTAAAAGAGCTACTGACTTTTGACACTCATCCAGGGCCAAGACATGTGGGTGGTCTTCCTCCGAAAGTGTGACCACAGCCTGCCTGCTAAAGGCACCGACTCGTTTGTAGTCCACAGTTTGCCTGGTGATGGTGGAGGTAGTGGAACTGGTCCAGTACAAGGTGTCCCAGGCCCGGTGGTAGGCCAGGCCCTCCACTGAACCCACATCTAAAAGAACAGACACATAGGACAACTGCTCAAGTTGCAACCATGTAATCTAATTTAGAGACTGAAGAAGAAGCCTGAAGGACACTCATTTTTAAAGCTCTGCTTGGCAAGAACTTAATGTGGAAAACACATCTGTCTTATTAGTCTACACGGCAATTTATGTCTGTGACCATGTGCATCCCATCTGTGGTGGTTTAAGTGAAAAAGGTGATGGAACCTACACACATGAAGAATAATCTCATTGAAGAGTAAGTGACCAACTGAAGGTTGAGAGTAAAATAGTAGGAGTAAAAAGTGTTCATGTAGTTTATTGATATCCTATAGTGTGTCCCAAATGTAAAACTTTCTGTTTTCTGCTACTGACATCTGGAGCCAATAAACTGCAGAATTTAGAGCAGATTTAGGTAAAAATACTGACTTTGCTCTACACAGATGGCAGGCTCCAATTGTGTTAGAATTGGGATTATGTTGAATACACTGGACAGGTATTTGTTGATGCAACAATCACTCAATGAATGTATGTTTTCACTGCAAACCAATTTCCTAAACACAGCATATGAAAAAGCCTTTGCAGCCTCCCAGGTTGGTGCAAGAATGTGACTGACAGGAAGTGAACCTCCAGAGAGAGAAACAGCGATCACAGACAGAAAAGCTGGCCACATTCATAGTTTATCATTCGCTTTAGATTTGTTTTACTCTGCTTTCATAAATGACCTGTTGAATATGGCCTCCACTGTTTCAATATTACACAAGTCAATCTGAAGAAGGAATGTTAGAACAAAACAAAATTTAATATGCAGTAATACAGCGTTGTTGAGTTGTCATGTACTCGTACATGAATATGACTACTCTTCCCCATGGACTACTGTAGCACATCTGTGGAAGCTTATGACTTGGTACTGTTTCCATTGTGTTCTAGAAAAGGGAGTTGAAAGCATTTTGTGGGAAAAAAAAAAAAAAAAAAAAAGTACATCCCACAGCAGTGGAAAATGTTGACACCATGCAAAAAGCAGTAGAAAATGTCAAACCAGTACAAACAATAAAAAAATTATGATAAAATAAAAATGTTGCTCCTGATTGCAAAAGAAACTCAAAAAAGTCAAAAGTTTATTTCCTACCCTGATACAGACTTGATATACATGTAGAGACACACTTACAAAGGCCAAATAATTGCCTTCTTCTCTTCTCAGTTCAATAAAATACCAACATTAATAACATAATAACATAATTAGAAAACGTAAATAAATTTAACAATGCCTTAGTATTGAAATAACATCTGTGTCTACCATTTGGCAAATATTGTGAGCCTGATCTCTATTCTATAGCTCTGGAATTTTCTCACGCGCTTTCCTGTCAGTGTAGCCAATAACTAGTCTTAATAGTGAACATGTGGCCAATACACAGAACAGAATTTGGCTGTATCCCCTTGTCTGAAACTCATAAACCATACTCTAGAATACTTAAGACACTACCGGAGCCAGTCGATCACTAATTAATAGTTTGCAATAAAAGCCGTCTGGCAGCTTGGAGTTTCTCACAAATTATTGGCAGGGTGAGGGAGTAATTAATGGGGGACGTGGAGTTTAATTAGGGAAATATGGTTGATTAACATCTTGACCTTTCTTCAATGATGAGATGCAGGTAGAAACTTTTTGAGGAAAAGAGAAAACAGTCTTGCTCTTATGTACACTACAAGGTTTGATACTGCCTGAAGATGTTGATTCCATCAATTGTAGTATGGACCAGAAGGACATGCTGCTTTCACTCAACACAAAGTAAGCTAACTGGAAAGGATGGTCATGATATCCTACCACAGTTGTATTCAATGTAGCTGCAGACAAACAATTTGTTCTATATCCCTTAAATTGTAATTGTTTACACCCTTTTGATTTTACATTTCACAAGTGCTAAGGTGTGAAGGACACTTAAAAATCCCAACAGATGGTTCTGAATAATGCTTGTTCATTTCTAGATGATAAATAAAGTAAATAAGCAGAAAGCTCCCTCAGCAGGGGTGTGGGAGATGGGTCAGGGGGATGGGTGGGAGTGGATCAGTAACACTCTGCCAATCTACCAGTGTGAGGGGGGGGTGGGCAGGTGCTGAGCTCTGCTCCCAGTGGAAACTTCACAGTATGGCAGAGGCTGCTAGCTGAGCAGAACAGAGGCTTTTGCTTTTCATCTGAGTCCGGTCATGGATCTCAAGATAGGACTGACTGAGCTTCAGTGAAGAAATAGAGAGGGACTTGACCTATCATTTAGTCTGTCACAGTAAGTAACAATTTCAAACATACAGTAGGTATTATACTATACTGATTTAATAATAAATGGTCCTTTCACAGAAGTAATGGCAGAAAAAAATCGAGGAGTAGAAAAGGTAAAGGCTATTAATGCTATGTGAATATGGCATTCTAAAAGATGTTGTCCTATATATTAAACTGCAGTAACAATAACACCTTGTCTACACCATGTATGTAGCAGAAGCAGCACGTCAGCAGCAAAACAGCAGCAGTCGAGTCTGGGGTCAGTATCTACACTGGATCTGCTCAGCCTCAGTGCCACTACGCACTACAAGCAAGTCGGAAACAACGCAGTTACACGTAAGTCAGATGAAATCAGACTTGGAAGCATAAAAATCCACTTCAGGAAGCAGTTATGTGCTTAAAGTGCAAGTAAAAAGTAATTAAAACTGAAGCATATCTTTTCCATGAAATGCAAATGAGACGCATGACTGAAACATGACTGAAACAAGCCCAGTGTAGACAAGTTGTAACAAATGTTTATATATCTGTTACGCATTGTGGTAAAACATACTCAGGCCCAACAGGGGTACAATATGTGCCACTATATCACCATTAATACTGTAGCAAATGCTAAGCTCTTGAAATTGGCTTAAGAAGTGTATATAATTGTATGAGTGCAAGTGTATGTTTTTGGGAAAGTTGGCTGGCTTTTTAATTACATAACAACATACAAATAACGTAGAAACAGTGTAGGAGTATAGCATTCACTTACTTTCTGCGATAATAGATCTTCCTGTCCAGTCATCATTAATCATCTGGATATTTCCAAAATGGACGTCACTGAAAAAGATACGGTTGGTCCCAGCTGTCTTCTGACTATAGTCAAAGGCCAATGCTATGATATTCTTGAAAAATGCAGGATTTTCAAAAGGTTGGACAGGTGAGTTGAGGTCATTCTCATCAGAAAGATGGATGCTTTTCAGTATAGTCCTTTCAGAGTAGAGTAGATAACCTTCATAGCGCTCACAGGCAAAGCCATCTTCTGCCAAGCGTCCATGGGCGCAAGAGCAGGTCCGGCGACCACTGCCCAGGTGAAAGCAGAGCTGTTGGCAGCCTCCATTACTCCTGGCACAGGGGTTGGTGCCTTCAAAACCCAACACATGTTCAGTTACTGGTTTATCTCAGTTTCTGCCTCTATGCAATTGTACATGACTATACATAACCGATGAAAATCACATGTGCAGTGTAGCAGGCACGTATTTGCAAAGTGCACTTTATAAAAGCCTTTCAAAACTAAGTACAGGCATGACTGCAATAGTAAAAATAGTCACCATGTACAGTAAATCAATAAGACTGTAAAATTGAAACCTTGATACCTTTTTCTCTGCCTCTATTGAAGACTGCCACATCCTTCAAATTAACCCCGAGACCACTCCTCATGGTCACAGCCTCACTGGTGTCAGTCTTGAAGCCACGTCGGATTGAACCATTGGAGTGGGCCCTGAACAGCACCATAAGAGACGAAGGGTTCAAAATAAGTATTAGGTAATAGAGAAGAAAGCATACTGTATTCTGATTTTTTCATTGAGGCAGGGTACTGACAAAGTTAGACAGATATAAATACAGATAATTTCAGTTGGCAACTGAAACTGAATTCATGAAAGGAAATAAGGCGTCATTAAATTTAACTGTGTGCCTGATTTTACAGATGGTTGATGAATGATCTGCCCTTGCTGGTAAAACTGAATTGTGTCTGGAGTATTTACAAAAATAGGAAGAGACCCTTGCTATAGGGAACTGCTGTTCTTAGTATTTTCACGAGACCTGTAAAGGGAAGGGTTAATGTCAGGTTAGTACTTCAGGCTTTGCAGGCCAATGCACGTGTGCATTTAAGAAAATAATGAATTACCTGTCAGACCAGTAGATGTACGGCCCAAACACAGCCACTGAAAACAGGTCTACGTTGGCCACTGACAGTACAATCTCCCGGCCCTCACCTGTCTCAAGGTTGATCCTCTCGATCTTATCTGTGCGGGCGTCGCACCAGTATAATGTATTTTCCTGGAGGGTAATTTTAAAGTGCATATCACACACTGAACCAGTTAGGCATAGTCATATTTTAGCCACAAAAGAGTAAAATGAAGTAGGAGGATCAGTTTGTAGGAATGGAGTGGAGGTGGATGAGGTCGATGACTGTGTTTGTGCATCTGTGTGCAACTCTACCTCGTAGTCTATGGAAATTCCATTGGGCCACATGATGCCTGAGTTGACCAAGGTAACCTGGTCTGAACCATCCAGGCGGGAGCGGCCAATGCAGGGGTTCTGTCCCCACTCAGTCCAGAAGAGATACCTGGCAACAAACAAACATAGTGTGTACTCGAAAAAAATATAATAAAAAAAAAAACTCCAGTTTAGTTGGCCAATACTCATTTTACAAAAACAAATATTTTTGGGAATAATCCCTTTTAACAAATGCTTTTTCTAATGTTCCTTTAAATTTGGTTTGGTCAACAGTGTGACAAAGATTTCTACTGGGGCAGGATATTTTACAGTTGAACTTCACTATCTCAGATGAAGGTAAGGGGCCAAAAATACATAAACAAATACAGCCACTGTGTTTGCATTATTGCCAACACATTGAAACCAATATAATGTATATGTGATAAGCCAATATTGGTCAGTGTGTCCATTACCTGCTTGGTTTCACAATTTGACAAAGTGTATTTACTTACTATACGTCACTATATTTCTTAGAGTTCCTGCAGGTAAATGAATTAACCATGCCTTCTGTCTACAAAGAAAGCTTTTTGAAAGCATTGCAACACTGTTAATAGGGATGCTACTGATTACAGCAAATAGTGCGCTGATATAGTGAAAACAACACCATTAAAGACAAAGACATTTCCTACCCCTTCTGTGGATGTACGGCGATGGCCCTGGGCTGATCAAGACCTTCAGATATGACAACTGAGCGGTATGCACCATTCAGACGGGAAATTTCTATTAGGTTGAAACCATGGTCTGTCCAATACAGGTTTCCTGTGTAGAAAGAAGCAATAGTAAGGTGTGGAACTAAAGCAGAGGTTTATTGATCCTCAAGGGCACAAGATACATAAGAAGATCCCATCATGAACTTATACATATACGAAAACTAATTTTATACATACATTTGTGCTGTGAATGATTTCACAGTGTGGAGGGTACCCACCTTTCTCGCTTAGGCTTAATGTTTTTCTAAACAATCCAAAAAAATAACTAAATAAACAAAACACATTGCTTAATTCCGTAACTAGAGGCTGTGCACATAAAGTGAGAATTTTCAACAGTCAATACCAGCTTGATATCCTGCGGTGAAAAACTCCAGGTCCAGGAGAGTCATACTAACCAGCAATCCAGTCAACAGCAATGCCTTCCACCCGGCTGATGCCAGTAGTAATGATGTCCTCCCTCCAGGTCTGATCACGTTTCGCGCGGGATATTCTGTTCAGGCCCATGTCTGTCCAGTACACAGTATCATTTCCTTCAAAATACACAATACAGTTAATGACCAGAGAAAATGGGATGACGAATGCGGCTGCCACAAAAGTATTTATACCCTCAAACAAACCAGCTCGTGAAAGCACATTTTACTGCAGCTTGGCCCATTTCACCAAATATTGTAGGGGACTATTAAGGATGATGGCAAAAATACCCGCATAGTTCAACCACAAGAAACGCTGTTGTAGGCCAAATTTTACAGGGCCATATATAACTTCGTGCAAAACATGCTATTGGTAAAACTGTTGTGGACCCTTTTTGATTTTGCAGCCCCATTACATAAGCATTTCAAATAGTACGTAATTTATTTATGGTGCAGTCTTCAAGTGAATCTCTGTGCATCCTCTGTGCAGTTTGGTTCTGATTGTTAGGAGTTTGGGGGGCATTATATGTTTATTGGTACTTTCTTGTTCCTGCTGCCTTCTCACACTTAACACGTAGCTCACCTATGACAAAATACAGCTGCAGGGCTTTCATCTGTTCTGCTCTGGCAGCCTGGCTTCTATAATGACATGTAAATGTTATGCATGTGCTAGCCGCTGCCTCTTTTGGATGGGCTTAGTAATGCATTTGCATGTTCACCTGCACAAAATAACAAATAGGAGGACGATCAGCCATCTTGTTCTACACTTTGGCAATGTTTAATTTTGAAAATCTATTCGGCTTATTTTCTCTTTTCAAAAGCTGTGGCTACACATCAGGATTGCTATCGACCTTTGAAGTCATGCAGATTCCAAATCAGATTTCAGGCTCTCTTAATAGTTATTGGATAACAAATGATTCATCACACTTGTGTAATGAGCAACCCAACCTGCTCTTGTTCTCCTGAACTCTGACTTTATCTGAAAGGGAAAAGGTTTATATGGAAAGTTTTAGTCCATTAAAGTATAGTACTTAGATAAGTGATTATACAGTATATGCAATTACAGTGGGCTGATTTATAGTGACTACTGCAAATTTATGTCAGTTATCTAAATGAGCGTCCTTGCATTTGAGACATTTTGAATGCTTGCCTCCTAATTCGTCTTCTAAGGATCAGTTCACCCAAACTACAAGATTAAAAGTCTAACGCCATGCTAGCGGCTCTGTGAGGTTGTAACTACTATACATATGGAGGCACAGCGGCACTTTGAGCTAAATGCTCATGTCAGCATGCTAACATGCTCACAAAGACATGCTAACATGCTACTGTTAATTCGGTATAACGTTCACCATCTTAGTTTAACATGTTAGTGCGCTAACACTTCCTAATTAGCAATAAACAAAAAGTATAGCTGAGGCTTAGCAAAAAGATCCGTGTAGTTTCTGTAATGGAAGTAAAGTAAGTAAAGTGTTTGACAGACTGACAAATTTTGACCTGATGATGGTACTAGATGGGGAAGTGTGCCTAGTAAAGTAATTATGGTTCTTCCTGACGTGCATGAATGTCTTTACCAAATTTAATTGCAATCCATCCAGCAGTTGTTGATACACTGAAAACCACAAACTTCATGGTGGTGCCAAAGGAAAAATAAGGGGATCATCAAAGTTTATAGGATACATCCTCTGCACACCATAAATATCTATACATAATTTTGTCCTCATTCATCTAGTATATGTTGAGATATTTCATAGGATAAACCAAAAACTTTGACCTTCTGGTGGCATGAGAGCAATACTCAAGGGATCACCAAAGTCATTATGATTTCTCTAGGCACCATAGATTACCACTAGGATACAAATTCAATGATAATTCATCCAACAGCTGTTGAGATATTTCTGTCTGAACCAAAGTGGTGGAATGGCCAACATACCGGCCATGGCCAAAAACAAAATAACCTCTGACCCCTAGTGGCCATGCAATTACTTTTGGTTTTACCTTCTGGTGAGAGACCCCAATAGGTGAATAGAATTTCATTTGTGGCGGTCAATGCATTGAAAAACAATATTTGTAAAGTCAAAAACACTGTCTAAATGTAAACAATGTCACTATAATCCAAAGGCTTTGTTGTGGATAGTGTTCTGGTGTTGTTTTCTCCCTTCATTAGAAAATAGTCTGTAGACATTAGTTAGTTATTAATTAGCTCTGATCTCTGCCTCTGGCACAGTCAGTCGGTTAGGAATATTTACATTTCTACCCTGATTTTTTGTGAACCTACAGAGGAAACTCATACCATACACGTGGAATTACCCAAACATGGTGTTGCTTTTCTGTTTTTCTAAAAAGAATTGCTGCAAATCCTTAGTATATAATCCCTTGTGTATATGTAGTTTGTTTCTGTTGTGCATATGCAATTTCCTTTACACAGTGTTCATTATCATGCATCAGTGGCAACCTATTACATATATGGAACGCTACCAGCCTATAGTATATTCATAGCATATGTCGGTGTAATAAATCTATCATTTTTATCATAAGCAGGGACGTAACAAATGACAGCACAAGCTATTGGGTTCATGCTTTGCAATGCATGTTACGGTACCTTCATTTGATACAATATCTCGGGAATTGCTTTGTATTAGGATTTTTTCAGAGGCTTGTGAGGAAATAGTTTGATCTTATTCATACTGAGGGTCCTCTATAATTCCCCTATAATGTGAACTTACTCTTTCATCTACACTGCACGCCACAAGCCCACAGACCATTATTCTAAAGGTTACAGCCAAGTATAACAAAGACCCTTCCCTCGCCCTTATTGTTTTAAGATTGAGAATGAAAGAAAAGATTTGTATTTGAGTTACCCCCAACACTGGTAATGCTACAAGGATTTCGCTCCAAAACACTATACATGATCCATTTTTTTGGAATGGCGTACATGAAAATTTGATGATTTCAAACTGTTAGATCCTACACTGTATTTCATAATTTCCTACTTGAATGTGTACAGTAAAGTATGGCTAAAAAATTGAACTAAACAGTAGCAACTGTGTTAACAATTTTCTCTCCACTTGACATTTTAAAGCCCACTACAAAGCAGCTCGCCTGGAGGGGTTCCATGTCCCAGACACTTCAGGGGGCATGTGCAGTCTTGAACCTCATCATCTAGTTGAGGGATGGCGTTTCTAGTCACTGTAAAATTCTCTAATCATTATTATTGGTGTTTCATAAAAGAGTTCTAAGGCACATTATTAGTTAAATCATAGATTAAAAATACTAAGCCGAAATCTGATACAGTACATAAATTTCGTCTGCCATTACCACTGCTAAGAGGCAAGTTGGAAGTCTATGCCTTTCTAGTTCTGCATGAGCAGTTAATGTCCACAAGTAGATGTGTGGTTAGAGGACGAGGTACGTACATAATCTTTTAAAGAAAATGTCTTGTGAAAGTGTGATGACAAAGCCTTTCTTATAAGTAGAAATTTGAAACATTGCTGGATTATAAAGGCCACATTAAAAACTACATTAAATGGGTCAGCTTGAGATCCTAAAGAAAACAACAGCTTTAAAATAGAATTAAAAAAAGGGATTATTCCTGGAAAAAAGTTGTTTTTTCACAGTTACCAAGCCAAGTTTATCAACCTGCTTTGTTTTGCAGGTAAAACATTGACAATAGCCATTTAAATGCCTGCAAGATAACTTCACATTTCTTATCAAAAACACCAGGAACAACACGCAGTATGTACATTTTACCATATATAGGACAAAACAACTCTTCAAGCCTCAGTTGGTCTCCGGCTAATGTATCTACTTAAACCCGATAGCAACCACTGAATCAACAGTGAAAATCCCTCTGAGAGTTGCTGGTATCATACCTGCGTGGAAATCAACTCCCACAGCAAACAGTGTTCCTGTGATGGGCATGAGGGCTTCGCTGTTGTCATTTGGGTCAAGAGCGATTCCCCGGATTCCCTCATGGATGGAATACATCAGAAATGAGTCAACACCTAAAGAATGACAAATTAGCTATTATACCCTAAACAAAGGTATTAAAGCGTGGTAAATTATGAATGCCCTCTGACCAATGGATAGATTACTAACATACACTGAAACATAAATGCATTGCTTCACATTCAGAGTAATGGGTACAGAAAGTTATCAAAGATATCTATTTTAGTTAGAGTCATAGAAAATCCAATGTTGACAGCTGGAGAGTAAGTATTTGTGAAACTTACCTTCGCAAGACATGCGGTCACTACGCAAGTTGTAGCCAACAGTGCAGGAGCAGCTACGGGTGTTCTCAGAAGTGGGGAAACAGAGCTGTGAGCATCCTCCATTGTTTATCTGGCATGGGTTTCTTCCTGAATGTTGTGCAAAACCAGCAAAATGTAAACAGTAAGGTACCATATGTGTATGTGGGTAGTGTGTGTCTTTCTCTGTGTTTGTGCGTTATGTGTGAGCCTGCTTACCTTTCTGACCTTCTCTGTCATACACTTTCATATGAACCACCCCACTCGTCTTGTTTCTCAAAATCACAAGGTTCCGTCCGTCTCTCTTGGTAACCGTTCCCAGCTGTGCCGATTCCTCATCTGCCCACCAGAGTTTGCCACCTGCAACCATCAATGTCATTTTCTTACAAAATCTAGCTACACAAGCTGTTTTATACAAACTCCAATGCAAGAGCAAATTTCACTTTTTGTTTCAGGTGAACTGCAGCATTTCGTCATCTACACTGAGAAATATATGCGAAGCACGTTGTGATGCAAACAAGCCTTCAAAACACTATAGCACAATCAAATATCGCCCTTCATCACAAATTCCAAGTTCAAACGGAGTTCTTCAGCACGCACCCCGATCCACCAAGGCTGGCACTCTTACACTGTAAAGTCCCTAAATAATTGAAGCGTTCTCTGAGCTGATTTGAGATTAAAAAGTGTGATACCCTGCTCTGCCCACTTGCTGCTAATGATGTGTACATTTTGCAGGCATGAAACACTTACTTTTTGTTTGTCTAGGAAAGCCTCCATGCATTTCAACAGTCTGAGGGAGTTGCCAAAATTAAGTGAAATCAGCACAACTATTTCAATGCCATATCTAAAAATACCGTAGATAAGAGAAAATTTACATATGCATACATCTGCTTTCATACTGCATATTTATGACTACAGCATGAACAAATTCATAAGTTTTCCATTATGGATACTGAGCAGTATATTAAATGTCAATCTGACTTTGGTCCTGTTGGTTTTATAACATGCCAAACCTTTAGTAATCCTGAAGCAGCATCTCCTCATCTTTATTTTTTTTTACCTCATAGTTCATGAGATAAAATTCTGTCTTGTGTGGCTATGTGGGACAGTGAACCTCCAGGCTTCATGAGCATAAGGGATGAGTGTGCCTTTGTAAATAGGCACATCCACAATAGGCTCCTGACCCTGGTGCACCAAGCCATCACCACCACTCTGTCCTCCAACCCCAACCTCTGTCCTCAGCAGAAATCAGTGATGCACAGTCCAGGCACTTTGCCACAGTCTCTACAGATGTGATAGGAGCTCTCAGCTTTAAATTCCCACTGAAGTGCAAAGTGGAGAAGAATGAGGTGGCTCTTCTCGCCTCAAATAGACATTGTAAATAATCGTAGTCCTTTTAAATGGGTCAAAATTGCAAACCACTACACCAGGGAGGCATGGTTTAATATAGGCCACAAAGTGGAAAGACACATGCATTAATACATAGGTAAATAGGATCATTTTCCTAAATAAGTAAAAAAAAAAAAAGGTATTCTAAATCACGTTTTAGAAGCTAGGCAGCAGCAATCAGCAACCACACTGCTTTTTTTTTTTTTTTTTTTTTTTTTAAATGCAGTCTCTTACCTAAACAAGAAATTTCTAATGCATGATACTGAGCAGCATTGTTGCTGCACACAGCCTGGTGTAGCGTATTACTCACTTCAACTATATAGGCAACATAATGTAAATGGAAAAAAAAGTCTCATTTTGCAGTCAAGACAGTATGTCATGAAGAAATTGTTAATTATGAGATAATTTAGCTGCATATTTTTTATTTACAAATACAACCAGATCATATGCCCTTTAGGTTTCACACCATCACTCCTAGAAGGTAAGGCATACTTTTTGATTTAAAAAAAAAAAAAAAAAAAAACACACACACACACACAGAAACAATCCCACTTGCATTAATAGCTTCAGGCTAAATGGAACGTAAAACTTGTTTCCACAAATCAGACAAATTTCCATGAGTGAGAATGACAGTCTACATGCAGTTTACAAAACATTTGACCCTTGAGGGCATGCTGGCCTAGATTAGCTTTGCACCCTGTGTTAATTTGATGCCATGAGGACTGCTGGCTAGCTGTGATTGCTTGGTTGTGGCAAATCATATTCAATTTCCATCTCAACTGCTACTTGGATTCCAGGCAAGTCGGGACTGATGGATCACTCACACCTTCTAAATAGAAACCCTCACCTTTCCCTCAAGCCAATCCAATTATTACAGAGCCTTAGGAACTGAGTGGATCAACCTTGTGTCAGTAACAGTGCCTTCATTATACCTTTTCACAACCAGCATGAGCAATCAGTACGACAAGCACGCAAAATTAGAATGCCAAAAGGAAACACAAGTACCTCAGTGAGACAAAATGTCTGATGCCTGTCTGAAAACTGCATTCCATAGATGATCACTGCAGTATAATAACATTTGCAAAACCCTTTTTAGTGATCATGTGTCTATCTCCACCTCCTGCTCCGAGGAAGCTACAAATGTTGATAGAACTCAAGCTTTCCTTGATTATATATATATATATATGACACTGCTTTGGAGTACCCCTTAACCACTTCAAACACGACCAACTGATCAATCAAGCTCTACACAGACCAGAAGAGAGAGCTGAATCATTGTTTGATTAATGCTCATTAATGTTGATTGGTTAGAACACCACAGAGCGCTCAAAAGCTCCTAATACCCATGCTCACCTGATGATACCTTCCCTGTCGAAGCAGCTTTCACCTGTACTTTATCTGCAAATACATATTGTAATTCTAATACCAGTTATAATGCATATTTGTTCATATTCCATGGGGTATATAATCACAGTTTTCTGAGCAAGTGACATAGAGAAAACAGAGAGGAGATATAGAAAACTCTGTGGCAAAGAGAGTGAATGGTCAGCAAAGGCACTTAATTGCATTTTTCACCATGGAGACAAAACACACATCTGCAGAAGGGACATTATTCTGTAATGGGCATCAACAATAGTCTATTCACTTGCCAACAGCAAAAGAAGCTCAGGAGTGGAAAATGACCTGTCTGGCTGCTGTCCTGCTGTCTTCCACTATCCTCATTTTCAGCTGACCCAAGTATATGCTCAAAGGTTTGTAGTAAAGAAGGAAGGAATCTTTGTATGAGAAACTGAATGCCTGACAGACAACGAACAATGAGTGAACATTACACCAGTTGCTAATCTCAGGCTGAGAGGACATTTAAATGTGCTCCTGGCTCAGCAACAGCATTTACAGTACACATTAATGTTGTAGCGTTAAAGTGGTATAAATAGTTTGAAATATACTGTAAACATACAGTGAACTGTGCAGCCGAGCCACACAACCCTGTTCCAGCCAATCAGCAACATGGGGCGTTTGTGTTCGTGCACAGGAAGAGGGAAAGAAGTGGAGAGATGGGGGAATGGGAGGAGTGAGAGTGAGACAGTAAATCTGGCAAATGCTAACTGTGTCTGGTCCTAAATTACTTGCCCACTGACATTCAGCTTACTTTCTAGTTTGCTAAGATATGCTGTTGGTGTAATTTTAGCCATAGTAGCGAGAGAGTTGTGAATATCACTGTCTGGCTCTGGGAAACCATCATGTCCTCTCTGCCTGTTAGCTTTGCAGCAGTAACTGTAGAGACAGTTTGCCGTCTTGTTGCTCTATATCATCGTATTTGTCCATACAACGTGTTAAGGGTTTATAGTCAGAAAAGACCTATAAACACAGGTTTGATAGCACAGTGGAATTAGATCCTTTTGAAAAGCTATGTCAGGTGACTTTATCTTCCTTGTTAGCAAACCATTCTTCTGTCACCGTAGTTTTGGAAATACAATCTAAACCACTAACTCTCGATAGTTTTTACTCCAGTGTGTTTTGATGCTGTGTTTATGTAAATGTCGTTTGTATGATGACATTTCATTTTATAATGTTTGTTTTGCTTCAGCTATGAGAAAGACTATCCACTTCTGTGCCGTATAAGACACTTGGGATTCCGCCATTGTGTCGTTGCCTTGGCAATGCGCGTCAATGCGGAGCTTTGAAGGGAGCACTCAAGGAGGGGTGTATTGAGTTCAAATATAAACAGTCTTTCTCCAGAATCGCTTATTCCTCCTTTAAATGCTATCCCATACTTTATGAAAAATGGCCAATTATTGCAGACATATAATCTGGTATAGGGTGAAAAGGGGATACGAGTTGTTTTGTCTTATTAAACACTAAGCTTAACATTCATTACTTAATATATTTACAATATTTGATATAGCAGTATCTATACTAACAGAGGGTCCAAGCCAATCATCTATCACTATTTAAAAGGCTGTGATATTTCATTAAAATAGGCCTCAGTATTAAATACAATTTGGTGGTTGCAAGAATCAAAGTTTGAATGTACAAATCCACCTGGTTGCTATCTTCTATACATATTAAATCATTACCATGCAACAAATGCAATGTTGGATGACTTTCTCTATTTAAGAGTGCAACAATAATACAGTACAGTACTGTTCATTCTATTAGTCTGTTACTTTGTGTTCTGCTGTTCCATTTGTGAAATGCTATAATGAAGTCTGTATTGTCCATATAAGAAACAGTTCCCGATAAAATCTTTACCATAAGAAAATCCTATTGAAATGAACCAAAAAAGATGTTATGATGTGGCTTAGAGTTGCAGAATGGTAACAGCTAACAAAAAAGTGGAATTCCATTCTGCCACTGCTGTGTTATTCTATAATGTCTTAATTAATACTCTTTGCACATGCTGACAGATACCCACCACATGCCATCCATGATTAATAACATGCTTCAATAACACAAAATATCATCCTGAAAACACTCTTGATTTTATTTTTTCCTTAAAAAATAAAAATGACACTTTGGTTTAGACACACACACATAACCAGCAACTCTTTTTCAGAATGTCTGCTCCCTTCTCATTTCCAATCTTGGCAAGAAAAATGCATTCACATAGCTCACTGGGAAGCTTCCCCGTTGTCAAGATTGCAGCCCTGTGGAAGTGAGATCATTTAAAATTTATCTAAAATGTATTTATTTATTTAAATAAATGAATAAATACATTGAAATGAAAGAGAAATTTTGTCACTTATTTTAAAAGAAAAGGATCTATCTCTTTCTCTCTATCTATATCTATATCTATATCCACACAGACACATACACACACATATACATACATATACACATACACATTTATATATATTGATCAAAGATATCGATCATATCGATAGATCAATATAGATCGATAGTATATCAAAGTTTTTTTGTAAATAGTGTACAGTTACAGGAGTTAATTCCCTTATTTTAACATTGCAGATGCCACTTGGTAATTTTAGTTATGTTTACAGTACATATAATACATGTTTGAGTACATTTAAAGAACATAGGTAATTTTCCCTCTCTCCAAATACCTGTTTGGTTGGTACACCAATAATAAAAGGTCAGTGTCTGCCTACTGTAGTCAGTACACACTGCTGTTACTGAGTTTCGGCAGCTGTGCACATAATCTGGCTGGTGTAATGTCAAAAGTAGAATGATAAGAGACAGATCAAATAAGAACTAATTTACACTCAGATATGGTCCTATTGGTAGCTTGTATGTATGTAGAAAAGAAAAAAAAAGATGAAAAAAGCCAACGCCTGCAAGCTAAATAGGAGATTTCTTTTCCAGCATGTTTTGCCTTAAATTTCAGGAGATATTTAAATGAACCTATGAGTTAATGGATAGCGAGACACACTGGATTCAGCACTGATACCAAGAATCAACACATAATCAACATTCTCCTCCTTTTTCATTATGAAAGGGGTGAGGAAACCAATCATCAATCACTGCTGTGCTGTGTTTTAATTATCTAATGCCCCTGCTACTTCACACAATGTGAAGGACAACTGTTGCAAGGACTGCCTAAATGGCTCCATTCTACAGCCACTTAACTGGTTAAACACGTAATCCCCCCACACTCTCTGACTAATCCCCAATGGCAATCTGATGCACTTGTGACAAGCTCCACTCACCCATCACGGCCAGAGCTGTGCCTTTGGCTAGCTCCCTCTTTAGAGTCTCCAGCACTTCCAGCCCACTGCCATCCAGATTGCACCTGTTGATAGTGCCATTGGCCGAGCTTATCCAGTACAGCTTGTTGGCAGTGTAGTCTATTGAGAGACCTGAGAGAAAGACAAGTGAAGAGAAGATATCAGATTGGCACTCACTGTGCTAGGATTCACTAGGATACAGAGCTTGACTTCAAAACATGGCAGGATTTTTAACATCACCAGCAAAAATCATATTCCAGCCACATACAAAATAAGTTAAAAAATGGGTAACAAAGTCATGGAATAGTAAATCAGCTGTACTCAAGAGTAGATAAGACATGCTACATGTAACATTTTAACATGAAAAGCTGTTATACTATCATTAAAATACTATCATTTGAGACAATTAAATAGAGATTATCCCTGAAAATTTGGCTGTCTCAACCATCTTCTGTATTGTACTTAGTTCCATCAGATGGCAAAATACAGTATTTTCAGTTACAAATCTTGACAACGTTAAACATGCAGCACTGAGAAGGTGCATATGAAAAATAAGTATTATTCATATTTTAGTTTTTAGAAAATATTAAAGAACTACATTACTGAAACATTTACATACTGTATTTTCTATGCATTTGGTTGAGTGAGGTCTGATGTTCATCATGTGTTTATTGGCTCATGTGTGCGGGGGATCTCTTTAAAACAACTCCAGCTGGCATGAAAAATGAACAGGAATGAGAATGACTGCTTTTAAAACGATTTCCTGGTTGACATCATGGTTTTTCATGGAGTACCACTGTTAACGGTGGGAAGTAAAAGCAGTTTCATTTGTGGGCCTCTGAACAACTCACTGTCTCCCACCATGTGTTGAATTTATGTCTGGCAGACTCAGAGTCACAATGCGTCATTAATTTAGTCTTGCCCCCAGGTCTACCCCATAATCATAAATGAAGCCAGTTAAATTCAGTGCACTCTGCTATCTGAATTGCTTACAGGCCCAGGAGAATGAAGAAATAAGGTGAAGTGGCAACGGCTACTAGAAATGAGGACCAGCTGATTGTTTTTGCGAAATCCGGCTACAATTGCTCACACTCAAGCATGCTTTATGGGGATAGAGTTTACCCTCAAATAGTAAGAGTATAATAAAAGAAATTTTATTTTAGAGATTTAAATAAAGTCTCACATTTTTACTTTACCCTAAAGATACAGTATACTTAAGGTACCAATACTCTAGACAACAGATGTACCAAAAAGATTGTTTTAAACAAATGCTATTTCCCCATTTACCCCTCCGACCACAGGCTTAGCTCAGTGATTCAAAAAGAATACATTACATTACAGTCATTTTGTCAATACTTTTGTCCAAAGTGACTTGCAATAAGACACACAAGAACACTTTCAGAAGCAACAAAAACTGCTTTTTTTTTTAAACTATTCTTTATATTTAAGATCAAACTAAATCTTAGACAATATCTGTTCCAGAGAAAAGGCTCTCCCTTTCTGTTTCAGTGGAAACAGAAAGGGAGAGCTTGTGTCTTCTGAAAGGGTAGGCTTTCTATGTTTACAGTTTTTATGCTTTTAAATTAGATTTTTTTATACTTTTAAATTAGATTTAAATTAGATTTAAAAGTAAATGATTTCTTTGGGAATCAAATTTATAGCATAATGGTGTACACAGGCAACATGTAATTCTAGTTTAGCCTTGTGTTAGTGTTTGTCTAAGTTAAAAAAAAAAAAAAAAAAAAGAATTCCAGCATTGCTAGACTTGCCAAGCCTTGGCCAGTCTTTAGTAGACACTTTGACACCTTTGCCTTAGGAGTTTCTTCGACATTGCCTGTTGAGATAACATCACCACTGAGGAGGTGGATGTTAATTTCTGATTCTTGTTGACATTGTCGAAACAGAGAAAATGTCAGAGCAGGTACCAACATCACATCTGATTCTTTTTGTAAAAGTCAGTGCATGTACATTCATGGAAATAAATAGATTAGAAACAGATGAAGGCAAAGCACGATTATTACTACTTTCAGGTAGACACCTTTAACGGGTTATCTTCATCAAATTACAGTTCAAATAGGGGAATTACTCCAAATGAATTTGGAATGAGCACAGATGCAAAGTGGTGCATGCACTGGCGCAGCTGTTGATTCTGGTAGTTTTAATTGAATTAAATTACCATAAATTGAATCCATAACCAAAAAAATTGACAAACTCTCAGTTTTATTTCTTGTTTTATGGAACTAAGATGTTTGCAGTGGGCTATCACATATCCCTCCAGACAGCAGCAAATCAAGTACACTTAAGTTGTCGGTGAAACTGAGTTATTGCAAATCATGTAATCTGGTTATTTATATTAATATCAAATCAGGTTATAACATGCATGTAAACATGCTGAGTTTATGAAAACTGAACAGGCAGAAGAGAAGTCATTTACAGTCTACCTAGCTTGGCCACATTCGAGATACAGCTGAACAGTAGGTCTAGGTCAATATGCTATGCAGAGCTCTCATACTCACCTACAGGATCCCTCTGATTCTGGTGGAGGACCTTGCTGTTACTCCCGTCCATGTTGGCCATATTAATGGTGTTGCCATCTGTCCAATAGATTTTCCTGTGTGGGGAGGTGTGAGGTGAAAAGGTAGTGATCCAGTTAGGCACAAGATATCATGAGGTTTATTTCAATCAATGAATGTCATGTTTTTATTAATAACTGGAAACTGAATGTAAGCCAGTACATTTTGTTCCACCTGAGATTCTTGTAAAGATCTGCAAACATTTCAAGCATGTGAAACATATTTACTTTACAACAAGGCTGTGATCCTTCTTTTGTACAAGTTAGGTCTGTCGTCAGCTTTCCTAGTACTATGCTTTGAAAGTGAGGTACTGACAAAGTGCACAGACTGCTCTAATCTACTTACCCCTTGGCGGGGTGCACTACAAGGCACCTTGGCTTATCAATGCCGTGGATGATGGAAGTCTTCAGGGACCCATCAAAGCGAGCCACATTGATTTGCGACTCGTCATTTTCAGAGCTGAGCCAGTATAAGTTCCTGGAAAGCCAGTCTAAAGCAAGGCCACGACAGTTCACTATGTCTGTCAGGAAGAGCATGAAAAACCTGTCAGAACTGTGTGCTTTGCAAAACTATAACGCAAATAAGCTCAGGTAAACTGGCTACATCTAACATTAGCAAAATAAAAGTATGAATGGTATGAAAGGTATGATCTTCAACAAAAGATGTATACTTTTACTCATATATTTGTTCCAACTTGCAATCATATCAAAGAGACAAAATAACAGCAAATAATTATTACAATTCATAAATATTTATGTCTTACAATTATTTTAATCTAATCGATAACACACTCTTGGACTTTGAATTTTTTATTAATATCTGAAATGCACCCACCTGCAGAAATGATGGTCTCTAGTTGGGTGCCATTGATGAAGGCCCGTTTGATGGTTTGAGTTTTGATGTCGGCCCAGTAGATCCTCTCCTCTTGGGCATCGTAGTCCACCATGGTGACATCATCAATGTCTGGCACCGTTAGTGCCGTCATGACATTCATGTAAGGGTTGTCAATGTCTACACCACGGATTTCAGACCGGCGCACATACAGGAGGAACCTTTTCAGGGCTGTTGAGATGATTCAGAAATCATTAATTTTTGAGAAAGTGCACCTTTGCTGACCTTTTTTCGTCAGATCAAGATGAAGTCGTGATAATAACAGCCTGATGTAAATGACAGTGCCAATCGAAAGGGATGAAATTCATATGTAAAACAAAACAACTCTCCTGTTGTTTACACAATATCCTATCCAGGACTTACTCTGATAACATAAGGAGAAAGCATGAAAAAATAGGAACATGTTCTCTCTCACCAAAGCAGGATTGTTTGTTGGTTGAAAGCTTCGTAAGGTGTGGACAGGTGCAGGACGCAGTGCGATTGTAATTAATGAGGCACAGATGTGAACAGGGACCACGTCCCTCATTCTCTTCACATGGGTTAGAGGCTGATAGGAAGAGAGGAAAGAGAAAGAAAAAGGGAACATACCAAAACGCTCAGCATAAGATGGAAAACAATCCTAAAACAAATTGGTAGCTAGTGTCATGATGCTGAAAGTGGAGTAATACTGGTTTAGTTAAAAGTCTAGCAGCTGCATTTTGTACTTGTTGGAGCGTGTACAGTGATCTCTGGTTTACACCTGTTACAAGACCATTGCAGTAATTCAGTCATGAGGAGACATAGGCATGTAAAACAGCTTTTGCGTCTTTAAAACTTAAAGTAGTCAAATACGGGAAATAAACCTTTTAGGATAAAAAACGGACTGGATGAGATTGCTGATATGATATTCAAATTAAGGCCAGAATACTAGAATATAACTTATTTATTTATTTTAGTACCCAATTTCTGAGCCAATGACAAGAACCTCTGTCTTTTCAGGGTTTAATTGTAGAAAATTTGCGGACATTCAGTCGTTCACATCTGTTTTCACATTTAACCAAATAGAACAGATCAGAGGTGTTTTGCGGCTTTGTTGAGAGATATATCTTGGTATCATCTGCGGAACAATGAACAGCAACAACAGTATGATTTACCAAGGGGAAGCATATACAATGAAAATTGTGACTTTGTGACTCTGAGAAGGGTGGTTTTCTGTGCCATGATTTTTCTGAAAACCTGACCAAATTTTTTCAAAAATTCTGTTTTCTGATAGGGCTACCAGAGGCTGTAATGAGACGGACTTCAGTTTTCTAAGATTTTAGCAGTAATTTGAAACTTAGAAACCAGTCTAAAGTTATTGTAGACAGAGGGATTGAAGCCCGGTTTTCTGAGAAGAGGTTGGACACAGGCAGAATTAATCAGGCGCACAGCCAGTGGAAAGGAAAGTGTTCAGTGTATTAAGAAAACAGGGGGCAACCACATCCTCAACTTCCGATAACAAGACTGGGTCAAAACCCAGTATATGGCTGGACCTTGTATGGTCAATGTGCGAAATTAAGGACATAGATGAAAACTGTTGCAAACAACTACTGTCAATGGAAAGCAGTTAAACCCTGATCAAAAAGTCGTGAAAGGACGTAATACACTAATTAGTATATTCATGACAGCATTACGTCGTATTTGCATTCTGTCCTGTGTTAGCCGGTTTAAGCCCTTTATCTATTGGCTTTTCTCTTACACTCTGCGCTTGAATATACAGTATTTAATACAGCAGAATTCCCAATAAAGCTGTTATCATTTACATGTTTTTCTATTTCTGTTGTCAGTCAATGGAACAAGTATGAAATAGTGACTGAAACGCAGCCCATTAAGAATTCACGTTAACCAGCAGTCACTTCCAAACCATTTCCAAGCTGCTGCTCTGCACTGCTAAAATCCTGCTTGTATGACCGCAGCATTCCTGACAAAATCACCATACACAGAAGTTAAAGACATCATGATCACTTGGCGAGAAAGTTAGAAGCTCATTCACATCCGTGTCAGTTGCTTTGCGGTCAATTGAATGAGATGTACAGAGACGTGTGCCTGTGGAGAGAAAGGCTGGAAAGGCTGAGAAAGGTTTGTCCAAACTATTGCTAGATTTGTCACTAGGTGATTTTTAGAAAAGAAGTAATTAAGTGTAGCGACAAAGGCGCTATTCATTTTGAAGTAGCAATAGCCAATTTGGAAGCTCCAACACTCGCCCGGCTGGACAATGGTGTAACCTCAGCCCTCAGGCAGCGAAAGACATTCGCGTTAGTAGGGCTGGCCCTACTGTTGTGGTCTAGTCAAAAATTTAGAGGGAATGACATCAACTGGACTGGAGGAGAGTTTCAGGTGCAGCACAATGTCCACTAGTTTTTCAACAGAAACTGGGTTGAAGTGGCTGAAAATGGGACGATTGGGGAAGGAAATGCCTGTGAGGGAAACAGGAGTGGATATGCTGGACCTGATACTGTCAGTTTTGTCAGTGAATAAGACTATAAACTTAGAACATTCATCATTGGATGAGGTAAACCCATTAAAAGCAGATGGGTTTAAAAGGCAATCAACAATATAAAAGAGTTCTGTGACAATGCCTGGGTGTAGTAATTAAATCTGAAACATATTTTGCTCCCACAGTCTTAAGCTTATTATATCATGTCAACAGTGTCTGTGCACTATCATCTGCTGACAGTGCATTTGGAGTTTGTTTTTTTCCACCAATGCTCCACCCTCTTGCGCTGTCTGTCAAGCTTGGGGATGTCTTGATTGAGCTAATATGAAAGACCCCGATTATTTTTAAAACCTGGCTTTTATGGAGGCAGCATAATCTAGGGTGGAGGTGCAGAGAAAATTAAAAGGTATTTACTAGTGAATCAATATCAGCAGGACTAGATTCACAGACTGGATTCTGATTTGCAGTTTTAGCCTAGAGTATGGTGTCTGAGACCCAAGAATCAATTGCGCTGATGTTGTTAACACTTAACCATGTTTCAACACTAAGTCAAGGGGTTTGGTTTCTTTCACATCAAATAAATCTGCGATACAAGGGATACAGACGTGGTTGAGTTGGAACAATCTTCAACATGAATATTGAAGCTGCAAACTATAATAACTTTGTCAGAGGGAGCATTGTTGATAAGAGAAAGTCCGACCTCTAGGGAATAATGAACTGCAACGACAAGTTACCATTATAGGCCGCAATTTATAAACATGTTTAAAAAAAAAAAAAAAAGACATTTACAGGCCCGTCTCATTATGCCACTCAAAGAAAATGCTTATTTTTGAAACAAAGAAAGCACAGCTGAAAACAACTATGACTACAATATTGTTCTTGTTGTATAACAGCAAAAAGTTAGAAAGCATGAAACCATGACATTTCTGAAAAGAAATATAAAAACTCTAGCATTAATTTATAACAAGTTAACATACTCTAACTAGGAGAAATGGTACAAAATGTGTAATATTTTAGTGGGTCGCTATATATTACAAATGGAAAGAAATTACAAATTCTAAAAGATAAATTACATTGTCGACTGGCAGGAATTAAGGGTGAGATTTTGTCAACTAACCTGTTACTATAAGGTAGCAGGATATCCAGATTAAAACCCTCAACTGCTGACATTTTCTACTAGACATGCACAGCAAGCTGAATTTTAAACAGCTCTAACTGAACAGTAATTTTAAAGGGCCAATAAATTTGAAGGAGTTGGTTTTCATGAGTTTCTTACTCTACCCTATTCATAATAAATCACCTAAGCAAAACTAAAGAAAGTAGCCCACAGTTCAGTTATTTCCCATTACGCTACAGTCACATTTTAAGCATCAAACACATCCATTTCTCCCTCCACTCTGGGTGATTCATGTCAAACAAGCCCATTCAAACTCCATATACCTGGCTCCTCCAGTAACATATTATAGAGAGCCCCACTGCATTACAAATGTGGCTTATTTAAGACAAAAAAATGTAACTGTCTCCGTGAGCTGGAAACAGCACCCACCTTACTCAATATGCTGATAGCGAGACATCACAACAGCGCTGCATTCACTAGATTCATGCTCTTGAGGGATGACAGGCAGCAACAACAGAGCCAAGGTGTTTGTTTCCTCTAAACTGTCAGATTTCTTATTTTTGAAAAATGCTTATTTTTAATCCATAAGTCATATTCAGAGAAGGCCCAGTATAGCTATGGTACAATTTAATATGCTAGTGGTTCCTGGAAGACCTATATTTGTTGAGCTTATTTGTTTCAAAGCCTATTACATTTGTCATCATAATATTGCTGACACAATTACAGTGTGGTTTATCTGCCTGCAAATAACTGTATGTTCTAAATGGCATAAATATTATATTGCTTATGCAAAACTTTGCACACACTGAGCACAACAATTATGACAGTAAAAAGATCCAACTGAATTATCCTTAGTCCCTCCAGTTTTTCTCCCTCATTCACTTAAGAGAACAGGATAAATAGAAGGAGAAAAAAAGGAAGGGTATGTACTAGTACTGGTACTTCTATTGAAGACTCCATAGTACCAATATGTGTAGAAAATTACGCACTAATTTCACGCTACTCAACAGATTAAAGTCAACCCATCAACTGACAAGAGAAATTGGTGGAGCCATTATTATTTTCTTTACTTTTTGTGTTTTATAATCGTGCAAGCAATGAATCTAAGATTTTCTTTGCGATTTTCTGTCTATAATCAATTAGTTATGTGTTGTACAGTAACAGGCCAGTCAGCCTCCTAATTTACAAATGCTTAACCAATCTTAGGTTAAAACCTTTCAAATGACATGCAATGTATTTCCAGGGTGTTTATGCTCCAGTGGAACGTCACTGTGGCACCTGCTGAATAGCTCCTGAGACAAACTGCCAATTGCTGTTCAGTTCACCCATCTTCATCACATCCCTCCCTTTCTTTTTGTCAGGTCCAGAAGTTGGGCGATCTAGTGGAGCATCACATCTTCAAGGCCTTGGTTCTGGCTAGAGTGGATAATCGCCAGCTCCCCCCTGTTGAGCTCTTTTAAATCGGATTAGGCACGCTTACTGTCTTCTTTGGAGAAGCAGTCCCATTTGCTCACACTTATCTATAGTGAACAGTCATGAGAATGCAGATGAAGGAAACAAGAAAATTATCTTGTGACACACTGAAGAAGCAGTCGAATCACTAAATAGATGTAAACCCGATTACCACCGTAATAATGCCCATTTAAAGATGGTGGCTCGCATATGAAGAAAACTGAAGGGGATGCATTTGAAGCTTGGCAATACAGAAGAAGGCAACTGTGGTAGAGACTGATCCATCAGTCAGTTGGTTTTGGCAAACAGGGCCAAAATGATCCATAATCTAGTGTTTTATTTTGGTGGATCTGCTTTGGAATAGAGTTTTGACTGATTTGTAAACAACTTATTTACAAAAAAAAAAAAAAAAGCTAGTGAACTGAAAAACAGATTTCATGCATTATTTTAGCTTGGCGCTGATCTGCTTATCAAATAATATTTGGCTTACATATGTAGACCTTCTGTCGGACAGCACATCGGCAGTGTACTTTTTGTGGTCAGAATCATGGATTGGCTTTCTCACAAAATTGATTACCTATTCAACTATGACACTTAAAGATTCAGAAGCGTTCACTGAAAATACATTGCTGGGAATATTAATGAAGTTTCAGAACTATTTCATGTATTTCCTGTCATCACAAAACTCTATTCATATTATTAATCGATTTGATTATTGGATATGCCACAATTATTCATTGGTGGACGGTTCTCATTCTACAGCTCTCTTTATTCACATTCAGCAAAAAAAGTAAAGTTTTAATAAAGTAGTATGAGCAAAAACAATGATTTGGATGATGAGAAAAAACACATTCGGAGGTACCAATAACTCAAGCTAGCTAATTCTCTGCATGAGTACCTTTTTCACTTAGACACATGCTCGCTGATTGACAGGCCAAATGAAGGAAGAGGCAGAAGCTGAAATTAATTACATTGTGCTGTTTTTTTTCTTCTGTCACTACATGAGAATGAATTCTGTTTTAAAAGATAAGGTATCAAGTAAATATCCAGTGGTACTGGAGGACCATAGCCAAATTCCATCTGAATTCTTTTTGTGTACCTATAGAGTATAATATGATAGGATATTTGCACTTCAAACCTCTTAACCCCTTTTGCACAAGCCTAAAAATGAAATCAAACCCCCCCTCCCAAAAAAAAAGAAGAAAAAAAAAAAAGTGATCGCAGTTCTGGTCCTGGTCTGTTTTGAATGATAATTCTTTAGCGTTTACAATGTGAAGGACAGAATTAGTATAAACGTTGCTTAACCAAATTTACAGAGGCACAAACATGATAAAGATGTTTTTATGTAACATTTCTGTTTTGTATGCACTCCTGTTACGAAATAAATGACTGCTGCCATAGTGATAGTAGGATCTTATGATTTATACAGATATAACTATGAGGAACACACTCCTTTAACCAAAAGTGACAAATTATATATAGAACTCGTTCCAACTAACAGTGAATTGTCCCTGTTCTGTGAGAGTGTCATCACGAGCAGGGAAGCCAGAAAAACTGTTCTCACCTTGTGGCTGCCTGCTGGGGTGGAAGATCTGCAAGTCAAAAGGCTGAGCACTTGTCTTCTGGATGACTGTAACATTTCGTCCAGTCCACTTATTGGCTCTTGCTAAAGTGTTCGTTCTCCAGTCCGTCCAGTACACATTGCCTCCATACAGAGACACAGCAAATGGATGGGACAGGTATTCGTGGCCCCTGAGGATCTCAATGACCCCACTACCATCATAGAGTGCCGAGAATATGGCATCGGAGCTGTTCAAAAGAGAACAACACAAAGGGCCATATCAAAGTTTAAACTGCTCTTCAAATGCACTGAAAGGGAACAGTAGAAGTAGGCAGATCAAAGTATAACCCACCACTCCACTGATGGAACTATTAAATTGTTCAAGACCCACTTAAAACCAAATATGGCCATTGTACTAAGATCTCTAAATATTACATGCCCTCCATTATTAAATGCCCACAGGTAGACTGGAGATTCAAGTAAAATTTTTACCCTGGGAATGGTGAATCCTGTGCAATGTCATACATGTGGTTAAAGTTATAAATGGTGTGAATGCTTCTGCACACAACATGAAAACTTTAATGGTATACCGTGCATCTGTCCAAACAATCCTCTTTTCCAGATGATCCAGAGTCAGTCCATTAGGCCAGGCGCCAATTTCCATATCCTTAAACACAATGTGTCGACCTCCTCCACTCATTGATGCAGCCTCAATTCGGGGGAAAGTAGCATCCCAGTCAGTCCAGAAGAGGATCCTTGTAACAGAAACCCAAAAAGGCGACCGTTAGAATTGATCATTGTCTGTTTGCTTTTATAAGGAAAGGAACAATCAATAATCTGCATGTTTTTCATAAATCCTTAAAAAGAGGGCTGTTAGACCTTATAGCCACGTGAGAGCAATTCCTCAGCCATTTGTACGTGATTGTCAGTTCTATTATACTGCAAACACAGTAATAACATATTTAATGCTGTTGTGACTGTGTGCATTAACACAGACAGTGACTGTGGTGATTGTACAACAGCAGCAGCAGTGATCCAGTGTAACCCTCAACATCTGTGACAGGCATTGAAATGGGAGACCATCTGTTTAGTTATAACTTTCCACAGCTCAATGAGGCCTGAAAATGAACACTGTCATTGGTGTGACCATTGGCAGTGTGGTGGGCCCTACTCCAACCCAGTACACATCACTTCTGTCCTGACTTGGTCCGCAAAGTCAGCTAGAATGCGGGACAAAATGGGTGTTCAAGCTTAAATCACATACTGACGACAACGAAACAGTGTTAGGAAGAAATATCCTTGTCCAGATCAATAGCCGTATTCACTTGATAAGGCCTCCCTGATCAATGACCCACTCCTTTGAGTGGATTCAAGTAATTAGATTAGAATTATTGCCCTGGAATGGAAATGCGTCTTTAGGCACCAAAAGCACCCATTAATCCTACTCTGCACAGTCATGAAATTTAGTCATCCTCCCAAATGTGAAAAAGTACTATAGGAGAGTGCATGAGGAGATTACTCATTTTTTAAGAGTGTTAAATTGATTTTAGGAATGTCCGGGTTTTGCTTTAATCTGAAATATACTGGCCACACTATACAACCACTGGCTAGTTCTCAGAGGCATTAATCCAAAGCAGGCACCTAATGTGAAAGACTAGCACACCAATGGCAGAGAAAACCGATTGCCTTTTTTTGTACAATTTGCACTACCATATACCATCTAAAACAATGCCATATTCTGCAAAAAAGAAGAGCATAAAATCTCCCAACAGTGTTTCCAGCACCAAAGTAGTTAATTAGAGAAAGTAAACAACTAACTGTTTCAGTTAACAGCTAATTAGTTTGTAATTACTCTCTTATAAAAGTAACTACACTTTTACTTTATTTAATGTGTATATTTAACAAATATTTATGAAAATCTATCAAAGTGGTAGTACCCGGATGGATTGAAACTTACCCTCTTTTTTTTAAGCAAGCAATACACTTTGTTAATGAGAAACAGTGTTCTGCTAAGTCTTTTAGTTTTGTAGATTAGGATGCAATTAGGAAGATATTGGAGGGGCAGAGGGTCTCAAATATTTCTTAAGATAAAATCAAAGCACATTTTATGTTTGTTTGAGCTCGACAACACACAGTTCATGCACACTGTCAAGTTCAGGCCTGCAATACACAGAACAAAGACCATAAACTACAACAATGCTCATTACACTGCCACCACTCCACTAAATATCTATTATTCATATCAAAATCAAGACATCACATTTTTTCAAGGTTGAGTGCATGCAGGGCAGTTTCATTGAATATGACCTAATGTAATCGTACCTTCAGGTGCATTAAGGATCATGGCATCCTACCCAGATCCCACCCTTCTCCCCCAGGGTGCCTTAACCAACCAGTAAAGTCACAGTGCAGTTACACTGAAATGGTCCTTTACCAGCTTCACCACCTGTTTGCACTGGCAAACACTGGCAGTTATGTTTAATGGGGTGCCTGCCCAGGACAGAGGCATATCTTCTGGGAAGTGAACCTAGGTCCCTGTAGTGGTGGGTGAGTGCTTTTCCCCTACCCCACTCAGATGCCCCTAAATTTTTTAAAATCTTTTCAGTATTTCTCCCGGCAGAATTAATCTCTCTGATTTAAAGAAGATGCTGCTAGGCAACAATCCTTACCTGCATGATATATTGAAGAAATACTGAATAGTCAAACAAAAAGGACATAACTCAAAAAGCATTATGATTCTGGAGACTTTTAGACTTGAATTTATTTTCAATAACAGATTAGTAAAACTTAAACTGCAAAGCAGAGCTGCCTTCAAGGTGGTTTCTTCAGCATGATATTACTGATCCACCATTTTTCAAATACCGATCAGATTTGGATCATGTCTGTTTCATTTGTCTGCCTCAAAATTGAGCGACAGTGTTTTTCTGTACAATTATTTTACCTGTGCCTTGCACAAGTGGGTAATCGATTAATGGATCATGGTTGATCTGTGCACAAGAGGTAGAGCATGACAACACTACTCACAGGGCAGGTGGCTCAGTTCTCCAGCTTCTTTGTTTTTTAAACTGTCCCTTACATTAACCTGAATCTAACCACACCCTAACCACCAAGGGGGAGGGGTGTTAAATACACATATAGGCTAAACAGGCACTCACTTTAAAACTCATCCAGATTGTATTTATGCAGGGCTTGCATGATGGCTGGTCTTAGGTTATGTGCCGTTTTGCATACTGTGCTGTCCCATTCAGATGTGAAAAACACTCGCTCAGTCAGCTCCCACTTATTGTTGATGTAATGAAAAGTGACAAAAAAATAACTGATTTTGCGGTAATCTGTCCAAATATCCAAAGTGACATGTTTGAATGTAAATAAACAGGTTGTGTCTGAAGTCACTGTGACTCTTTCTGTATTAAACCAAACTACAATCTTTGTCTAACGCTGTGAGTGCCAAACACAACCATAAAAAAGTTTAATAATGCTGTATTGCAAGATCAGATATTTTGGCCAAAAACAAATACAGTCTATGAATATTTTACTGACATGTTCGGCATCAATATATGTGTGACTTGCCAAATACGGAAATTAACAACATATCCTCGAAATGTTAATAGAAATCATAATCCGGTCACAATTATGTGTCCTACCAATCGAATTTGGTCTTGTAGTTTAGTTGTATAGAAAAATAATTTCCAGGAGACAATGTTGGACTCAACTTTGCTATCAGTCAGCTGCATTCTCAGTTCTGGTATGATGATGAATTGAAGGGTGAAAGGTTGTGACAGGCATTCACAACAAAAAAATAATAAATTCATGGTAGCTACACTAAATGTTTAATAAACTATGCCTTCATTTTCATTTCCGTTTTATTTTCTTATTTATTTCACCCTCTGCCTGCCCATGTTCATTTTACCCGTACCCTTATCTGTCAATTAATGTTAATACATTTTTTACCTGTTACACATAACTTTCGACCCATTGCAAGACCCTGGGTCAGGATAGCTCCTTAGATGGTAGCTTGCTGCCATCACTGTGTTAGTGTGTTTGTGAATGGGTCAATAAAAAGAAAACTGTAAAGTAAATTGGATAAAAAAAAAATGGCTATATAAATGTGATCATTTACAAAACAAGGACACAGTGATTCAGTTGAGACAAAATCGTCTAAACCTGGATTTACAAAGGAAAAGTGTGAGACAGTGTACATGATCCACGTGCATGCCATCTATGTCCATGTAAAAACTGCCTAAATGGATATATGGATATACAGTATTATGTTTGTTACTGTTTAGCACCTCACCCAAACTTTGAGCTTAGACGATTTGTATACACTTGATCCAAAGGAGAATACAACAAGCAATTTAAGATAAATTGTTAAAATCATTTTATCTGAGATTATTTAAAACTTTTTTTATTTTTTATTTTATTTCTATCACCCTCAGAATCTGAACCTAACCCTGGATGAAAACACTGTCAGTCCTGAACTAAAGGCTGATCTGTGGTCAGAGCACCATAATAAGTTTAACTGGCCACTGATAAACTGAACAACACTGAAATAAAAATATATCAAATCCTAACCAACCATGAAACCACATCCACATTTAAGGCTATGCCAGCAGTTAACTAGAATGACAAAATGCCTAATAATTACTATACACAGTAATGTTCTTTCCACAAGGCTCTGTAAAACCATTCATCGCATACAGATTAGTGAGCACCATCCAAACACACAGACGCAAATATACAAGCAATTTTTTCAATGTTTTCTTATCTTTATGCTTAAATTCTCCCTCTCTCTAGAATAACATGTAATGATTTTTGTTATCTTGTAGACTGAGATATGTTTCTTATATTAGGGGGTTACAAAACAAGTTGGTATGTTATTACCACAGAATAACTTTTAAAAAAGTTTAAATTTCATGATAGTAAGAAAAAATTCCATTATAACATGACAAGAATGTATGTCACGCCCCTACTTAAGACCCAGGCCCTGTGTGTTGCAAGTTTGATGTGAGGATTTTCCTCTTTGTCCTATGTGAGTTTGTTATGTTTAGGCTGTTCAGTTTCATTTCAAAAGGGTGGATGGCAAGTTACCCCCAGTGTTGATGTCATTGCTGACCCACCAACAGCCTAATTTATCAAATTAAAGGCTTTATCATAACACTTGCTATAACAAGTAAACAAAAGTATAATCAATGCACTGCAGTAGGTGCTGTGTTTCCTCTAATGACTTGCTTGCAGACTGTAAGGCAAAGGAAACGCTGCCATTTCAGAGCCACAGATCAGTCTACGAACACTCTTCCCATGCATCTCAGCAGCATACACAACGTTTTTGAAAATTGTGCCCCGAGGGGAATGATGAACAAATAACAACAAAGCATATTTTGGGCTTTTATTCAAAGGTCTTGCTTAAAATGTCGTAAAGAAAAACATTGCCGAGGAACAAAGGTGAAAGGGTAGTAAAGCATATAAAGTGGGATTAATGGTTGGGGGTTTTAGCTACATCAGTTGTCATTACTGGAATGGAGGACACAGCACTATTATTGATGTATTCTATATCTGCTGCCTTAATGGACCTTAACAGAGCAGATATCTTCATACATCAAGGCAGATGCAGAAGTGAGGAATACAAGGAGGTTGCACTTCTTACTTTTTCCAATAATCTTAGTGTCTGATGGAGAGCAGAGCTACCAGCAGGATCTGTACATGAGAGTTGATGCATAACATACCCCTGCCCTGGGTCGAGAGCAATGGCCCGTGGATGCTCCATGCCTCCAGCAATCAGTGTGGTGCGCATATCTCCATTAAGCTTGGCCACTTCAATCTGGTCCAGATTGCTGTCAATCCAGTATAGTTTCCCTGTAATCCAGTCCACAGCCAGGCCCTCTGGGGTGGCCAAACCATGCTGCACTACCACCTCGATCCCTGTCACCCCTGAAACAACCACATAACAACAGTGTAGCACTAATAGATATTGTACTCAAGTGGAAGCGGTGGTCTGTGTCTCTTTACAGTGCTCCGAAAAACATTCTAAAACCGGAGGAAAATTACATATTCTTGAGGAAAGCTCTTTCATATAGGTGAGATTGCTCTCTACAGGGTTCCATTAAGCATGGTAAAAGGGTTTTCCCACAATCTTCATATTCCAGCTGTTTACAATTACTCTCAGATGTTTGGGTTTTTATGTGTGCCTTACGAAAAGGTTGAATAGGGACAGCTAAGAGGTGTTTTGTACAGCGCCATGGAGGGAAATAAAGGCAAGAGAATGCAGCGAAAATACTGCTACCCACAAAAATACAGAGCAAAGGAGTCCAGATTCATCATTTTATGAGGAGGACATACTGTACTACAACAGCTGAAGACTTCTGCGCCTGCAGTATTTTTTAACTTTGGTGAACCTGAGATAAATTTTTGGGGAGAGACAATATCAACTCACTGCATTAGAGCTGACTATGTGTAAAGACAATAGAATAAAACAGCGTTATCACCGGCAGTGTCTTCGACTTCCATTACAGCTGCTAGAGTACAGATGAGCAAAACACGACTCTATTTAGCCAATAAATCAAAGCAGTCTTTAGATATATAGTAAATGTTTGTGTACAAAGGCGTATGTACTCATGTGTGCGCATACCGCCAGACTCAGAGAGCCTTCCCCTGTAGATCTTATCCTCCACCACGTCTGTCCAGTAAAGTAGGCTTTGATTAAAGTGGAAGTCTAGTGCAATAGTGTTCCTCAGCCCCGGCACCAGCAGGCTGTAGTCCCGCTTGTGAAGGTCTATCCGTCTTATCTCATGCCGGATTGAGAAAATGATGAAAGCCTCAAAGGGATCTGGTCATTGGGAGAGACAGGACACAAGCACCACACTTTTTAAGAGTGCCACCTAGGGCAGAGCGATGTCTTGAGTAAATTGTTAATCAAGTGTGACATCATCTAGTGGACAGTGTTTTGCACTGGCTACAAAGCTGTGACTGCCCTCTTATATAACAGCAGTGCCACTGGAATGTATTAATGACGATTTCATATAAAGATCCAGCACATTTTCTGAGGAATATTATTGTCGAATGTCCAAAAAAAAAAAAAAAATAAATAAATAAACTACAATATTCTATGGTATGCTTAGGAATCACATGCACGATAGTTAAAGCTGTCAGGGTTTGAACTGATACAATTGTTTAGCCATGCATCCATACACTTCTAAACAAATGTACCCATATGCAAATACATATTGCATGTCCTGCTTTGTACAAGTATTTGTTGGAACTACAGCTGCCTTTTAAAGGAAATAATTTGTACTGTTTCTAAAATCGCTGATTAAAGTTTGATAGGCAAGGTCACAGTTTACCATAGGACTGACTGCTTCTAAAATATAAACAGTATCATGACTTAATTGACCCCTAGTTCACCTCCAGGCCACATAAATCTTCAATAATTCCCCTTTTCATCCTATAGTACCAGCTAATGTCTTAAAGTTCACTCAGACTGAACATGAAACAGACTTTCACTTATATTCAATATGTTCTGCGCTGTGCATTTTTTACTTTTTAAAAGTTATTTATTTTTCATTCAATTTCCTGCATGTGTTTTCAACATCAGTGCCTATTACGTTGGTCATCATTGGTTGTTTATAATGTGCTCTGGAAATAAACTGATTTGAGGCTTGGCAAAAAAGGCAAGAGATCAAAGAAAACCCCTAAAGCCAGCTTCTTGTTAAATGCATCCAGCCTTACTAAGGGATCTTAAATAGCTTGTTAACCTAGCAACCATCAAACCTCTTCCTAATCCTAGCCAAGTAGTTAGCTTTCTTGCTGCCCCTTTATGGTTATGAAAGCCATTTTATTGAATTAATGATGTCAATGTCCTTCACATTATGGATAACAGTTACCAGGTAGCTTCTGAGTAAATACTGTAGCTAAAGGCTAATGGAAAACTCACCAGATGACATAAAAATTGCATATATGCAGTGAAAGCACAAGTTAACCGAGACTGTTCCTCTGCTTTACTAGCAGAGAAGGTTGCTACTTTTGACGCACAAAGTCGACACATTTACCATTAGCTAAAAAGCAAATAGATGTGTTGCACTGTGTATCCCACAGGTACAAAGGCACCAGAAATACACACATTATAGGCCTTTTTCACAGAAGACATTTGACATCTCACAGTGGGAAAAGTAAAGGTGTAACTAATACAATAAATGGTGGCTTAATTGCATTTGGCTGCTTTAGTTTCAGGGTACTGATATCTTGCATGCAGCTGGGACACTTGAATAGAAGAAAGCCACTGCTTAATGCTTTTATCACCACCTGTGCTTTTTCTATGACGTCAAAATCTCGCCTATTGTGGCTTATTGTGCCTTTTTTTTTTTTTTTTTTTTTTTTATGAATGACACTATAATCGTTGCAACATTAGCTGGTAGAATGGCAAAATAAGTGATGTTCCTATCACCAAAGCTGAGGTTATCGGGAATGATACGCAGATGCCATATACTGTATGTGTCAAAAATATATATTTTATCAAGTTGTTCTAATTGAATTCCATCAAAATACGGTGGAAATTCATAATAGTTGTTTGCTTATATCAAGTAAAATCTGCAGGGGAATTGAATTGACCTTAATTTAGTCCCAAATACAGTATCTATTTCACTCAGCTTGCTCTCTCTCTGATGATTCACTGTGTAGAGGACCAAATGTCTTCACCAGCATGTAGTGCAAATTTATATGCATCAGTTACAGCCAAACCAATTTGTTACCAAATACTTTGGGAATCAGCACATTACATTTTTTTCCGTTTTCTGAAAAAGCAGATACATTTGTAAGTAGTCTCTTTTGAGAAATAAATTTTGTAGGGTCTCTAAGAAGTCTCTAAGAACATCTAGTGACAAGTCCTAAAGCTGGCAACAGTGCTTGCATACTGAACTTGTCTTGCCGTGCCCAGTGAGGCTTAGTTCAATCAGTAAAATTATTTCTACCTCCTGAACAGCTCTGCTTCTGAGAAAGATTTGTAAAACTAAAACTCAAAATCCATCACGACACTTCTACACATCCAAACTAATTCATCAACACATAGAACCCACCCTGTACATACACACACAGTCTTTCAAATACAGGCCTGTTTGCAAGCCCCTTCTTTACAGCCCTCTAGCATAAGTAATACTTATGGAAGCAGAACTGTTTGCACACAGATGCATTCAAAATTGTGTCCTTGCTTCAATTACATGTTCAGTGTTGTAACCAAACTAGCTGCCATGCTACCAGAGAGATGATTTGTACTTGCAAGTTTTTTGAACACATATTTTATTATGGACACAAAGGAAAAGGAGGTGTAGATGTGTGTTCAGGACTTCACAAAGAATCCAATAACACCTCTTTCAATATGAAATGTGGAATGTTTCTGTTTATATGCAAAATTTGATTAATGACGAAGCTGCAGAATCCTGATCAGCTCCCAGAGAAAAGTGTGTATTCTCTTCCTGCGCTAATGTAAGATTAGAGCTACAACTACCATCAATCTTGGAGTGAAATAGAGAGGCACGTAATCAAAACGAGGTCCATAAATCTGGATGTGACAAGCCAACAGCATGTGTGTGTAACTATTGTATTTCAAGCGATCTCATGAAATAGATTACTCAATGATAGCAATCAGAATAGCGGAAAGTTGGAATTTTTAATGTGATACTACACTGGTGAAATTTGTGGTTGCATGAGAAACATACAACCACAAACAGGTTTTGCGGACAGGCCTTATCGCTCAGATTACTCTTCTGATGTGAAACCAATTGAATTTGACCTGACAGTAGTCTCAGTCACCATCTATTACTATTCCTCAGACCACCCCTACACTTTTTCAGTACTCAGAGAAACTAACAAAGGAACATTCTAATTCTGTAGTTTGACTTTTGTTTTTTTCCTTTCAGTTTCTCTTTCTCTCTCTCTCTCTCTATGGTGTCACTTTTTGTTTCTCGAATATGAGTTTTAAGTAATATTTAAAGCTCGTATTTCATTCAAGGAACCAACACTGCAAGAACACAGTCTAAGAGCAACGATTCCAACTCAGAAGCAATGCACTAGGATAAAATTTACTACTGCAGACACAAGCATCAACAGCATCACTAACACAAACATTAAAAAGGTAGGGTCGGTTACCTGTGCTGTGACAGCTGTCCCCGTCTGGGTCAAGCATCCATCCTGGATAACAGGAGCACTTTACCGTGGTCTTGTACTGTTCACACACCTGGCTGCACTTCAAGTGACGGCTGCAGTAGTCCACAACCTCACATGTCTTGTTACTGGAGTCCAGGTGAAGCCCAGGGGGACAAGAACACACAACTCCTTTCCCTGGTGCCACAGTGCACTGGTGACTGCAACCCCCTCTGGCTACAAGACACATATCTGGGGGGAAGAGAGGACAGAAATTCTTATACTGAGGTACTGAATGAGATTTAAAAGAGCATTTGAAAAATATTTGTGGAGGCTTTGTAAGACGGTAGTATCTGGCTATCTAACAAACCCACAATTTCCAACTACTGCATCAATTCAAATATTTGAACATAATGTCGCAAGGATAACATACTTTTCACTCACAGCTAAAGATCATAATTCAAGGACAAGGAGTGTGTTCACAATCTAATAAAGATAAAATTGTTGTATAATGGCAAGCCTTAATGCAGCAGTTTGTGTGGATTCACCTCGTGGTGAATGGCTTTTTTGTGTTTGTTTCAAAAAAAGGAAAAAAGAACACAATGTCCTTTTTCTTTCAGAAGTGACATAAAGACAGACATGTCCTAACTCCATGCTCTTTAATCTTGTTAAAAAGTTGTTTTTCTGCCCTGCACACCTGCTTCTTGTT